>NW_028277176.1:10776944-11104722 GCF_051122295.1 Plectrocnemia conspersa
CAGTGATTACGTAAATATTATATTGTAATGTATTTTAAAATTAAGGGAATGAAATAAGAATCTTTGCCATATTATAGCTATTTTTTAATCTAAACCTAGCTTTTAAGAAAGTTCAAACTTTAATTATTATTTTAAAAGCTATATTAATTAACGACTAAATTGGGTAATATTATTTTAACTATTTAGGAATCAATGTATATACTAAACATTATACATTTATATTTTTTTAGCCTAATCTTAACCATAAATAATCAATATTATTTACCATTTTTGATTTTGTATATCAAAAATGACGCCTATTACATGTTTTGAATTAAAGATTACTTATATTAAACATTATCATATATTTTAAAAATATAATATAGATATAAGACACATCGCAGCTAATGTTTTATATTGCATTATTAAAAAAAATATTAATATTTATAAATATATTGTTAAATATCTTTCAGCTTCTCAAAATTGTGCTGACAGGTATTAGATAAATAAAAATTACTTAAATACTTGATTTAGGAAGACACTTTTTAATTTATTTATATAGTAATTAATTACTTTAAATTTTAATAATTAATATAAATATAAATGATCACATTTCTTTATAATTAATTTTTAATGTTTATTATTAGATCGAGGAAAAAAATACAAAGAACCGTCAATAATATCGCAGCATCGCGTTTGAGCGGATTTTTATTTATTTTTGTCATTTGAAACGTTTCACAGGGGCGTAATGATGTTACATGATTTGCTGTAAAAAACCGTTTTATTTTTTGTAAAAAATGTATTACAAACAGGACACAATAAAATTAAGGTGAGATTGATATTTTCAATAGGTAAAAAATAAATTAATAAAAAATGTGAGCCGAAACGAAATATGATATTTTTCTTTGACAATTTTATTTTACGGATTAAATATATAGTAAAGTTTATGGTTTGTTTTAAACGATATTGTCGTTTTCCTAGCATTTAAAAATATATTTAAAATTATAAAAAATATTAAATATAATTCTATTTCAGTAAAATATGTTTTATTATGATACAAAATAATATTACTATGAAAGTATCATTTATTATGTAAAAATATCTTAAAAATATTCTATTTATTCTAAATGTAACTAAACTTTTTTATGATTCTTTAAATTATTCAATATTATTATGACTTTTTAAAATATGATATATTAAAGCTATAGATGACAGATTTTATTAATTTATTTTTGATTTATACAATAAGTCATAATTGTGATAAATGTTATTAAAATTATTTCATAATATTACATTGTACCTGCTTTGTATTATAATTTAGATCAGTTTTAAAGTTAAACAATTTTAAAAGCAATATTGTTTATAATCTTATCATTGTATGTATAACCCAAAAAAATATATTCGTATATTTTTAATAGCGTTGTTTAAATTTTCACTGGAAATTAAACACAAAATGTTTTCTTTCGATTAATGCAATGAAAAAATAACTATGACTAAGTTTAAAATAGCTTTTAATAGTTTATTTTAATTTATCTAAAAATAATAAACATAGTTAAAACATAAATTATTATAATTTGATTATGATAATAAAATATGCAAATAATGTATTTTATTTTTTTATTATAAACCGGTGCCTTTAAAATGCAATCTACATAATTTTGACTATTATAAAGTTTAAACATGTTTTTATTGCTACTTTTAAATATTTTATTTTTTTACAAATTTAAGTAAAAACTAATACTAACTTCTTAGTATCTTAAAATAAAGACATACATTGGTTTGTAATAAAAGAAGCAATTTAAACTGTATAAGTGGAATTTGCGCTTTCATTACAACTTTAATTTAATATATTTGAAGTGGAACACTGGAATAACATTTACTCGAAAATATGTGAGTTTAAAATTGCAGATTAAACTCTAACATATTTTTCCAGTCAAAGATTTTTGACAAGAATATATATGTTTTATGCAATATAATACATTTTTATTATTAGTTTAAAATACTCATATATAATATAATTATATGATGAACCGTTTTATTTCAGCGTCATTATCAATATCTTCTTACGGCTCTTGAATTTACACCTTGAATCGTTAAATTAAAGTGTGCTATAACTACAAAATTAATTTCATATTCAATGGATTAATTCAGATTTAACTTTTAATGACTCAATTTAACTACGTGTACAATTAACATTGGTTAAGCTAAAAATAAACTAGTCCGACAAAGAAAATTTAACTTCAAAGCAAACTGTATCGATTAATAACAAAACGCCAAACGTGAAAACGGACATTTAACTATTCGCATTTGATGATATACAATTACTGCGAGTTTTGTCTTTCTGAAATACGGCGTTATATGATTCCGTCACGGCAATAAAAATAAACGACGAAATATTTCTATAATAAATTTTTCATAAGCCGATGCTACACATTTATTATGTGTAATAAATAATGTTCCACGTTTTGATTTCGGCGCTATAATAATGCGTGTGTATTTGACAGCATCAGGGGTCGTTATTGCCCTCTGGAATTATCCTTTGTGTATCATACGTTCATGCAGATATTGTGTTTATTATAAATATGTAACATATATTTATAATAAACACATTGTATTTAATATATTACTATTAGGTTTTATTATTTTTAATTATTTGTAATGAGGGCATTAATCTAAATAACAGCTTTAATTATTATCAGGACATAACTTCACGTACAAAACGATTTTTCGTTACTTTAAAGAAAAAATGACATAGAATAATCCCAGCAGATTATTTATTTATAACTAAATGTCACATGTAAACTTGAAAAAATTATAAATATGTATGTATAAAAAATAATAAATAATGCATTGTTAAACTTTCCAAATGCCACGCGACAAACATAATTATTTATAAAAAAATAAATTATAATTTTATTATTTGTAATATTTTATATTGATCTTCAAGTAACATGTCAGAGAAAAAGTTTTCTAAACAAAAACATAAATATCTACATTTATATGTTATACAAAATATTGTGTACTGTAATATATTTATTTATTTTCAGATGATACTTATTTTTTGTTTTAGAGAAACAAGGATTGGCAAATTCTTATTTATTTTAGTTTCTAATAAGATTTCAATATATTAAAATTATCACAATAATAACGTACATCCTTTTGAAACATAACAATCGAGACATATAATTCTGACGAGCATCAAAATTTGATCTCGAAGAACCGATCTTAAGGGCTAGAGGTTTTGAGTTCTTGTCATCCCTTAACCCGTCATTCATTCATTGACATGACAAAATTAGCTAATGTATATTTGGCTCGCGGGCTTCGATTCGCTGTAGAAATCCGAAAATGCTACAAAATGGCTTGGTAAATACACCATTCTAAGTATTTTGCTTTATTCTGTATACAACTGCTTTAATTTCAATTATTATTTAATAATTTAAAAATAATATTGTAGAAAAACACGTATTAAAAATATTTTTAGTCTGTATTTAGGTCCATGTATAATTTGTTTCAAATATATTTTTAAGAAGCAATATTTATTTATATTAATCCTATGATAAAACATAATCCAATGTAACCAAAAATGTAATAAATTTTGGAATTTTAAATTCTTACATTGTTTTTAAAAAGATTTGTACAAAAATATATTTTTTAGTGTAGGTGTTAGCAAAGTTATAAGTATAATAATTAAATAACAATAATAATAAGTTGTTGTTGTAAGACCTTAAAACCTGATTATAAAACCACTATTTTATAACTAAATTAAAAATTAGAATTTTTTAAATAAACCTTATCATTTATATGTACAAAACTGAAAATCATTAAATAAATATAACATAATTTTAATGGTAAACTTTGAAGCCACGTTATTAACTATTTTATTTATTCTGCATAAATGATTATGTTTTTTTTTATTTTTATATGTTATATACTGAAATAAATCTTAAAATATGTCATTATATTATTTTTATTTCATTGTGTACTAATTTATATAAATCAGTATTTGTTAATTCAATACATATATTATTGTATTAACAATTCGTATTAATTCTTTTAATTTATCTTTAACACTCTTTAGTTAATTGTAAATAACTATTATAAATATAAAAACAATATCTAAATTTGTGAAAGCTTATGAATAATTTATATAAATAAAAATATAGAGTTCAAGTAATTAGATTCACATAATTTATATTTAGTCATATTTTTAGTTTGGTACATATTGTTTATAAAATATAATATAATATCATATTATACAAAAATTAGTTTTCATAAAAAAATCTAATGCTTTTAATAGAAATTTGTATATTTAATATTTTTATTTTGTTAAATTAAATTTAAATAAATTAATAATTTACCAACATCCTTATATTGAATTCCCAGCAGGGTATTTGTGAAACGTACTACGTATTTCATGGTTATTTTGTTTTCATTTAAAAATCACAATAGATTATTTTATGTAAAATTTTCAGAAGATGTTACAAATTGTTTTCTTTTTTGAGTATTATTATATATGTACATATAAGTCGAAATTAAAATATTGCGCACAAAAACTTGCATCAAAATAAACTGAATAAAAAATAGTACTGATTAAATTATTATTTTCATGTTTTTTACAATAAAAATAAGTTTTTTAATAATACTTAAAAGTGCTTGAACCACGCAGTTGAAATGACAATAATGCTGTTTTAGCTCATCTTCATTAATATAAATAAAACCGTTTATTTCAGAATCCTATGTTATTATGATAGAAATAAATATATATTAAATTGTTTGCCACATAGAATCGGTTCATTATAAAGTTTAAATATTTATAATCAGCGGCGTTCCTTAAAAATTACACTTGATTCTAATGTTATTTATTATTATTCATAAAACATGTAGTGTAAAATTAATATAGTAAATTATAATAATAAAAAATAATCAATAATTAGTTTATTTCGTAAATACTATATTTATATAAATAATAATGCTGAGAAATAGTACAATTCATTATGAGAAAAAATCGGTAAAAATTATAAAAACGTCAAATGTTAAAAATATATTTTAATATAAATTAAAAATATTAATATTAGCACTATAACTTAAATTAATAATCTATAAATTTAAAAAAATATTATTGAACGGAAAATAACTGGTCTTTACTATATTGTTTTTTTATTTCACTATTTTATTTATCATATTAATTTATTTTTAAACTACTTGATTATTTACTGCACACTTTTAACTTTATTCCTATAAAAATTTATAATATTAATATTGTAAATCATTAATTTAAGGCATTAATGCCAGTTATTATAAAAGTTTTTACATTTATTTTTAAAAAACGCATGTTTTTAAAATACTTTCATATGTTTTTTACAACAAGTACAATTTAAAACTAAAATAATTAGAAATATAAATATCGATATAAACAATATCACTAAAACATACCAAATTTCTGTCACTTCCAATTTTTTCAAAACTCAAAAAATCCATTAAAAATCGCATGCCACACACTCACTCACTCATCTGATGTACATTCGAGCTTTTAAGCTTTCAATCGCGTTTGTCGTATTCACCTCGGAAAGGTGCAAACGGCGAGCGTCATTTTTCATCGTCTCGTTTCGTTGCGCTGTGAAAAGTTTCGTACAACTTTCTCGACCCGGCGGCGGGCAGGCGTGCTCAACCGGCGTCCGCGACAGACTGACTGGCTGCGAGCTTTCGTAGAGCTTTCGGCGTAGAGGGGCGCCTGCGTCCGCAGCAAGCGCCCCCTGCAAGGTGCATCCTCCTGCATCCGCCTCGGTGTGGGATTACTTGATTATTAATAATGTGTGAGAGATAAATCTACACGAATTGAAAAGTTTAGAGAATGGCAGTAACTGTAAAATAAATATATGGGGGCTTTAGGTGTTTATAAAAATATTATTGCTGATTGTGAGCTAACTAATATATTAATAAGACTTATTTGAAACATAAAAGTCATGCAGAAAGTATGGTGAAAATTTTATCTAGAGATCAATGATATAAATAGGTTGTTTTTGGTTTATAATCAAAAAGAAAAAAATTAAAAAGTAATATTAAAACACTTTTTTCTGCATTAATAAAACTTATACTGTATATAATTATTAACAATTTTTCTATTTAAAACTTTTAATTAATTTGTAACTATTTTACATATACAATAAAACACATAGATCATATTAGGTTTTTAATTTTTTAATGGTTTGTATTATATATGGTTATGGTGAAACATAAAATTTTACTTACAAAAATAAAATCCTAATATTGACCATTGTTAAAATTCAATAATATTTATTAAAACAAATTAACCTTTTATTTTAATCAAGACGGCAAACTTATTTTGTGGTTATTGATTTATTAAATCATTATTAAATGTTAGATATATTGCTTCAAATTATTTCGTTGTGGCAAAACTATACATTCATTTAATAATTTGGGTTTCTATATGCATCATTCAAGATATTTCTTCAAATTACAAATTTATAGTTACCGATTTTTGTCTAAAATTTTGTGTTTTTTTTTGCTTGTTCATATAAATAAAATTATTTTGCAACTTATAATAAATTATATTTATTTATCATTGCTGCAAAATCAAAACATACATTATATGTGTGATTTTTAAAGTACAAGGTAAAACTCATGATATAAAGAATGTTTATAAAAATATTGTAATAAAAAAATACACAGGTAAAACCAATTTATCTATTAAAAAAGCAAAATCAATAGCTTTGAAACCTCTAGTATACAGGAATAGAGTAAAAATATATTTAGAAGGTGATTTGAATAGGCGCTATCATCCATATATGTGTTATGTGATGAAATAAGTATAACAAAAATTATTAATAAATAAAAATAAACTAATAAAGATTTTTAACATTAAAAACAGTATAACAATATAGGTATGTAAACATATAAATGATTCATTGATCAAAAATATCTTTATGCTTGCAATTTTTTAATACAATAACAACGTATATCTTAAATTGTTAAATATTGTATAAACTTACATTATTTATATATAATACTAAGAACATAACAACATTAACGTTCGTCTTATATCACAATTTATATTATACGTTGTTTTTATATAAAAAAATCGTAAGCTCTCTTTTTACAGTTAATAATAGAAATTGTTATTGTATAAAATTATTTCAAAAATGTTGTAAAACATATATAAATATAACGTATAAATATACATAAATATTACGCATATATAATAAATATATGCGTAAAAGTTCTTTTCCGTTGATATGCATATTACATTTTCTTCCATATACAAACTTAAGATAAAGATAACATTTAAAATATAAAATATCTCATGTTGAGTGACACTATATTATAAGAGCGAAGCTTTTACTCAGAATAATGTATGAAATGGCTAACAATACAGTCAGAATATAGCGATATCTTGGAACTCTATTCAGTCTATTTTTAGTTATATCGTATAACCATATTTTTATAAACCATTATTATAAATATTAAAAAAATATTATTAAATATAAGAATTTAAAAAATACAATTATTTATTATGTAACCCTTAAACGTTTAGAAACACGTACATTTGCAAAACAATAGAAGCTTAGGATAGAAAGAGAGATATATACCCTACGAAGTATTGGTAGTAGGAGATTCAATTGGCCTCCGGCCAGTGCTAAGATTTAGTTTCAATAAGTGTGACTGTCTGCATATAACGATCGTCGGATTTAATGCATGCGCGCTATAAAGGCGTACTTTGTTAAAATAAAGCAATGAATTTATTCCTTTTCGGGGGCCGCCGTAATTAAATGGAAACGTTCTTTTTTCGTCGTTCGTCTCGGATTTATTTCCGTTTCGACAGTTTTACTGGGCGAGAAGACAAGCGACAAGGGAAACAACAAACGCGCCAATGCATACGAGATAAACTCAATTTGGGGCGAAACAGGCCAGGAATTTGGGATTAATTGCCCCAGGAATTTAAATTAATGCAAATCAAAAGTGGGCGTGGAAAGACATAGCTCTATATGAATTATAAATTAAATAGCCTATTAATTAAAATTTTTTTTCGGGAAAAGTAAATAAAAATATATATTTTATATTTATTTAATTTTGTATATTTTCCATAAAACTAACATTTCTTTTCTAAGAAGAAATTAATACAATTTGTTGCCTTAAAGTTAGTGTTTTCCTACTTCATTACATGTTTAAAAGTATATTATACTGTTTTATATTTCATATATGTATTTAAAGAATCTTTTAAACGAGTTTTTAATAAATGAAAAGAAAATCATTGAATTTTATATTTTCAAGTAAATAAATTGTATATTAGCAACAAAAAAATATCTTGCATATCTGATTTTTTTAATAATTATAATGAGTATTTGTGAATATTGGGCTTTAAAAACAAATATATTTTTAGGATTTTTTTTTCCAAAACAATTCAATAAAAATATATCTGATTGTTTATGCAATGATGATATCGATTCTATTAATTCACTCAAAAAATATCAAAATTATGTTTAATGACAAACATATACTATGATTAACAATAAAGCAATTTTAATGTTTGAATATTTTATGGCGACCACACATATAGGCACATTTAGAAGGGCGATTGTCTCATTGTTAATGACCGTGACCAAAAACGTTCATTTATTAACAATGAGACAAACCATCATGGCACAAGGGGGATTTCTTTTGACCACACAACACGGGTTGTTAAGAGAATCTCTTTTGTGACAAAACAGTTAATCACCATAATGCAAACCCTTTCCGAAGAATTCGAAAGTCTGGAGCCAAGCTCGCTTTCAAAGTACACATCCGATTTCCCGAATTTTAAGAAGCCACTGCAGGGTTAGGAGATCGATGCACAATCGGGATTGGTCAGCTAGCGTGCATCCCCCTAAGGATGTAAGCCCGGACTATGACGAGGAGAGGGTAGACGGTCCATGGCACCACAAGAGACGGAGGAGAGCCAGTAACGCAGACGACCAGAGAGAAAAGATCTACCAGCAGCCATCCAGAGGAACCAGCCACGCGCCCTCACCGACAGACCTGACACTCACCGCACGCAGCCACAGAGCCCTGAGATCACCTTCATCGCGAGAAACGTCACGCCGTAATCGTCCATAGTCAAAATTGTAATTATAACTCAATAAACAATCTAATAGGATTTACCGAAGAGTCTCATTGGCCGCGAGGTCAACCACCCCTAGGGCTACGCCCCCTAAGATTTATATCATTAATCATACCATTAATAGTACAATGTTAAAATCCTCTCATCATTTATTGAATGTCGAAGAATCACATATCAATTCTTGTTACATATAATATCTTATTGCCTCTTATTGCCAATTAAATACTAATCAAAAACCAAAATAATAATAATTAAAAAAAAAAATAATATTACGACTGTCTAATATTTTTTTATAATAAAGAGTGTAAAATTTATTTTATCACCAAACAAATTATTAAAAAATTAATTGTTTTAGTTAGCTTTAAATTGGTTTAAAAATATTTATTTTACCTAATATAAATATCACTTTATAGGTTTTAATATTTGTGCCATATATGATACGCTTAAATAAATATTTTTTTAATATGTAATAAGATTTTTTATGTGACAATCAGTACTTACGTAATTATTACTTTTGCTACCTCAATTACTAGAATTGTGTATCTATACAACCAAATCAGACTAATACATGTTAAATTTTTATTATATATTATATATATGTAACCTTTGCTGTTAAACTATTTTATATTAAAAAAAAAATTTTGCATGTATTTTTAGAAACTATTTTTTTTTTATTTTGTCACAACGAGTTGCTATTCCCTTTTACTAATATCTGAAATGCTCGTTTGTATGAACCTTAGCAACATTGCAGCTGGTCGAATCTCCCACATTTTAGTTATAATATATAGTTTTTAATTTTCGTTGTTATAAATAAAACAATAAATGAAAGCAAAAAAATAATATTCCAAAAAATCATGTTTTAAATAAAAATAAAAATATTTATATTCATTTATTTACAATTATTATTTTCGTTGTTAAGCAGCAACACTCTACACTAATTTGTAAATATTTATTCCTTAACATTTTTCACCCTTATTTAATATATAATAGTTTATTACGAGCGTGTTTATATTATTAATCACTTTTTCAGCCTGTCGGTTAATTGGCGTCCGTTACGTGTTAATTGTCAGGGGCGGCCAACGCAAACATGGCCAGGGGGCCGTTATCTCTTCTGGGTGTATACACAGGATCCTCGGAAGTTGCCGTGTGATAAATGACAGGACTATACCGGGGACACTTTCCATGTCAAATATCTTCTGAGAACGTCCCAAGTGATCCCCCTCCCGTACCCCACCCCTGACCGCCAGCATCCCAGTCCAGATCAAAATGCCGGCCGTGTTTGCACACAATCAATCATGGGGGCGTCAATAAAACGTCCAGGTCCTGAGGGCTGCATATATCATCATTTTTGCAAATCTTGATAACATTAGGCCGACGACGATCTACAATGCAGTCTTTCACACAATATATAAGTTTGTATAAATTTTTATTAAAATATATTAAACCCTAAAAAAATATAATATTGCTATTATCTTTTAACCTTACCTTTTTTGAATTATATTTAAAGTTAATAATAACGGCTGACATGCTTAAGTTTTTGGTACACCAAACCACATACCTTATTACTAAATATTGAACATAAAACCCGTCTATAGTATTTAAAAATTGTTTCACTCACTTTTTTATTATTTATATAATAACTTCAAACACAGGTTTTATGTAGATGAACGTTGCAGAAATCATAATATTTTTTATCTGCTATCTCCAGCGATTCGATATCACTAATTGAATTGCAATCTCCGTTGATTCATAGCTCCGGAGTTTGAGTAATAAAACCTTCGGGAGAAATATCACTATTTTTTCAATATTTTTTAAATTATGAGTAGCACGCTTATTAAGTCTTTTGATATTGTTCCCTTATAAAGTTAATTTTATATAATAATACTGCATGTTTTAGTATTTTAATTTTGACTACCAAACAATGTAATTAATCATCTCTATTTATTTTATTAAACGTAATTAATTAATTTACACTGTTTTATTCATTATCTTTATTGTAGAATATTATTTTTTAGTAATTGTATGGCAAAATTCTTCTAAATTTAACCATAATTAATTTAATTAACAAAATTACACATATTGGTTACGATACGTTATCGCCGTTAATTAAGTGCGCGGAGTTAACTGCGGATATTCATAAGGGTAGCTTTCAATTATGGAAGCGGTTCGATCCGCGGATTTGTTACGCCATCGTCCTATGCCCAGGCCCTAATAAAGTTCCAATCGGATAACGACTAATTCTCGCCGCATTAATACTTGATTGCGAAGCCCTTCGTCTTCACCCGGTAATCAATTAGTGAATTGATACTGGAGTTTAATTGGCGGAGAATTAACGGGAACAGCTCTCGCGTGTACAATAAACGCTCGAAATATTGACTCGAGATTTTTTAATTATTTAACAAATAAGGTGTAGTCATCTGCATTGTATTTTTACTACTACTTGACCGCTTAAATTAAAAAGAAAATATAAATAATATTTTCATAGCGATTCCTAACAAAAGGCAAATAAGGAATAAAACAGATTTTCACATGACTAAGAAATTCGTAAAAATTCAATAATAAATATATATTATTTATAAATAATGTATATTATTTGTAAAAACTAAGCAATATGTTTTTAGCAACAAATAAAAAATATAAATATTTTCACACTAGAGAATATTATTAAAATATTTTGCTGAATCATATTTAGTCACTGAATTATAAAAGAGTATAATGAAAACTCAACCGAAATTTAAATATAAGTGCAAAGCACACACTGATGTAATCTGAAATCATTAGCAAAATTTAAATACAAATTCAAATACGAGTTATTCTTATTATTACTTATACATATGATCAACTTTAATTACACGAAAATTATATAAATAATATAAAAGCTGCAGTATCAAAAACGATTTTATTTAAATGCTATAGATAAAATTAGTAATACGTGAAAAATATAGTTAATTAATCTTAATGGTAAATTTGTTGTATATTATTATTCTTTGCAAGACATTTTAGATTGTGTAAAGTTACTTTGTAAGCAATATTATGATTTAAGATTGTAATTGTCGTCGGAAATTTTTACCTACTTCTCTATGAATGATATTGTAACATGGCAACCAAAGGGGTAGAGTTTAAAAATCTGTTAATAATATAATATGACGTGTAACGACGTCAACCAGTGTCGGATGTAGATTTTATAACGCCGCTGGGACGCCTTTTACGGCGTCGAATATAAAATATACCAAAAAAACACAATTCCATATCAATTCTGTAGCGTTTCCATAAAATTTTAAATGAAAATTGTTCACAACGAAACGTCGAATAAATTCTCACAAAATTCATATCGAAAATTCGCGATCGCCCTACACAATGGCGACTTTTTTTGTATTTCACCCATCGCTCACTACAGTGGTACTAGGAGTGATATTAAAATCCGAGTCTGCTTATAATATAGCCGATGCGATCCTTCGCGCGAGATAATACTGTATATTGCTTTTTCGAGGAGAAGACGCAGTTATGGATATTGATGAAAAATGAATTTTAATAACGTCGCCGATGCGAAGTGTCGCGGATAAAGCTTTAATCTGAGTGCAATTGTATACCCCCGACCTGTGAGACAGGGTGATGTATTATCCTGTCTGGAGTCGTCTGAAAGAAGTGCTGCTTTCAGAACAAGATGGAAGCGAGATAATTTTAGCACAATACAAACAATCGGAAAAGTCAAATGTACACATTGTGTTTACGTGTACACTCGAGAACGTGACTACGAAAGTCAATCGAAAGGCTTCGGCACGTCTAATGTGAGTTGGGATTAAATTGTGTAATAATAGGTTTAACTCGTAGATAAGTTCGAAAAACTAGTTAGAATTTATTTTATTTATTTTTAATCTTATACGTCTGACCAATTTTTAATAGTCTGATACATGTTAAAAGTAATGTCTTTTTTCAATACTTTTTCACATTGAGATATGAACTGCATTGTATATATGTACACATATGATCAATTTTAATTTTAATTTTCTTTGATTACATCTTACATATAATTGTTTTAGGAGGTCGCTTCCAGTTTCAGATAGGCTTGGTAAAAAATATTATTCTGTGTTAATTGTATGGGCGGTTAGAAATATTACACATAAACTAAACATAATATTTAATTAAAATTGATTGATTTAGGAGCTGGAGGTGTTAATTATAATAATTATTATGCTTACCGTCATTAATCATATACCAATTATTTTATTTATCCAATCACCGATTGTTTATGAGGTATATAAAACATTTATGTAAATTGTTTCGTTTTTACTTAACTTTTCCAACATTTAAAGCTACAGAGCAATTATCCCGCTACGGAAAACCTTGCGGTGATTTAAAAAATGTTTCTTTTTACGATGCTGGATTTTCAGTTCAGCTTTATATCCAGCCACTCAATAGTATTATTATTATTATTTTATTATTTTATTAATTTATTTAGCTTAATAGCTAATCTTTACATCTAGCAAATTTAGTAAACATATATAAAAATATATAAAAAAATACATAACAGAAAGAAAAAATAAAAATATACAGTAATAAAGACTTAATATTATAATTTATTTCTATGTGTACGAAGGTGTTTTTTTATTCCATTTATGAAACCCGTTATATTTTTGCTGTTTCGGATTTCTCTTGGAAGACTATTATATAAATCAAAATTTCCGTACATAATTCCCCTAGCCGTACTCGTTTTCTTATACTTAATTATCTATAAATTTTCTCTATTTCTAGTATCATATTTATGTACATCTTTATTTCTTATTAAATACTTATTAAAATATTCTGGTAACATATTATTTTCTAACTTATATATAAATACTAAAACATTCATACTCAATATTTCTTGAACATTTAACCATTCTAATCTATCAATCATACTTTTACAATTAGTTAATCTATTTTTATTTAAGATTACTCTCATTGTCCTATTTTGTAATTTTTGCAACATTTGTTTATCTAATTTATTTAACATATTTAATAGTGTTGCACAATAATTAAAATGGGGCAATATTATACTATTGTAAATTATTTTTTTTGTATTTATACTTAATATATTTCTTAATCTAGATAATAAACCTATTTTTCTATTAATTTTTTTTAATATGTAATTACAATGTTCTTTAAAATTTAATTTTGTATCAACAATTACTCCTAAATATTTTATATTATCCACTATTTCTATACTAGAGTTATTTATTACTATTTTGG
Organism: Plectrocnemia conspersa; assembly: GCF_051122295.1. Classification (NCBI taxonomy): domain Eukaryota; kingdom Metazoa; phylum Arthropoda; class Insecta; order Trichoptera; family Polycentropodidae; genus Plectrocnemia; species Plectrocnemia conspersa. The sequence goes on from NW_028277176.1 coordinate 10,791,268, forward strand.
TACTATTATCTAACACATTTTTATAATTAATAAACATACATTTAGTTTTATTCTCATTTAATTTAAGTACATTATTCTTTAACCATATTTCTAATATACATAATTCATTATTTAAATTATTTACAATTTCTTTAATGTTATCACCTATGCAATACATTAATGTGTCATCCGCAAATAGATGAATTTTACATTTTTTCACGTTATTAACTATATCATTAATATACAAAACAAATAACAATGGTCCTAATTTAGACCCTTGTGGTACTCCATAAGACACTAATTTCTCTTCAGAATATACATTATTTATTTTAACTTTTTGTTTTCTTTTATATAAGTAATTATTAAACCATCTTAAAACTATATCACTTATACCTATACTCTCCAATTTCTTCAACATTATTTTTCTGTCTATTGTTTCGAAGGCTCTCTTGAAATCCAAGAAAACTGCTCAAATGATTTTGTTTGTATCCTTAGCCAACAGCCAATCATTTATCACTTGTACACACAAGTTTTTTAAATTATATACTGGTACGACTCTAGTGGACACTAAAAACATTATGTTGTTATCTGACATGGTGGTTTAATTTATTATAAATTTAAAGCACCACTTTTAGCTATCGCATAATTAACGACTGTCTGTAACGAATATTCGCTACGTTCTGAAGCCACAAAACATGCACTATGTGCTGTTTATCCAGCAATGTGTTAATATGTGCTTCAATAATTTCTAGAACGCAAAAAATAATTTGCAGCTATTAAGCAATTTCTAGAGTAAATATAAAATTAAAATTAATCATTCATTATCCAGGAAAAATTGATCTTTTAATTTCACAGAAGTAGTTGTGAAAAATTTGAGATAAGGCTAAACTAACTTTTTTCTATCCCAATAATATTTTAAATTGGAAGCGGTTTTAGTTGAAAAAATATTGAATACACCTACTGCTGACATAATAAAATTCCATATGCAGCATATTCCATATTTTCCCATAGTGCGATATTTAATTTTTTTAATTAAAATATTTTAGTAACATATGATTTTAGACGAAACATACTTTGTTTAAAATCAGTGTATATTCATACAATAAATTACATATATCTGTGATATTCTCGTTTTCCATATACAAGAGCGTGTTCATTAAAACGTTTTACGGTTGTTGTTATAAATCAAAAGTGTAATCGTTCCTAAAGCGCCGGCCAACTCTCAGCAGTTCGCCAAACCGAATGATTAACGGCGTCGTGAAAAATTAACGATTTTCGTAAATGTGCACGGTGCAATTGAAAATTTAACTTTCGGAGTGTATGGTTTGGTAATTTAGATGTTAAACTCTGTTCCGGCTGTTAACACTCAACTCCTAATGCCAGAAAGCTCTAGCTGGATTAGAATGCAAACCTCGCGTATGGAAACGACGTTAAGCGCAGAGAAATTGTTATAACTTAACCAAATACATATATTATGCACGAGTTAGATACATGCATTCATATACACCATACTAATATTATACTCTTTCATACTTGAAAATGCATCAAGAAAAAATAATAATTGATTTATAGTTGTCAGGGAAAAAAAAATTTGTCAAATGCATTTGTTTTTTTTAATTTTTTCAAAAAATTTTTTTTAATTTTTTTTTAATTTTTTAAAAAAAAATTTTTGTCAAATGCATCAAGAAAAAATATTAATTAAATAATAGTTGTCAGGGCAAATTGTTGATTGGTGATTGAAGATAAAAGTTTTGTCAGAATAGAAATACAGATAGCAAATAATATAGCTTTATTGCCAAGCCCAACTAATTTTTTTAAAGTAGTTCCAAAATATATTTTTTCATTACAATTTACATAGTTTACTTTAACTGGTATTTGAATGTTATAATAAATGTTGTAAATAAAGATTTTCAGAAAAATTAGTACATAGTAAAACATTCAATATAAATCGATCTATTGAACAAATTGAGCAATCTCTTAAAATATTTCAGATTTTTTTAAAAGTATTTTATTAAAATGCAATGCAATATTATAGCAAAAACATTTAAAAACAAACAATAGTAATCTTTGTAGCAAAAATTACAAAACAGTTGTGTAATATTGCTTTTATCAATACCTACACAATAATATACTTTTTTAATGAATACATATTAAACTATTATTTTATTTCCTTAAATTTTAAAATAGCTTCAACTTAAAAAAGATTGTAAAATCTGGTTCTTAAAACTTTTCAAATTTAAATTATAATTATTGCCATTTTAAAATCGATTTTTTGTAATAGATTTTTATATTTTATTTCAATTAAAATAAGCATCTATTTTACTCTACAATATTTCATCTAATCCAAAGTCTAAAATCGAGTAGTCTCATTCGTTTGGTAGACCAATAAAAAAATCCATTATGCACGATTAGTTCGTCGTCGTTTCTCTCTCTCTCTCTCTCTGGTCGCCTTACTTTAAGCTCGCTCCCTCTGAGATTGCGGCCAATAAATTGGACGCTGTCATTCCGCCTGATCCAGCCCTGCTACTATTGATTCTTAGCACGAAACCCCGATAAGGTCACCATTACCATATCAATGTGTGTGTTTTGAACCCGTCGGCCCCTCGTGCCTTACCTGTTTGACGTACGAAACGCTCAGAGTATTTATTTTGCCGAAGCTGCTTCTTAAAAGCTCCCGTATTGATGATGACTGCACGTACCACCCACAAACTATATGTGTATATTATACTTACATTACTTAGTTTAAATATGAAGCCAGTTTCTAACATCTCTGATGTTTTTGATAAATTTTTTTTAAATTATTTAAAGCCTCATGTATCAGCTTGTAATGTATTTAAATTTCTTATATTTTAATTACATAAATTTTATTATTATTTTAAGCATTTAATTTCAGTGATAATACAATTTAAATACAACTTTAAAAAAAAGATTATTTAATATTACACAATTGCAGATCAATTTCAGTAAGAAACATAAATAAACTTTGATTGAGTTTGAATATCAGTTAAAATCATTTGAATATTTCATTTTGCTAAAATTATGTTAAGATTGTATAAAAATTTTTTAAATAGCAAATTAGCACCAATCTTAAGCGTTCTCTTCTTCTATCAAAAAAAATGTTGATCTTATTTACATACATATGTTAGATACAAAACCATTCTTTGTTATCATTTTTTGTAAACACACGTATAACTATTATTAAAAATATCTGTGATATTTTCATCAGATCAGTCTTACTAATTAATTTTAATTTGTCTAGAATTATAAAATTGTTAATTAAAACATTATTAAAAAATATTCAGTATTTGGAGTTTTTCGCCCGTCCGCTCGTTAATATCTATTAATTTTTATTGTATTGTAATACGATCTTTAACTACATTTTTAACAAAATCCAAAGATGAAATACAACGAATTATTTAAATTTCATATTATCAATTTAACAAAGTACTTTGATAACATTGTTACGACGTATCACATATGTAGCAAAGCGTTATTGATTGTGTGTGGTCGTGTGAAAAATGCGCGTCCGCGTTAATACGCACATTGACAATGTCCGCGCACTGACAACGTTCGTGGGGAAAACTCATAGATTTATGTATTTGCGGACGAATTCTGTCAGATCATTTCACAAAAAGGGTTCGTCGTAATATAGCCCAGCCGTGTGCGGTAAGTGTGCGTAAAAAGGGAGGCGAATTATTGCGAGTGCTTCCAAATTATTATCGACACATTTTAGATACGAAGCGTGTATCGCATACCCATCTTATATCCGTGTACCATATGCGTATACATATGTATCTACGTATATGTGTTTTTGTACATTTTTCAAATGCTTGTTATTTACATACATAGATTTTTTTAATTATTTGTCAAATAATTGCATTGGCATTGTCCATCAAATAAAATAACAATGATTCTTAGATCATTGTTTGTTGCTTTTTAACGTTTAAAAATTTAAGACTGCTATTTAAGAAAGATAGAAATCGCTTTCTTAAATGCTTTTAAAAAACATTATATTTTCTTAGGCGCCGAGAATACTAAAAGTTTCGACAGTTGATCTTAGGCCATCGACCATAGTATGCTTTTATATTTTCTTGGCTTACGCTGCAATTTTTTAAACCTTGAGGTTATCTTTTTATTATTTAAGCATCATGTCCGATTTCAGACGTTATCGATTACTTTGTTGATAATTTTCAAACATCCATCTCGATCCTTAGCTGTTCAAAATATTTATTCGGCTGTCATCTCTATCCTTAAGCTTAAGTTTCATAACCGATACATCTTCTTTTTGCCTATCCAATTTCACCTATATTTTTTTATATTATTAACGTATGAAAAATCTATCTAAAAATCTAAAATATTATTATTATTATGTCTGTAAAATTATTTGTATCATTGAAATATTTTCTAATGGTTAAAGACATTGCTTAAGCGATTTAATTGAATAAGATATGTATAGATGTACTTGTATATTGTTTATATAATGTATTTAATAAAAAAGGTTTTATTTGTATTTTTATATATAATACATAATTTAAATATTATAGTATGAGTACGACCAAGTAAATTTTGTATGAATGTGTGTTTTTTATATTATATAATAGTATGTCGAAAAAATAACTAAATAGTATGCCAAAGAGTTGTTCATTCAATATGACTATTTGGGTATTATCAAAGGTTAAATAAACTATGAATTATCTGATTTTTTTTTTAATATAAGTATTCGAATTTATTTACTAATTTTTAATATTTTAAAACATATAATGAAATGCTGTTTTTTTATTCTGAAATAATTTTGATGAATCAGAAATAATAGTGGACATATACATTTCTTAAACCTAAACCAGCAACTCTGAATGTTCATCCATCCCCCAGACGTAATTCGCCAGCGAAGGACTAAATTTGTCGACACGTCGATTGTATGCAGTCGCTTCCGTGTCATCCTGTAGACGTGATTAGGTGCGGCGTCGGGCAGACGTGCTTAAAGCTCTGCCGAAAGCTCGAGCTTAGAACTTTGACACTAGTGCCGAGCGCAATCAACCGAGGCGTGTCATTATTTTAATGAATCGATCGTCAAGCGCTTCCTAAGCGCAATCGGCACTTAACGCATCGACGGGCTAAGATAATTGACACGTGGGGGATGTAATGTGATAACTACGTAAATGGCAATTTATCGCTTGTGATGAGATGACTATAAGAAAATAGTGAGTTTGTAGATAATCTATTATATAGATATGCATCATATGCCAGCACAAAAAATCAGTGATTTAATTAGGTGAATTATGCCTTAAGCCATATATTTTTTAATTTCATTATTATTTTTTTAACAAAGATCATCATAATAAATTATGACGGTATAATGTAATACAATAAAAAGTATATTTTTTTATCTCGATGTAAATGTATATATTGTGGTCTCTGTTTAGATTCTTAATTACAACAGAGCTTTGGCGTTTGAATTACAAATGAACAATAACGTTGTGTAGTTAGGTAGAAACCATCCAACGATCCCAAAGACTAATGGGAGCTGTCCAAACGAAACATTCTCGAGAATATTAGCGTCTACGCCGTAGCATTGGCGTAGAGAATGAAGCGTGCCACGGCTACGGTCCAATTGTAGAATCATTGAGGAGCAGCTCGCAGACGATTACGTGCACCAAAGTGGAATGTAATGCACAAAGTGGCTCTGTGCAAAAATAACCGCAAAAATATTCTTTGACAGTCGTCTCTGCTGCTGCTGTTGCTGCTCCTTTGACCTTTGAATGGAGCGGAGAATTTCTACAACCACAATGTGTGTATTGGGGCTGCTGGAAATTGAAATTGTGTGCATGTAATATTCTACATACGATTAACGTATGAAGATATAAATGTATCGTCCTCTTTTTCATCTTGGAAAATGACATCTGTTCCAAAATATTTCAATTATTTTGCTGTGAAGTTTGATGACAGCTTCAAATTAAACAGTCATATAATTAATGTTGAAGATAGTTTTGAAATGATAATATTTTTTAATCGTGCTTTGTATTATTTATTAATTTAAAAGACATTAGAATAGGATTTTTATTATTTATTAATTAATAATTAATTATTTATTACTGATGTGCCAACATCGCACTATATTTTTTGAGGATAGAAACAATTTATAATGCATCATTTTGAGTTTATTCAGGATATTTATAATATACTTCTTAAAAAGTGTAGACAAATAAATTTTTTGAAAATAACCTGTTGGTAATTCTTAGTTATGAGAAAAATTATTAAATAAAAAATGTGCTAGAATAAACCAAATTTATTATTATGCTGTAACACATTTTCTTTGAAGGCTTCACTACTTATCTAAAATATTGTTTGTGTATTTCTTTAAATACTCTAGAAAAATTAAAAATTGTATTTAAATAAATAATATCAAGTTTTTGCTTTTGCTAAATAAATTACTTCAAAAAAATATTTCTGCATTAAGTTGAAAAAATACTTATTGAATTAAATAATATTATAGTAATAATTCTTTGATTCGCATAACTAATATTTAAATATATTTTTTTTCTATAATTCATATAACAATCTAACTGTAAATGCAGATAATTAGTAATATATTATTTTATGTTGTGAAACACATTGTTGCTGTAGTGTTGATTGAAACTTCTGGTAGATCATTGATAAAGAAGGTAGAGCAGTGGACTCAGTATACTTTCTTGAGAAAACCATCGTTGATCTTCTTAATTTTTGAATTACTGTCTTCTTGTTCAATTCGAAAGTACCGATCTTTAAGAATTGATTTAAATATATTCAAAATTATTCTGAAGGGCTTTTCTAATTTTGTGGTTTAGTCCGTCGTGTCGAATGCTTGGAAGACGTCAAGAAAGACAGTCGAGCAGACATTTTTTCTAATGCTTGTTGTATATCTTTAATTAAAATATAAAAATTAAAAATATTTAATAGAAAAGATCAAATTAATGTATTGTTATTTATCTAGTCTAAATATTAATCGTGCATCATTGTGTAAAATTTTAATTAAAGTATCTTTATAGCTAAGTTATCTTCATTATATAAACCGATGCTTACACATCGTATAATTTATACTAATTATTTTATTAAATAGCAAATCAATATTAACTAAAATAAAACTTACATAAACAACTAATAGACTACCCTCGAATATTATTTTTGCATTAATTAAAAACGAGTAGCAAATATCTAAATATAAATTAACAAAACATATTCAAAAGAGCTTGCTGCTATTGTGGCATAAATATCGATGTTTACATTAGTACAGATATTAACAGATAATTAAAGCAATAATTATATATGTTTTTGAATAAAAAAGTAATGCAAAATATATGTATAAGGTCATATTTTTTAGAATCAGTAACTGTAACAAAACCAAACTTAAATATAAATAATAACGTAACATGACTTAACACATCTTGTTAGTGTTATATAAATTTTTTTGGTAAAATTTTACTAAAATTATCAAAATGTTACATGAGTTTTAAATTACGAGCATATTGCTAGAACGAATTAAACTTATTTTTTTTCTTTGTTGTGACAAGAAAAATACTGTAGATTTTTTGTACATCTAATAGAATCATAAAATATGATTCAATTTACTGGTAGCATTAATTACCTGAATCAACATTATAACAAATACTCAACTGACTTAAAATGTATAGTATTTCATAATGATTCCCCGAAAAAATAGCTTCGAAAATATTGAGATATTTTTTATATTTAACAAGAATTCAGGAGTATCGAAACATTTTCTAGCGAATTAATTATAACTTTTTTTATTTCTATAATGAAAATATTTGAACGAAATTACTTTTATTTATCGAAAATATATATGTTTATGTTGCTTACAAAATTGTAATATATAAAATTTAATTAAAATATTAGATATTATTTTAAATGTAAAATTATTTAGTGCTATTCTGTCTTCGAAATTCGAAATATTTATTTAATACCTTGATAAATTATTAAAATGCCTTTTTAGCCTAAACTGGATACGAACTAAGAAAACCTCAAAATATATTCATTCAATAACAAAAAATAATTTAGAATATTATTAGCAAATATCATTATGATTTGGGAAATCTCTTTATGTAAAATATTTATATTAGTACTTTAAATTATCTATGTATTTTATTATACATATCTTCAATACAAATACTTTTTAATCAAAAGTAGATAATCTGAATTAATTGTAAAAGTAACAAAAAATACCTAAGCTCTTATGTAAAACAGACCTACCAGTTGAATCGAAGGATATTTACATATATACTTATAAGCAGTTATTTTCTTTTATATTTTTTAAAACAGTTTAACTTAAAATGTTAAGCTCAAAATACTAGTTTAATTGCATGAAATATAGACGTTGATAATTTGGCTCGTTTTCTTGGTAACTTTCCGAGGTCACCGTTCGAGTAAACAGCGTCCCAGCCTTTATATCGTCCTTAAATGCACATTAACCTAAGCTTCGGGGATATTGCTCAATTATAACGGTGTAGTTAACGCATAAACACGTAGGTGTGGAATCCGAGCGGTTAAACATAAATTACGGTTCACGAGGCCTGCATCTAATTAGACGGGATGGATAAACCCTAGCTCAGCAGGTTAAGTGTTTGACAAAGAGCGCCGCACCTAATGCTTATCCCTTAATGGTTTTTGAATATCTTACGCGAACCGCCGACTAGTGATATAATCTACGTGCTGGTTTTGCAGAGAATGTGCTTAAAACTACTTTTTATACTTATTACTTACACAAGATTTTTGCTACGTTTTAACGTAGTAATCGCATGCAACATCAGTAAAGTAAAGGCGACAATACTGAAAGGCACAATTTATATGAAACAATTTAATCATGTATTTATTTTGCCCGTTAATATTTAAAGTAAATAAGTTTACGAGTGAGGGACTATGCAATCTTAAGTATTGAAGAATCTTAAAGCCGATGGGATCGAATATAAATTAAATCCGTAAGTTTGAGTGGCAAAGTCTAAAGAATTTTAAAAGGTATATCTGATAAATAAAAAAACATATTACATATAAAAGTGCAACGTCACAAATGAGCGTGGACAAATGGGCGTGCGTCAAAAGAGAAATTTACAAAGAATAAAAATTCACGAGATATATGCAGTAAAATTAGTATTTTATGTGCCAGAGCGTAATGATGATTAAAATGATTAGCCAATGAAAACATTATTATTTATTAATTATTACGTACATACAAAAGTATGGCTCCCCATCCCCATACGTACGATATAAATATATTTTTACTAAAATGAAACGCTGGTTTTAAATTTATCATTAGATTTGTTCTGTAATGTTTCAATAAATTTACAAATAATTATCGATTTGACTTTCAATAAATACGTACAGTTATAGGGCAGGTATATGGCTCGTCAGACTTTTTTTTTCATTTATTGTAGACAACTACATTTTATCGCGAATGTCAGCTTAGTACGAATTTTTTAAAATATATTTTTGTAATTAAACGATTAATGTTTTAATCGTTGAGCCTGTAAGAAATGAAATATGTTTGTATATCGAAAATTTCCATATCTATGATCAGAAATGAGCCAAGACGTTGGGTTTATTTAGTATTTTAATCAATTATTGCATTTTGTATACATATATATATGTACTTATTAGTCGTAATGGATCTTCTGCAGCAGATGGTTTAGCTTTTTTACTTTAATTTTACAATTTCAGTGAAAGGTACATATTTGCAGATAAGCAAATAGCAAATAAAAATATCGTAAAACTTTTTCAAAATCATTTTTTTTTAATTATATGTGATCAATAAAATATATTATTCAATTTACACAGCATCGCGGTTGGATGCCACGAAACTTAAAGTCTAATTTTAGCGCTTTTATGACGTGCTCTCTTTTGTCAAACACTCATATGACTGTCTGCGCATTTGACGCACCTATTTTGTTACAGCGCTACTTTGGTAAACACTCTTATGACGCAGCGCTTATAATGCAGCGCCCATATGATGGCGCTCATTTGACGCATGCTTTTTTGACCGGCTGCCATATAAAAGAGCAGTTGTTTTGTAAATAAAGATATAATAAAAAACAATGTATTTAAATAATAACTAGAGAATTATATTTATTACTAAATTTCGCAGTATATTTGTAGAGAATATTATAAAAATAGTATTTAATAAATAGCTCTTAATACGGCACTAGCCAAAACTTTTGTCCCTAATGTAGGCAATAATAAAAGTTTATATGTCAACGAATAAAGTTCAAAGGGAATAGATTTTTCGCAAACTGTGCTTTCAAATCAGGGTCCAAACGAGTGCATTTAGCTCCCATGGGAATAAATTGAATTTAAAAAGTCAATATATTATTTAGTCAAATTATTTTTATTTTTAGTGTTTTATGATAATAGGAATAATTTTAATTTAGTGAATTTTGCATAGCAAATAAACAATTCAGTTTTTAACCAAACAAAGTGTCTTTTTAAAGAATTAATATGTTTTACTATATGTCAGTGTTTATTTTACTTACAGCAAGAAAGAAATAACAGAATTCTTTCGTATTAAGCCATTAAGGGTTAAAACATCTAAAAATGAATATTTGTTTTACTTTTTTTAAAATGAAATTTGAATTACCTGCAATTGTGAATTTTGTGATATTTTAAGAAAAAATTTATTGCGATAAAATAATACATTATGTTATGATAGACAAATATTTCATATTAATTTATTACTTTTTTGAAAAAAACATATAAATAAATCTACTATTTTAGACTACTACTAATACTATTTTACACAATATTAATCAAAATAACGTGATTGTTTTTAATGCTCGTTTTTTTACTAACAATAATGTAGATAATTTTCTCATTATATAATTGAATAAGAAGTTAATACGACAATATTTTTTTTATTTATTTAATTTTTATTTTTAAAATTGTTTCGAATCGGTAAAAAAATGTGTAAAAATCAGTATATTTTCAATAGCGAAAAATACATTTTTAGTCAATAATTTCTCTCACGTTTCATAAAGGGTTTTCTTCCGCAAAAGCTTTCGAAAGCTCGATCGCGCGCTAATCGAGCTTAACGGTAGGATTAATTGAGTTTAATTCTCGCGACGGCGTTGTTTCGAATTAAACTAATCGTATACAAGATACTTCTCGTTGTCGTCCATATTTGTTCTTAAGCTTATTTCGTGCAATTTTCCGAAAATTCACATTATTTTCCCCGCCCAGGTGAAATTGCCTATCCCCGCCGCGTAAATGATAAAATACTGCTAAAAGTTTGCGACAGCGGTTTGAAATATACTTTATGTATTATTACACAGTGTATATATAAAGGGGGTTTCGGCGAAACTTTTTTGTATACAAGTTTAACAGGTTTTTCTTGTGTGGAGTCACCCCGTGCAAATTTAAAGATTGATCGCGAGCAAATTTAAATGTCGACAGTGAAAACTTTCAATAGACTGTCCGCTTTTCTGCCATAATTCAACAATGGAATGTTTGCGGTGCACGCTGCTACGAGATTTATAATGGTTCGATATGAAAATTTATCAGAATAGAGCACGCTATGAATTCTGCAAAAAAGAAGAAGGAAAAGTTGTCAAGCTTCAAAAGAGATAGACATTGAAAGCAAACCGAAGACGGTAAAACAACTGCGGTTAGATGTAAACTAAATTTTTATGTGCTTTAAGAAAATCGAAGTTCTTTTCATAAAATACATCATATTTCATCATACATTACTTTTTTATTATGATTACATACACTTTAACCTCATTAATACAATTTTTTTAGCATTTAAAATTATAACGTACTGATTCGAGTTTCTTAAAAAAATCAATACTTTTACATAACAAAAAGGTAAGATACGCGTTTTATCAAAACAAGGTTTAAGGAGTAGCAAACAACTTCAATCTTCAGGCACTATTCATAATGCACTATCAACGTAGAGTCGTTATTTGAAAGCCTCTCGCAAATTATCGACGAATTAGTCCTCGGGGCGAATGTAAATATGGTGGTGTGGGGGCCTAAGCCTCGTCGCGGGTCACTACGGCACGCCCCGCTGGAGCTCTGCCCCCAAACCTGATACATATTCATCACCTTCACAGCCATAAACTATTTACCCACTTATATCCCAGGCAGATTGATGCCTCAGCCGATAGTTCAGACCTTTCAATCCAGCATAAATATTCAAGCGAGACTTGTTTGATCTAGCTGATGATTAAAGCGCCCCTGCTCCCATGTCGGATTAACGATTGTTAAATATTATCGAACCTTAAACCATTGATTGTGTTGCCTTATAAAAGCGCTTAACCCGAAACGAGCAACAATGGGTTAGAGATGACTGATTGACACTGATCTATAATACCATTGAATAAACAGCTAGGCAAAATAATAAAACTATACTTCAGTAATTTAAAAATAAATAATATAAAGCCTAATTTGTTTTAAATTCTACTTAATTAATATATATGTATAGAACCAAATGCAGTTATATTTGTGCAGGGCTAATTTTATGATACTTTGGCAGTTATTATTAAGGCCTTATATCACTGATAATATTTAGAAAAATAAAATAAAAATATGAACATGTTATAATGTAAGAGTGTGAGTGACTTTTTTTACGAAAAGGTGATTTTGCAGGGTTATTGCAAAGGGTGGGGATATATATATTTGTGTGGGTGTAAAAATCAGGTGTTACTCTTATGGGTCATTGGTGAAAAGTGGATGCCGTTCGGGACGAATTCGCGCGTTTATATGCGCGCTCGAATAAATGTTACTTCTTTTAGGGCATGCCAGCTTTCGTTATGGTCCTAGGGTGTTGCCAGTGTGATTCGGCACTAAAAAAATGCCGAGAGTGTATTAAAAATCGTTTCGGAGCTTCTCAAATAGTAAAGAACAATCATAAAAAAGCACCGAAATATCAATTTCCTATCTTTAAAATAATTAACGATCAGTTAAAGTCAAATAAAACTAAAATATAAGTAGTCATATTTTGATTTGAGCTCTGCTTAATTTTAATGTAATCATCTTTGATTTTAATACTTTTCCAATTTAATAAATAATATGTACAATATATCCCCTTATTTACAATGTAAGTAAATCTGCAGACCACATATCAAAAATACTCATACATTTTTACATTTTTAAGTCAGATATAAAATTTAAAAATAATAAATAGATTATAAATTTTGTACAAATGCACATCCTAAAAAATTTAACTATTTAATAAGTCCTTCTAAATGTAAGGTTTTATAGCGTGCATTTCTTTTTTAATCAAGTAGTTAATTTGTTAGTCTTCTGCACACAACAAAATTTATATCTACAAAATCAAATGCAAATTCTTATTTGCTGTTTTTAATCTAGATTTAGAATTATCTTATACAAAAATCTAGATCTTTCGAGCAAATAATTAATAAGAATCAACGTACAAGTTAATAAGACATTTATATTTAATTACCAAATTTGATCATTGTATATGAATAAAATGTTCTAACATTTAGATTAATTTTAATATAATATCATTATCTTACATCGCTAAATATTGATCAGAAAATTGACTAGCAGATTAGCGAACCAAAGTTTGGTTTTGTTAAAATATGTATATTAGAGACTTTTGATTAAAATATTATATTATAAAAATACAATTTTAAAACAAATCACACAGTTTGGGTCCTTGTCTACTACCCCCTTACACAAAAGAGCGCCCACATAATCGTAAACAGTTTAGCGAATATCCCACACCTTATCTTGTAAGAATACAAATGTTACCAAAGTCGAAAAATCTCATATCGACATGCATCGATGAAGAAAACCAAACCCTACTATGCTCACATACACCAAAAGAAAACCCATACAATAATAAAATCTCCAACCTTCAATAACGACTCAAAGGTAGAAGAACGTGCAATATTAACATTGCTTAGGCAAACCCTTAATTATTTACGGGGTGTGTGCGCGCGAGCGACGGCAACCCTTGTACATGCTATTTTTTCGCTTTTAAAATGCGAAAAAATTATATATCTCAATCAAGCTTCTTATGAATATGAAATGAGGAGAGAGTCTCCTGCGTGTGTGAAAAATCGTCGCGTTTTTCTACCGGAAACACACGTGTGCGAATACAGGGCCGTTTTAGCACATATTGCCTACGCATTTATTAACATTTTTATAAAATTAAAAACTCCAAAAATTTTACTAATTAACTACAAATAATTTTAATATTAATTATTAAATACATATAAAATTAGTTAATAAGTAAATTTTAATTATATTAATTATAAATTGTAATTATTTTAAGTACTTGAGTATAATAAATAATAACATTAGCTAAAATTTTGATATGGTATTATAGTGTATTTATAGCTTCTGTAATTTAGCAAAAAATATTATGTTGGTGCTGTACATACATAGGTAGCAAAAATGAAATAAATAATTTGCGTCATTAATAGTACTCATAATAATAAAAAAATATATAACTAAATAAAATAATATATATATTCAATCACTATTATCAATCAATATTATTAAATTATTATTAATAATTAATAATCACCAAGTATTAATTGCAGAGATAAATCAATTTAGTCTCTTATCAACATTTGTATATAAATATTTATTTACTAGCAAACTAGCAAAAATTCTGTAATTTCATCTCTTTAGTGTGAAGAATAACCTCTGGAGAGTGCATTACGAACATAACAAAAAAACACCAAAAGTTTTGATGTAAGATTTCGTTCTATATAAGGCGTTTTTACGCACTTGTATGCTGTGTGAACTTCACAAAAAAACGGCAACCATAGCAACCAAAAACATTTGTGCCGTCTCTGGTTAAGTCTTACAAAATCGTCAATTTAAAAAATGGTTTAAAATAGTTTGGAAGACAACCTAGAAGTGGGAAATCAAAAATAAATCATCTATGATAACTGCATAACTGCAGAAATTGAAGATAATACAGATATTTCGATTTAAGAGTTAACAGATAAGACACGATTTATTTATGATTTAGCTTTCAAAAAAGCTTAAAAAGTATTAAGAAGGCGTGAAAACAAAGCGTGTGGGTTACGCACACACTAAGCGACGAGAACAAGGCGACGCGCCTGTCTCATATTGTGAGAATCACGCGAGAAAAAAATAAATGCTCTTGTATAGAAAACTGTTGCTCATCTTACATATTCTACTGATATATATATATATATATATATATATATATATATATATATATATATATATATATATATATATATATATATATATATATATATAAATATATATATATATATATTGCAAAATTTGCAAAAAAAAATCGGAAACCCGTCAATTTGACGGGTTAAGCAAAAGGATGCTTATCATGAGCTTTATAAAATTAAAGCTGAAGCCCCACAGGGAAAGATGTTGGCCCCTTTCTGAGCTACTCTACACCAGTGACCTACCAGATGATAAGAAAAAATTACAGCCATATTTACAAACAATACTGCACTCTAACTGTTACAGAAGCAGTAACTTAATTAAATTTTTAAATCTGCAAGATTTATTAATATACATTGAAGTGAAAAATTAAGCTACATAGGAGCAAGTAAGTGCATGTGAATTTTACCATTTGACACATAAACTATATGCCAGCGTACCTTAATGTACAAATCATTTTTTTCCACAATCAAGCAAAGTACTTGTGAATTACACTATATGCTAAATAAACTACACTGTAAAAAACACGTTCAAAATAAGAACAGTATTATGTTCCGAAAACAGTTCTCAAACCAGAATATCAAAAAATTTTACAAATAATAAAATATGAATTTACATACTTCAGTGTGCTGTTACCTCAACCTATGAAACACTGATCTTCAAAGAGTTCTAGATATTAATATTATATCTGATTTTATCTAATAATTTGCTTTATAGCATCAACCAAGCCAAAATAATCACGTCGATGCTTAGATTGTTCATCTTAACTAGGAAGATCTAACCAGAAGACTAAAAAAAAGCACACTAATTGGTACAATTATAATTTTTTTAAGCCAAATGACAAAAAAACTAATCATGTAGTGCAAATGTTGATGAGCAATTTGCTTTAAATAAGTAAAAAAGTATTTCTTAATAACTATCTGAGCTAGATTGTATTTTTTTAATAAACACGCTTTAAAAGAAATAATCCCATAAAAATAGCACTAGACAGGTGATACAATATATTATGTTATTCGTTGATTAAGATAAATTTATTTTAATACTATTATGTTATTGCCTTGTAGATAGAGACATTTTAAATACCCATGCAAATGGGCATTCAAATGAAAATTCGCCGGCAGCTCTAGATGGTTTACTATTTGATTTCTAAATAGGTGATTCTGGCGTGATCTGCTAGTGATAATGGATTAAAAAACTTTCCTATGCTGATAATATGGTTCATAGCCAATCGTGTTACACTAAATTATGACTCTACTTTGTCTTGGACCTCTTAAAACGGCCCTGCACACATACACACAAGAGATAGAGCGAGAGAGTGAAGGAGCAAAGAGTGTCCCCAGACGCCTCTGTATTATTAAGGGGGCTAGGGCGAGGTGTGAATTATTTAAACGAAACTAATCGTAAAAACCCCTACCAGGCAACGCCCCCGAATAGGCGCGAGGCCGCTTTTTCGGTAGTGGGGGCGTGTGCTCTTAAATATGCATGCCTTTATTCTGGTGCGGATTCGCATTAAAACACATTTACGCGAAGATTATGCAAATTTATGTAACAGCATGCGGGGGGTCATTAAAAGGGTTGGCGGCGACCCTAAAAGGATTGTTTTGTTGTTTGGCCGCTGATTCATTCTTACAATTTGTTCGTTTCGGGCGGACCCCTAATTGTGCCCTCGGCACGTCTTGACAATGATATGGTCATTAATACGAAACGTCTGAGCGGGCTTAACGTGCGGAATTAAATCTTGTAGGCTGTATACTGCGCTGCGAGTCACCTGCGGTATTAAGGTTAACGTTACGATTTAAGGGTCAATGTTGAGAAAGTGAGGTGGCTTTGAAATTTGTCCAAATCTCAAATTGTTGTGGTCTCTCCGTGGCGTCGTAATGGTGTAGATAAGGTTTGCTCGAGTAAGGTAGTGATGCGATGTTTACCTCGCAGCATTTGTCATTTGGCAGCTCCATATTGCATGTCGGCTACAGTAATGTCATAACTGAAAAATAGCGATGTTAAGATATTATCACACTAAACTATTATACTTGAATAAAAATAACTACATATAAACCTATAGCTAGTTTTAAAAAGTAATTTTACGCACATAGATCAGAAGGTGATTCTTCATGAAAATATATAAATTTTCTATTTGACGTGAATTATGAAGATGACAAACTTCTCCTTAAAAAATACAATAGTAAATAATAAAACATAAATTAGTGGAATAAAATACGTGAAGTAAAATAAATAGAAATTACTTATAATATTGGGCAAAAATTTAAAAAGACGTATTTTTATCCTTAATACGTGTATTTTTCACATAAATTGTATGCAGGTATTAAACGTGTACCTTTAAAGTGGCTGGTCTCGCATACTTGAAAATTACACCGTTCTCCGTTTCCATCGTTTATTCTCGGTATAGCTTTCTTGAAACAAAGGACCTATGCTTCTAGAATGAGGACCAATTACCCTTCTTTTGTTTGTCTACCGTCTACCTTAAAGTAAAAGAAGGTGCATAAGACATAATTGCACCGATCATGGTTCGAATGCTCGCGCCGATTGTTCTACCTTTTCAAATATATAATATAATAGTTGTACTTGAAGCATGGTATTCAATATTAAATATCAGTATATTAAGGTGTTGTTAATAAAAAAAATATATTTACTTAAAAAAATAAACCTAATATATTATTCTAATCAATCAAAATCATCCTTATGATTACTCTAAGTGAAATATATTTTCTGACCAATTAGTATTTATATCAATATATTTTTAATAAGCCATAATCAGATTGTGAGATATACAAACTTGTATCATAATCAGTAAGTATGTTCACATAATTATCAAATGGACTTCTTAAAAATTGTATTATTATGATTGTACCTAATCTATTTTTATTTTACAAATTAAATTATTTTTCAGTAAAATTGTCGTGATATTGTATCATTTCTTTGCAAAAATAAAATTTAAATATGTTACATGTTTTTAATACAAAACGATAATCAAGTTTAGCTCGATTTCTATCAAAATAAGTTTGATCTAAATCTCTCCTGTAAGTCGTCTTGAGCCATTCGCAACTTATTGAACATCTCCATACAATCAACAGTCACGCGAGAGTTTCTCATGTAGTCCCGCGTGTCTTTTCATCATACTACACTATAATATAAGCTGGCGAAATTGGCTAAGGTCCTTGACATCGTAATTCCGCGAAAACTCTATAAAGTCAAACCCGAGTCCCCCAAAGTTTATTCCTGATAAACACACATGTACACAGAGAGAGTAGTAGGTAGCGTGCCCATGCACTGTTGGGATGGAGCTATCGGGCTGCTCAAATGTTTACTTGGCGCTTGTCTCTTTTAAGCCAAGATTCTTGTAGCCCATCTTAAGCTAAGCGTGAAACTTGTTAATAAACAATGAAACTAGTCCTTCAAACTATTGCGTATTCGAGAATACTTGCAAGAGTGTAATACAATTGAAACCACTACAGTAGTAAAATTTAGTTAAAAGTCACATTTATGTGTATCGTATCGATGCATTGCTTATGTATGATTGCTGCTATTTACATTTAATTAAATATACATTACCTTTACTTTAAGCAGAATAACAAAATTATTAATATTCTGGTAATATATTTTTAATGCAACGTTTACCAACTTTTATTATAATGTTAAGGTTTCAACCACCTGCACATTCAGAACTAAAATACGTTTTAAACATCGACAAAATTTTCTTAATTTTTAATGTTTTATGTTTCAAAGACTATATCTCTCAAGAAATCGTCACTTTACAATTTTAAAAATAATATTCAAGCAACAATATTAACACAACTTAAAAAATAATATTTCTCTGCCTTTATATTTTTTATTGCTATTTTAATGCACAATTGACTTTATTGTTTCTACTGACAAAGTTGGTATAAAATTGCTTAGTTAATAATTTATTTCATCACAAATGAAAACTCAAAAACAACTATTGTAAAATTAGTGGGATACTAATGTATGAAATGCAAGTATATTGCATTAACCCATTCCAGGCAGTCACTCTATTTTGGCCTTTGGTCTCGTTTTAGATTTAGAGAAAAAAAATATTTAATCATCACAAATAAAATAAACATTTTTATTGTTTAAAAAATATAAAGTTTTAATGAAAAAATTTTATATAATTAAAATAATTATATAAACGAGCAATTTTAATCGTATGAGTAGTATTATAATTCTGTAAAATTATTCAAAAGTAAAATAACTATAAATTTTATTGTACTAATACAGGGCTACAATTAAAGATTATTAAATAAAAATATCTAATGAAAAAATATTTTAAAATTTTAAAAGTAGGCAAAATTTAACGATATAAAAGTTTAACGATTTAACGATATACTGTAGCCTAATTTACCCAACTAAGAAAAATATATTTACAATATGCTTAAAAATAATATTTTTAAAGTAGTCCAGATATTGAATATTGAAAATAATATTATTTTTTATTAAAAATATCAAACTAGGTAATCGTGAAGCATATAACGTAGCCAAGTAAAAATATTTAATATTAACACATTTTTTTAATAATATGTACTAAATTTTCTAAATATTTAGTATAAAAATATAAGGAGCTAGGCTAAGTAAATGTATATTATATCATAGCCACATTTAGCCTAACCTAAAAAATATATTTATTCACATTTTGTAATAAACATACAAATTATATATTTTTCACACAGTAAATAATAAAAATGTTAAATGTAAACACAATATTCGGGTACATATTACTGTAGCTTAAATAAAAAAAAATTAGAAACACATTTTGTCTTAAAATTTTTTTTATAAAATTTTGCTAATATTTATTATTAAAAACATTATATAATTAGCTAGGCTAGGTTAAGGTTAATATTATCATTGCTTAACTCATCTTAACGCAATGTTGTAAATATTTTGTTTTTAAGAATAGATTTTTTATGTATTTTAATTTTTAAATTAATATGCAAATAAACTTAATTTTATAATATTACGTATACGTAATATATAGTACACATGTACCTAAATTAAAAAAATATGTTTAAATTACACACGCAACATGACCTGACAATATATTTGTATATAGTGTAAAAAAGGGTGATTTTATATTTTTAAGTATGCTTATTATATTACTTAAGCTTAAAATCCAATTATTTTCATACCTGTATTTTTTTGAAAAATCAATACATAATTAAAAAAATAATATTGATTTACATAAAAGGAAAAATTTTTAGGATTATGATAAATTGCGTATTATTGCATATTCATGCAACAACTGTTTTTTATTGAAAATTTTGCAATAAAGCGCATATTTTTAATATATAATATATAACATTGAATATATTTTGTTGATTATTTTAAATATAGCTAAAATAAATATATATAACTATAAATGTGGCTGCCAAAAATTGGTAACTACTTATTTAGGTGTGCCAAAATTACTATATTTTTTATAAGTTGTAATTTTTTCTGAGAATTATTTTTCAAGATTTTTAAGAAAAATTCCATTGTAAGCAGTGTAAATAAAAAAACAAAAAGTAGCTTTAATTTACTAAATACACAGCTTCATTTAACAGCTAGAATGAAAAAGGACTAATATTTCAGAATAATACTACGAAATTACTGCTTAACGATATAAGATTTATGACCTAACATATGAATTTCGATTGGCAACTATTTTTTTTCAACTTCCTTGAACATTTGGTGATCAAAAAAATATTTAAAGAATTACTGTGTATTGCATATATTTTTAAATGTCTAAATTTCTCAAGAAATTGAAAAAAAATAAAAATGAGAATTTTTTTTTTAATACCCATATTTTTTGATTATCTAATACATTGATATATAAATAACAATCTTTAAATGTACATCATATTAAAACGTGTACTTCGACAGTTTTCTTTTAAGTTATTTTTTAATAAATTCCGTTTGTTTATTGATCCTTTTTCTCTAGATTTTCCGAGTGTTTTCCTCGTCGGCGACCCCGTCCCCATTGCTACCTATACGCAAGGGTTTTTTCGCTGATGGGTGTATTCCGGATAAGCGTATCCAATAATCCCTACCCCATCGGTACATCCGGTGTCAAAATAAATCAAACTGCTTCGAGTTGAAATAATTCATTCGTCTGACGTTTTATATATGTGTGCAATGCGGTGTGTTGGTACGTGGTGGGCCTCCTCACTTGAAACATCTCCCGGCCAAGAGTTCGATATACCTAAATTGAACCAACCTCTGCATCCACGCCGTCAACCTTTTTTAAGCTTAGATTTGGGTACTATTCACGACTCAATCTACCATGAGATTCGTTATTAAATATTTAATAGTTTTTTATGCTGAAATAAAATATTAACTACATAACTAAATCGAAATAGTATAAATATATACGAATAGGTGAATTCTTTATCACACATTATTTATTTTTTTTAATTTTATTAAAAATGTAAACGATTAAAATATAATACGTATATATCATCTATGTTTAAATTTTAATACTATGGTAAATTTTGAATACAACTATTATTTATTAAATCAAATAAATTTAATTTAAAAAAATGTTCTTTATTTCATTCCAATACTTTTCTTACATCTGTCACACATCAACTCGCGGCCTCCACATACAAACAGTGCACCACCCCTGATCCGGATCGTATCCTTAGTTTTTGAGCGCCAGGCAAAGCTGCTCGTCTCATCTATTATTGAGGGGATTGCCCCATAAAGTTTGCCCTCACGTTTCATACGGTCGGGTATATTGGTGTCCGGGCCAGTCTAGGGGGCGCAGCGGCTGACTCTTGGAATGGGGTTCTCTCCTTTGACCCACGGGTCCGGCGGGTCCCGCTATCGGAAGAGCGTTAATGAAAGAAAATCACCGGATTGCTTTGATTTGAATGGCCACTCAATGGATGGCGATGGCGATTTATGACTAGGGCAATAGTTGGATGGGGTAGAAGCTAAGTGCCAAGATCAGATAATAGAAAACCTCGTATAATTGTCTATTTGATATTATTATAAAAAGCTTAGGTTCTAATATATATTATTAGTACTAGAAATACAATAAATACTTTTATCAGATTTGTCAAAAAATCAATTTAATATATTATAAGGAATATTTTAAATTCAAACATATATTGCTAGTAAAAAGTAGATGACAATTTGTATTTGATTTTTGTATTTGTAACATGTGATATTTATAAATCTGTGCTTTAATTAAGAAACTACATTGTTTCGGTTTAAAACTATAAAAAGTAAGAAAAAGTTTTATGGTTTTAAAGCAGGATTAGGTGACGTTCATGAAAAAAAATGAAATCAATTATGGAGCCCTTAATCTAAATATATGAATTTTAAATATATTTGGCTATTTTTTACCTTCATAATTTGTTTCTGAAATATTTGTCATCATTTATATTTGCGATAAAATATTCACCTTCTTAAATCACAAAAAATACCTTACTTTAAAAAAAGTGTGTATTATTTCAAAATTGTTTTTGTAGTACAAAAATGTGTGTAAGTTTTTTTTTCAACGTACAACTTTATTATCAACAGTCCAACAATATCATTTTTGTTTATTAAATTATTATAGTATTTAAAATAACCATTGCCATTAAAAATAGCTGACATAATAATAAAAAATAATACACTTTGTAAGTGCCGAAATATCAGAAATAAGGAATAATGGCGAATTGATTTAATTAATGTTCCATTATTAAATAAATATATTTTTTTATAATCTTTAAAAATATAATCTATGTAAAAAGGTTAAACATATTAATTTTAACAATTTATTAAAATTTCGTTTAATACAAATATTCTCTTTATAATAAAAAAGAAATATATTTCAATAGCAGAAAACAATAATATATAACATAAAAATAGTAAATGTTTGTTAATATTGTCAGTTTCACAATATCAATGGACATATTGTATCATTGTGGCATTTAGATATAAATTATGTTATAATAAAATAAATGTGACATATAATCGCATTCATTGACTTGCCGTTTTCTTAACATCCTTTATAAACTTGTGTAAACAGGGCCGGAGCGGGTGCCTGAGTTTGCGGGGCAAAATTGAAAGGAAAACTTTGGCTCCAATTGTAATGGCGTAAATGCATATAAAAGTTTCGCAACACAAAAACTTATAGCACAGTTTACAACAGCTAGAAAGGTGGGAGATTGAAAATAAGGCTTCGAGGCTTCAAAATGATAATGCGATAGAGAAAAAAGAGAAAACAAACTAAGGCAACTCCACTCTTTTTCTTTTTATAACGAAGCGCATGCAAAATGCACAAATCGCTCATGAATACATTATCGGCGCACGGTGAACTTATCATCGAAACGAAAGCGATTTTCGCTTTGTTTTCCCGAGAGCAAGGCTTATTTGCATATTTAAAACAAAACGTTATGTGCGGTGAAAATTTCATACTATAATAATACTTATTATAGCGTTAAATCAGTAAGATAGCTGAGGTGAACACATAAGATTGTGAATTTAAATAATTTTATATTAATCTAATATTTTTTTACTTTGACTATAGTCACTAAAATAATATAAAAAATATATATAAATCTTTAATTAACAATAATAGTTAAGTAAAAAATTAAAAAAAAATTATTCCTCTCACACCTTGGCGCTTTAATTTATAATCATTTATTTCTCCTTCAAAAATCAGTCTATTCTATATACTTTTATGTCCTACATCTCTTCAATATATATATAGATTGAATCTAGCATTTAGTTATTAAATAAATTATTGATCAAATTTTTGTTTTAATATATTACAACATTAACAATTGTTAGCTCAAACTTATCTTAAAATCAAATTATTCAATTCGTATAAATTATTAAATCATTGCTATGTTATTGCATTTTTATATAATTAGTTTTACAACTTTAATGATTTTAATTTATATCAATCAACGAGTACAAATGTTTTAAAAAAATAATTAAACAGCTAATTACCAACCATCCATAAAAGTGTAACTTCAAGCCGGCGGTTAAATATTTGAAGTAGGACGCTAAACCGTAATGCGCTATTGTGTTCCGCCCCGGAACAAGTGAGGCAAGATTAGGGTTGCCCGAATAAATTATGACGTTATTAACACATAGACAATTACAAGGTTATCATAAAGCCGGGCGGTTAATTGAGTTCTGTGTACACCGGGCCGTTACCGGACCACTATTTGTCCAGCCCGGCCTAATGCGCCAAAGTCGCCGGATTATCGCTTAATCGGCGTCGTTAAAAATTTCATGCCGTGAACGCGTCGTTTCATTAACCGATTGTTTAAAAGCTCCATGCGTTTGTAAGAAAAAATATATAACTTAACATTTGTTATACTGTATATATTATATACATATTTATAAGCGATATGCTAGTTTGTAGTGTCCTCAAATATGGAAAAATTGTCTGTAAATTAATTGATGCGAAGTACTTTTTAATATTAGAAATAAGGTAGCTTTATAAGAAGGAATACCGTTGAGATACAATTCATTGCAATTTCGGCATAACGTCTATTCAATTAAGGACGGTGTCGACAATCTGTCAATGCTGCGAGCAGCAAGCCTTATATTGCACTACAGTCGCGACTTTGAGAATGCTCCTCTTAAAAAACAGCTGCACATAACTTTTATATAAATTTAATTTGTTAGAACTAATATCGTCAAGATTCTAAAAAAATGCGCGAAAATGGAACATGGTGATATTTTTTACCTAACTATGTGTAATGATAATAAAAAGTTTTCTTGTCAAAAGAGTTGTATATTAGATTTGAAACAACTATATGGCATATATCTAGACTTTTTATCATAAAGTGAAAGTGAAGTTTTGTACACCTGTTACTTATAAATACATAAATATTTATTAGTTTAAAGATTAGGCAAAAAATACTAAAATGTATAGGATGTTGAACCCAAAAAATGAGAGGCTTTCGGAGTTTTGAGTTTTACCCTTATACTCCGCAGGGGATTTTGAATATTTTATCATATTTGTATTAAGTAAATACTACTTCTTTTTAATGCATTATATCTATATTTCTGTACCTTACTTATGAAATCATGAAAAATATATTATAATATTTTTTTCATTTGGATTTAAAAAGAAATTATGATGAATTTTAGCAGCAGATTTTTTCTTTTATACAGAGGAAGATTAATGAATAAACCTCGCACTTTACGGGATTAGAAACTAACACAAATAATTTATTAAACATACTGCAAGCACAACACTTGATATCTTATGTACTGACTGCAGCTTGATATTATTTATTTATTTTTCTGTTGTAACATGACAGGCATAAGTCTAATGCGTTACAACAGTGTAATCTTTACCAACTGGGTAAGTCAATCAGACATAATGAATAACTACAGGAAAGTAATAACCATCAGAATTTTTTATTCTGGAAATCGGTGATATATAAATAAATATAAATTATTATATATATTTTCATTTCGCTTTGTAGCTAGGGCGTGTCACTAATGTTTAATGTCATTTAAATAATTAATAATAATTTTAAGGGTTCCGTGTGAGTAAACTAAAAATAATTTAATGTATTAAATGTGTAGCGTATTTTGCTTATGTTCTTTAGCTAATCCATCAATAAAATGCATTGTTGTTTTCTTAACAATTTTCTAGTTGCTACATTTCTTAAACAGAAATTAATTTCAGGATTAAACTTTCTAGCTATGTAAACATATAACCGATCCAATTAAAAGAAATCGAAACATCCCAGTTCAACAAAGTTCTTCAAACTAAGATTCTGTATGTTATTGCAAAATTAAAAAGTAAAATCGTTACGGTATATGTAGATAAATTAGATAAAACAGTAATCAAAAAGTTTTCAAAAAATATCATCACAGATTTAGAAACCAAGGGGAAAAAGCTACAATTCGGATAAATTATCGCTGTATTAGTTTATTGTAAAATAATTGAAAAAAATATAATATAATTGCACTTAAATTCATTAACGAATAATTATGTATTTTTCATTCATAATATTTTGTATAAATTGAAAATGGTTGCAATGGTTACACACCAGGGACTTATAATTTTTTAATAAATATGTTTAAATGCTTTTATAAATTTTTCTATAAACAATTTATAAAAAATACCCGTTTTTAATATAATATAATTTGCACTCACCAAATTTTTCGGCGTCCTATTTCTGCTTCAACTGTCACGGACACATTTAATTTTATCATTACACTTATAAACACACTATATCACTGTTTATATTTATTTTTATTATTTACACGTTTTTTTATTTACACTATTTAAGTTTTTTAATACGTATAAAAGCACTCGTCAATATGAAGAGGAATTTCACTTCTTCTGCACATGTGTGTTGAAGCTTTCCTTATTCGATGTGCAGAACAATTACGACATTTTCTTCACACATATTTACACTTTTATTTTTATTCGTTGATGGTTTTTAGCTTATCCGAAAGCCTTACTGGTGAATCGACAGCACAGGCACGGCAAGATATGGTAGAAACTGATGAAATGTCTTCAGAATCGATAGATTTTACTGAATTCTGCATCCATCCTTTAGCTTTGCACACAATTGAATTTTACTGTTACGATTCAAATTCTGATAGATACTGAGCGAATAAAACAAAGCGTATTTAAATAAATGAAAAAAAAAAATTTTGTTAATTCCATTGGTTTTTAATAAAATATATTATGTAATCTTAATCGGTGCGACCAACACCTGATGTATTTATTACAGTACATTATACATTGAGGCTTAAATATTGTAAGGCCTGTAGTTCTGTTTTGGAGTTGGATAACGCGCCTTTAATTTTTCCAAAAAGGTTTCATCTATTTCGTCAATGAATGGATGGTTAAAAATATTTTTTTTAAATTAAAATCACAATTACAAAAGATTACTGAGAAATTTTCGCGATACGTTTCGGTCGATAGTTCAGAAAGACTAAATATACTGCGTTCCTTCGATTATAAAATGCATTGTTTTATCTGTGTGGAATTCCTGAATTCAAGGTGCGTTATATATTCTAATGAATGAATTTTGAAAGGTATGTCTCAATATATTTATGCGAAAAATCATTAGGAAGCTACATATAAAATATCTTAATTGGTTCACAAGTTATAGAAAATTTACTTATAAAAATAATTTGCCATTATTCTGCCAAATCGCACATTCACCAAGCAAAGTTCGACAAAAAAAACCCGGGCGGTAAGCTGTTAATATTAAATACTTAAGTGCAATATTGAAATTGGTTAACTTATGATTTTTAATATGGTTTTTTTTCAAGAAAAATTATCATTTTTTTATGTAAAGAAGAAGAGAGATTGGAATAAAGTTTTTTTTTACAGAGAAAATCATGATATAATAAGCCGTTTAAAGTAGGAATTTTATTAAATAAAGCTTGTTTATATATATATATATATATATATATATATATATATATATATATATATATATATATATATATATATATATATATATATATATATATATATATATATATATATATATATATCAGGTAAGTGTTTTAGTTATATGTATGGTAAGCAATCCAGTGATAACTTTACTGTTGCCAAATTACATCAAGCACTATGATTTGTCTTTAATACCGTTAAAATGTCATAGAAATGAATTAGGTGTCTTATTTATCATTTAAACTACATGTTACGTGTTTATGTGATCAAAAACGAAGCACAAGCCGACGTTTTTCGTTAATGAAACATGCACTAATTTTCAAACAAATAAAGCGGCAGTATAAATCACGGCGCGCTTGAACCACAAGCTTTTGCGCGCAAGCTTTGAGATAAAACAAGCCTTAGTTTTCGTCCAGTAGCGGCTCGTGATTTATACGATTTAATTATACTTTTAAATACTGCCAGAGAAGAATGTTTCAGAAATTGAAACTATCTCGATTTTTTCTTTCTTCCTGCAAAACATCATAGACACGAAGAGATCAACCATCACGGAAGATGTGATATCCACACATTCCTGTGTTTGATAAGATTTTTTTATAGATTGGACCTTTAGTGAAATACAACTATTATCATATCACTGCGTAACAATGCTGTGAATACAATAACAAAGTAATTTAATTAATTATAGAATTATATGCACATATTTAATATATAAATCCATTGTTTATCAACATTGCTCTCACAAAATATTGACAATTATTATTAATTAATTTTATTTTTAATTAAATTAAAATAAGTTTTTAATTCTACATGAGATATAGGTAAAAATTCAGTAGTCAAATAGCTAAAAAGATAGGGTTTTACAAAATCATAATTTGAGTTAAAATATGTATATATGTAATACATATGTACATATTTTGTATGTGTCTTGTCTTAATTTTATCTTTTTAATCGCATGAATAATATTGTACATATTTATGCGATTCTACGTACTTTTTTATATAATTATAATAAGACGATAAATCTAATTTTTTTATCAACATGTTTTTATGTTGATATTATAATTGCTAGCTATACTTTAATTAATTTATTATTCACAGCACTTCAAAGCTCTTCAAATAATTTTGCAGCATATAACAAATAAAAATAAAGTACATACACAAAAATTACATTTTTATTATTAGGAAAAAATAGAAGGTTAGTAAAATTAAAAAGTTTTAATATTAAACATTTCTTCTTACCGTAAAAATTTGTTTTACTGTACAAATTTACATTTGAAACCTAATTAAAAAAAAGGATTCCTTAGTAAATACTATACATGCTCTTATAAATAATTATTTTTCTTCAGACTTTTTTAAGCACGTAACACCTATAATATATAATATTTAAATAATAAATAGGTGTATGATACTTTAGTAAGATATTAGTAAGAAGCAAATATATTTTTTAATTAAAAAAATAAATAAATATTAAATCTTTCGTTGGATCCTGACAGGCGCAAACCTAATACGTTACAACGAGCAAATATAAAATAGGTATTCATTATGTCAATTAGACATAATGAATACATACAAGTAAGTATTAACCACCAGACTGAAAGTCTGGCAATCGGTGACATCTATATTATTAGTTATAAATTATTATGTGCTATACAGTTTACAATTAATAGATATCACTGCAGCTAAAGCCGGTTTTACTTTATTATTAGCGCATTTTTATAAATAAAAATTTGAGTGCCGCAGTTGGGGCTCGAACCCGCAATCTCAGAGTTACTAGTCTGAGACGTTACGGACTATTGTATACCGTACTTTATTAAATATATTTTATTAAATAAATGCGAGACTCTGATCAACATATGAATAAATTATGTGTCAGTATAAATTATGGGAATAAGCAAAATAATTATTAAATTAATTATTATTTACTATATATAAGGTAATCCTAAAATTAATGTCACTGTAAACAATTTGATTGAGATTTGCGTGAGATTGTAGAGGGATTGTGTATTATGAAACTCTTATACTTGGCCAAACACTTATAACAAGATTTTATTATAATTAGCTGAATTGTTGTGCACAAGAAAGTAAAATAACAACACGATAATACTTGATATAATCAAAAATTTGCCTAAAGTGTTATATAATATATCATCCACCAGACTTTGCTTTTTCGTACTACTATTTACTTTGATCGATTTTACACTTCCTAGGCAAAAAATACTAAATGCAGACAATGTTCTAAATATAGATTTTGAATCAAAATCTCACACGTTTAATGATTTTGGAACTAAAAAAATACAGAAAGTGATAAAATAATTATTTAAAAAATATATATTTTGCATCATTTAAATATTAATGAGCATTGAATAGTGATTTTGAATTTGTGAATTAAAAAAAACGATTTTATTTTGGAACTACCTAATATTTTTATTACTAAGATAAACTTTATTTTTTCTACCTAAAAAAATATAATCTAGAACACAAAGCTAAGCTTTAAATAATTTAAATATATAAAGTTATATTTTTATATTATTTTTGATAAAATGTAAATAAAAAACGATTTTATTATTTTATCTTTATTTAATTGTCAAGCATTTTGTAGATAAAATACGCATTAAACAAAAAAATATTATTAGAGCTTATACATGAAGAGATATTAATATTGAGGAGAAAAATACTATGACAATAGAATTGATAATTGAAAGATTATAAAATCTAAGAATATTAGAATAAGGATAGCTATTAGGATGGAATAAAATAAGATCATACGGTAAAGCACGATTAAATCACAACAATAAGTTTAGGAAATTATACACCATACATCAATCTTTGTAGAATTACAAATATATAAGATATAAAAAAAGTATTCGATTCTCGTGTAATACAACACATAAATCAATGCAACGCGTGTTGACCGTAAATTAAACCGACGCCATTAATCTCTGCAAATTTATAAATATGTTGAGCAAACTTTCCATCGGGCGGGTATCCGGCGGAAATGCAATTGTAGCTTTATCTTGAATCAACATTGTAACAAAGCTAGAAGCTATTCAGACTATTGTAGCGTTTTGAATACGGCAGATAATTAATGCCTTCTGTTGCCTAATGAACTGTACTATCGGCGCAAAGAAGTCTCGAATCTAGGGAAAACACAATTAGCACTGGATTATTATTTAAGTTTTAACGAATTCACTTTAAATTATAAAAAATGGGTTATATTTGTATATTTTACTACTGTGTTTTTTGTGTTATATATTTTTTTTAAGCAATACCAAAAACTATAATAAACTTAAATTATTTATTTTATATAAACATTAATAAATTTCCTTTATGTTATCTGATAAGCAATATTACTCTCATAAAAATATGTTTTTCTAGCTATATATTATAGTTCGATTTAAAAGTGTTACTTTATCGTTATGTATACACAGAAGAGGCTAGTAATATTTATACGTTGTGAGAGAAATTTCCATTTTGTCCGATACAGACGATTTTGTAAATTCCGTAACAGATGGTAATCGGATACGGCAACGTCAGGTGAGTACAGTGGATGAATAATTTATACAGCATCCCAGTCCTTATTTTTGAAATGTTAACTTTAAAAATTTGGTCTTAGTGATGTAACACAACTTAAATAATATAATAATATAAAAAGTTTAAACTATTTAATTACAATTTTTTGTCAGTATTGTTTTTTTATAAAAAAAATATTTGCCTACATAAAATAAAAAAATACGATTGTCTGTATTTTGCTAGAATTTTTTATCTCTAGAGAAGTTTATTTATATCATTTTCAATTCTGTATAATATTTATTTATATATATTTTATTTTTCTTTAGCACTTATGTATGACATATGTATATGTTAAAATTTATATAAATCTAAATTTTTAACCATATATATAATAACCATAACCATATAACCCTAGCTGAATTTTTGACACTTTATATGAGTAATTTACAAGCTACAAGAATAGTAAATATTCGCGAAGAAATAAACCAAAATATCTAATATTAATCAGCGTTGTTTAATCCCAATATTTTACCAGTCGAGGTGTACTATTTTACCTTTTGGTTTAAAATAGGACTGTCAATTATACCCAACGAATCAATCAAGTATATATCTATGTTTAATAATATTAGAAAGGTCGACAAACATAAAGCCAAAGTATTATGCTAAACACTTAATGTCTTACGTGTTAATGTCTAATTCTCGAAAGAAAAATCAATAACGCAAAGAGCTCCACCAAGGAAATAATTAACATGAACCGCCATGAATTTGTAAATACTAGATAACAACCCTAAGTTGCAATGAACATGAACAAAGTAATTACATTAAATACTTAAGTTGTGTTCCAGTTTTGTACTTGCTTTTAATAAATGCAGTTTTGATACATATAAAATCCATCTTAAATATCACTAAATTAATGGGTCCACGGTTTTTAACACATTTTTTAAGCTTTTAGATATAAGCCTAAAATATTCCTAATAGTTCGAAGATTTAATATTTTTAATCAATCATTATCCCAATATCCAGCTGATAGATCCTTCTCTGACCTTATCTGCATAATTGTACATTTTCAACAGAACTATTACAGCAAAAATTGCTAGCTTAATTATTGAAGTCTGCTATTTACTATATTATTAATATATTTAATCAATACCAGACTTACAAAAGCGTGTTATTTCGGGTCAAAGCAGTCAGTACACTCACTACTAGAATGTAGAAAACTCTTTCTCTCAACGGTTTATTTTACTATATACAGAAATATTCGTTATTAACACTCAAAATAGACATACGTCTAGTATACTTAGTTATACAATCGAGTATTCGTTGCATTCCATCCAAAACACCATAGACATAGTTGGCAATGCGAATCCTTTGTGATGCCCCGGACAATTTAGGGCCCCTTTGCCCCAACCTCGTTTAATCACTAATCAATTCGTCGTTCGGGGGCCAAAGACGGCAAGGACGGACCGGTAATGGCGCATTATGGTGTTATTACTTGTGGGCGGCAGTTGGCAGTTCATGAAGCAATATTATCTCGGAAGTGCAGACAGGACGGCGCGCAGGCAGATGGCGGCAAGTCCCGTTCAGCCGGAAAGCCTCGCCACCTGATTCCCGATTATTATTCTCGCACAATGACGAAATTTAATTACTTACTATATATACACTCTCGGATTGGATCGAATTAATTATATAAGTTAGCCAACTTTCATTACACCTTCCGCCCCTCTCTCTTCATCTAGGATACGACGCTTGAGCGAACTTGCTATCTGAGAGGGTAAACGCAAGGTGTATAAGTATATTATATAATGGTGCATCAATCAAGAGAGAGATTACATATAAGTGACGATTAGTACTAAGAAGAAGTGATCAGGCAATACAAAAACATGTGTAACAATGTGATGTAATATATAAATGTGATATACGAGAAACTCACGGGTGACTCATAATATTCTCGGAAAATTCATTTATGATATTTTATATTATGACAATGAATAAATCATTGTAATTTAATTATTATTGCAAAAATCATTTATATTTTTTAACTCGGTTAAATATTTTTTAAATTAAATAAAAAACATTAATTTTTTCACAAAAAAATAAATAACGCACAAAATCGATAAATGAATTTCTAAGCAAAGCGATAAGATTCAAGTCAAAAAAAGAAAAGCTTAAGATCTTAAGTATTAAACAATTATTTATAACTACCTTTTTAATAAATTTAATTTGAATATGTTACGTATTAAAAACGAAACTTCGCAACTAAAATAAATGATTTCGCTTGAGTGGCGAGATGTCTTTGACACTTTTGCAATACCAATATAAATGTGAAGTTTTCCATCCAATTTGAGTTGATTGAAAACTAAGCCTCGAATCTGGAAACGTTATCGCCGTCTAAAGTAATCTTAAGATTTTCATCTTCAGGCTTACATAAGTTTTTCCTGAGACGATATGAATATCTGGGCACACGTACTATGACGCTTATTAAGTGGTTCACAACCTTTTTTAGTCTTTGCTTCGAACAATTTGATCGTTGCAACACATTATTGATTATACATACAATAAATCAAATACATCAATGTGTCATATAAGACATAAGATTCAAACAACTAATCAAAAATAATCAATTGATAGTTTCACAGTAAGGTCTTAATCGACTGATATGCTTAAAAATTCAGGACTTTTTTTAGGACAATTTGCACTGATGGGACTCATTTAATATTATAAAAAATAAATAAATGTATTGCTTATATAGAAGGTTTTGCACCCCAAGTCGTTTGGGACCATTGCTACGTAGATTCATTAGTACCCAAAAATATGTTTAAAACAGATTGAATAAAACATTGGATAAAGTTGTTAAAGCTATCAATTTCATAAAGGCTCGTCCACTTTATTCCCGAGTTTTTATTTTTTTGCGAAGAGATGGGAAGTCAACATTTATTGGTACGCACAGAAGAAGTACGTTGATTGTCACGTGAAAATACCTCTATCTCTTTTTTGAGCTTTGAGATGAAATATCATTATTTTTAATGGATACGCAAATTGAATAGAACGAATGTTTTACCGATTTTTCTTGGTTAATTAATTTAACGAATTTAAGTCTTAAAGGTGCAGCTGCAAATATATTTAGAGTTAATGATAAACTAGAAGCAATTATTAGAAAATGGACGTGTGGTCGAAACGCATTAACAAAAGCAATCAATCCATTTCTTTTCTCTGAAATTTCACGAGCATTTTATTTTTGGTTATAAGATGACTAAAACAATTAAATATGGCCTCAGCTGTAGTAGTGAATCACAAAGTTACAAATCCTATTGTATTTTATATTCAAATTCCTATCTAATAAATGCTTACAAATTATCATTATTAGAAACGACAGTACCCTCATCCAATTATAGTGAGTAATATTAACCTTTAGCACTCTTCAAATTAACTGCTCTCTTATATTATATGACATATCTTCAATACCATTCTTGACCCTATCATCCGATAATGTAATCTAACATATATATTTTGTTGCTCTAGCCCCTACTTATTTTTATACATAGCATAAAGAATTAGTTGCTCTGATATATTAAGGGGTTTTCCAGCTTTTCTTATTACTGGGGATACTTTATATGATGCTTTGACTACAATTTAATTAATACAACCAGTATTAAAATTGTTTCGCGGACCCTTGGTATTGGACACCAGTTTATTATTAAAATCCTAATAATTAATAGTATTGTAGTAGTACAATAATATTGCTCATTTAGGCCGGTGATGTAAAAATCTATTTTGTTACTGCTTATTGTCTTCGTTAGACCGTAAACATAATATTAATATTATATTTAATAATTAACTACATGATATGTATTTAAAAACTATCAATGCTTTTGCTAGTCAATGTATAAGTTCAAGAAATATTTTTTTTATATGCATCACGTTTTACTTAATTAATAAAACGATATTAAGTTGAAATTTTTTAGATAGGTTTTTAAATTTAAAGATAAGTTTTATATCTATACTTTCTTAAGAAAAATATCACAAACTGTTTATATGACAGGAATTGACTTAAGATATGGATTTGCCATTTCAAGTCGCAATTTTACGAATAATAATAGTTTCAAAGTTAAAAGTGATTATAAAATGCCGCTTAAAATCTCATTATATATTAAAATGTATATCGGAACATCATCTATTTTATAACACATATTTTATTTTATTTTTTTTATTAAATATTTTTTATTTTTTAGATTAAATTAACACCATCGTGGCCTAACAGGTTACCCCAATGCGTCACGATGGTCGAAAACCAATTTTTAATTTATAAAACATAAAAAAAACGTATATATACATAAATATAACAATACTAAAACATAACAAAAAATTATAAAATATCAAAATTAAATGATACAAACTGGATCAGATCCTCGTAGCTAACATTAAATAAGTCAATATGTAATGCCAGCGTATTAAGGAGCCGGATGGTCACAGCTATAGGCGAGTCGGCAAGTGCGGATGTCCTAGCCCTAACGGCCATCAAAAGAGGTCGCGATCGTGATTCTCGAAAATGTTCCGGAACCCAAAACTGGAATTCTTCGAGAACAGCTGGATTGTCGACAGCACCTTTTAGTAATTTGAAAAAATGCTTAGCGACATACAGCTTTCTACGAGAACTCAGCGAATCATATCCCAACGCTCCTAAAAGAAAGGCGCTGAGATAAAAGTACGGATAATAAC
This sequence comes from Plectrocnemia conspersa, assembly GCF_051122295.1. Classification (NCBI taxonomy): domain Eukaryota; kingdom Metazoa; phylum Arthropoda; class Insecta; order Trichoptera; family Polycentropodidae; genus Plectrocnemia; species Plectrocnemia conspersa. The sequence goes on from NW_028277176.1 coordinate 10,827,028, forward strand.
CAAATGTTCTTTTGTAAAGGTAATATTTGGCTATTCGGGGATTCCAAATTATAGATCCCGATTCAAGAATGCTACGAACTAAGGTGTCATAGAGGATGCGAATAACTGAAAGGCATTCCTCATAACAAAGCCGAGCATCTTAGAAGATTTATCACAGACGTCGTGTATGTGTAGAGAGAACCTCCATTTGCTCTCGAAAGTGATTCCGAGATCTTTAGTGAAAGTTTCTCTAGTCAAAATGTTACCACCGAGATGTTAGAAATAAGCTAATAGCGAATGGGATCGAAAAAATGACACAGTTTGGCACTTTCCGACACTAAAGGGCAGACGATTAATGAAAGCCCTTCTCCGCAGAGAGTCTAAATCACTCTGTAGAGAGTAGGAGTCCACAACAGATCAAATGCATTTATATAATTTTTAATCATCTGCGTACAGAAGAAAACTTTAATTTTTAATTGCTGTATTTATGTCATTAATAAATAACACAAAAAGCAGAGGTCTCAGATTGGATCCTTGAGGAGCCCCCGAAGGGGTAAAATATTCTTTTGACAATCGGCCACCATAGGTTACAAACTGTCTACGATTGCTTAAATAACTCGAGAATAACCGAGTTAAATTATCCGAGCAACCGAGGTTCGACAATTTTTTTAATAATAACCTATGACAAACTTTGTCAAAGCCTTTCTCAAAATCTGTATACACGACGTCTACTTGAATTCACGCATCGAGAGAAGTTGTCACCGTTTTAGTAACCGACAGAAGGTTAGTAACAGTGGAACGGGCAGGACGAAACCCGTGCTGTTGGTCTAACAAAACTTGCCGAAAGTGATTATAGAGATATTTATGAATAATTATTTTAAATAATTTAGCAGGAGCTGACAACACTGCGATTGGTCTATAATTATTTATATATAATTTGTCACTCTTTTTATGAATAGGGGTGACTTTTGTGCATTTCCATAGATCAGGAAATGATGATGTTTTGAGAATCAGATCATAAATACATTTTATAGGAGCAGCGAGACTGACTTCGCAACCCTTCAAAATAAAATCGGGAATTAAATCAGGTCCAGAAGAACGCCTTGTCTTTAATTTATTAAATTCGTATTTAAGATCTGAGTGCTCAGTTTCTTTGATGGTCATTACTGAAGACCAAGAACATGAAGAAGGAAGCGACTGAGCAGAAGGCATATGTTCAACCTTTTTTAAATAAAACGATATATGTTATATCTTTATACCATTCAAATCTTTTCTTAACTTAAATTGATCTCAAATTCTTGCACATCCATTCGTCGTAGCTTACCAACCACAAGCAACAATAAACCAAAAACGAAAATTCAGATGTCTCGTAAATGTTTTAGCACCACCGATGCAGTTCCGGATGCAAGTCAAGCAAGCGCCCGGCATCCGAAACGAACCGTACACGTTAAAACCACACCACTTTCGAAAATATCCACATTTCGAATCACACGATTATCCATCAGCACGAGCACATAAATTATTTAAGGCTGAAATATTACTCGAGTGGGCAACGAAAAACTACAACATAGTGCATGTATACATGGGCGGGTTCGGGTTTGGTAGTGGTTCTGCTAGTTTCATATTCTGGATGCGCGGCGTGCAAAACTCACAGGTCTCTCCGCCGTATGGAAAGTGGGCTCCGTTTAACATTTGTGTTCCGGAAAAGCGATTTTTCCGCCAAAGGGGAAACTCGCGCGCGTTTTTCGTCGCTCGGAAAATATTATATTCAAAGTGAACAGAAAAAAAGGTGTGTGTGTGTGCATAGGTATAGGTATGAATACATTTGAGCCCGATCGCTTCGCCGGCGTTGCACCGGACGAAATTACCGCGAAAATCTGTTTTGTGCTGTGTGTTACTTTGATGGAAATTTTAAATTTAGCTTTGTGGTTGTAAAAAATGTATTACAAAGGAAATATTTAGCAATAGATTGCAAATCAAATTAAAAGCTTAATTAATTTTAGATCTAAAGTGATTTGTTTTGTATTCTTGATTTATTTAAATGCACGTTCAGGGCATAACAGATCTTAACCAACGCATCCTCTACATACAATTGTAAATATAATACTAACAAAAAAATAAACAGATAATTAAATAAAATTAAATATGATATAAAAAGACCTATATGTAGATTAAAATATTACACTAGCTTAAAAAAAGAACAAAATACTATTTGGATCGCAAGCTATCAAAATAATATATAAATCTAACGATTATATTTGTGATGATACCTCTTCATATTTTCCAACATGCTAAAAATTTTCACTTTCGCCATTCAAAAGACAATAAAAATTCTATCTCATCGTATCTATCGCATAGTTTAAACTGTTGGCATTTGTAAAAGAAGGTCGTAAAGGAAGTTTATTAATAAAATCATGGTTCAAGTGTGGCAGGAGCCGCAAAGTGTGCCGTCGGATCTTTTTACGACTGAAGCCGACACGCGAATTTCCCAACTGAAAAGACACGTTACATAAATAAAACTTTATTTGTGCATAAATTCGAAAATAAAAATACCAATTCCGATTCGTATTGCGGCTATATAAAAAAAATAACACACACAAACACGTGTGCGTACACGCGAAGAGACACGCGCGCCGTCTTTCTGTAACGTGTATCGTATATGTTTTATTGTTATAATAACGTTAAGTATGTGTAGTATAATAATATGGCATAGAAAATTTATTGTCGTTGTATAGTATGCATGAAACATGTGTGAAGTTTTGTCGTTAGGTCGTATTGTATATTATTAATATTTTAGATATACAGTTATAAACTGTTACAACGGAGTAAAAAATAATGTGTTACAGTAAGGCTCAACTATTAATTGGTATTGTAAACAAATTGTTACTGAATTCTGAAAATCAGTGACATCATCTAGAGCTTTTTGCATTGCTTAAACTATATAACAACTTTAAACTTTTGTGCCTGAGACATTTGTCATATGACAGAATGATAATAATAACTACGAAGCACGAGAACCAGTTGCAATCCGACTGATGGTGATATAAGTTAAAACTTCTCTGAATTCGCTTATCGCTGAAAGGATGGGATAAACATTTCATGAAAAATGCTATGCCGAGTTTGTAAAGAAATGCATAATAATTGCTTTATATATTTAAATTATGCCTAGAAAATAAAAAAAAATATTATAAAATAATAGTATATCACAAATACTGATATTTCCCCTAACCTTCGCTACCTAAAAATCTATTGATAAAAGCACAGCTTCAAAAGATACCGATCACCTTCTTCTTAACATTAGAGATGTTGATAAAAACTTTGACAATACCAAAGAACTCGAATAGTTGTGTTTCATCTTAGGATTACACAACCAGAAAGATATCTCCAGTGACGTAATAAAGTGGGTGGAAGATACGTTGGATTAGATTTTACATACTTATTGGCTATTTATACTAACTTGCTCAAAATATAAACGACATACATAATGCATATATTATTAAGTTAATAAATATAGTATTTTAAACTATTTGTATATATAATAAAAAATGATAAAAATGTGTTGAAAAATCCATTTTACATACATATTTCTATATTTTAAATTATATAATACTAAGTAATTACAAGTCATAATTTAATTATTGCTGCTGCCAAAAAGGCTCGTTTAGATGTTATTGATGTGAGCTTAATTGTCAGCAATATGTTTCAACTTTATATGCTCACAGAAATATTATTCTAATAAATTATTTTGAGCAGCCCTAAGATAAAAATTATTCCTAATGACGTATAAGTCATAAAAAATCGATAAGTCCATAGCTGCATACAATTATCAAGTAAATATGAGTAATTTCTGGAATTTCGGCAGCTACAAAATGTTTTTTATTGTTTTCTTTATGACTGATTTTAGCTAATATAGTCACAGATAGTAATATTTAAATGAAAAAAGTAATTTAAATTTCTCAAAAAAAATGTCTGGCTCATTAAATTAACAATTTTACCACTAAATAAAGGGATAAATTCGACAGTTCTAAAAACGGTCAAAAAATCTGTTAGAAAAATGAACAGGTGTTATTAAATCGTAAGCCTTGGTGATATACACATTCTTGGCGTATGATAAACAGAAACAAGATTCAAAGATCTAAGAAAAAAGGAGGTTCTTTGTTAAAATGAAAACCACCGTGAGAAGCCCTTTTCACGTATTAAGTCAAAGTATTCGCCATTGATAAGAAACATTAATCGCGTGAGAAAGAATAACACGTATATTTGCGATTGCCATTAAAAACATTTGTTTTTAATCTATTCTAATGGCCAACGGCAATCGATTTCAAAAACTCGCTAACTTTTTGCAAATAGCCGTTCCACTAAAGTGTTAAATCGCATGATCCAATTCACAGGTCCATTACGCGATATTGTGCCTCATCAAATATTTTAATCAATAAACCGATTGCGGCGCGTGCTGTGTCTTGTTAAAACCAAAGCTCTTCCACATAATTGCCATTTAATTGGGAAACGAAAATCATGGATCTATACAAACAGTAAATGTATCTATAGCGCTCTTCATTGACTGTAACATTCTGTCCGGCATAATATTTGAATAAATATGGACCAGTTATTGCACTAGCTCATAAATCACACTAAACAGTGACCTTGGCTTCTGAATTTTCATCACTCTAAATGCGGTAATTTTACTTGTTGGCGTAGTCATTCGACTAAAAATGAGCCTCAACACTGAACACAATTTTGTGCTGAAAATGATGATCACCGAACTGGATCTTGTAAGCTCATAAACCAAGATCTTTCAGCAAAATCTTCCATAAAATGGATGGACACAGCTCCAATTGGTGCGCGGTGGTGTTGATATAACTTATCCCGTAACAACTCGTAAAACTCTAAGGCGGTCAATTATAAAATGAATGGAAAGGTTAACTGAATACAGTGAGCAAAATGTGGTTTAAGACATTAGAAGCACAGTCAGTGAGACGTCTGTGTTAAACAAATTACTATGAAAGAACAATTACATGAAGCAATAATAAAAAGCTTGATGACATGGGAACCGAAAGTTAAAAATTACACTAGTTGTATGTCCGTAATAAGAAAAAAATGATCTTATTTTAAAATGGCGTTTCACGTAATGATCACCTCGAACTGGTATACAATACCATGACAATACCTTTAACGAGTGTGGAGGCTGAGCGGTCTTTTTCAGCAGCAGGCTGCCTGGACCCCAAACTTAGATCCAAACGTAGAGACATCCGTCGCTTCCGCTTCCGCTTCCGGACGCACATATTTTAAGATAAAACATTATCCGTTCAATTTTCTTTGTAAATCGTATCGCTTTATATGAATGGTGTATATAATAATACACGTAAGCAAAAGAAATATATTTAATTATAATAATACAAATAAAAATTCAGTTAGTAACGTTCGTAATGCATTCTGTTGTTTCGACCAATGAAAAATGAGAATTCAAACATAAAACAAGATGGCCGACATTAACGTGGCAACAGTTTTGAATAATTGTTATTTAATAACAAAATTTTGTTACGCGACAATAATTTTCATTAATTCGTCATCTGCGTTGATTGATTTGACTGAATATAAATAATCTGATTGCAAATTAACTAGGTATGTTATAACTATGAAAATGAAATATATACATAATGTGTGTAATGATTATGAAAATACATTAATTAAACCAGATAAACAATCATAAAACAATCTTCAAATTTTGAATTCCCGTCGACAAGCTCCAAGGCCGAAAAGTGAGTTTTTTTCTTTCAAAATACATAAAAATTATCATTGCTTCTGATTTAGTGTAGATGTTCGTTAAATAATTACTGAATTGCAAATCAGGCAGGTACGGTTTATACACCAAGGTATACAACAACAACAAAATATTTTGTCATTATTTCCAAGATTTTTTTAAATATATTTTTTAATATATTTAAAAATATTTTTTACTGATATATACAATAACTAAAATAATTAATAAATGAGTATTTACTAAAATAATTATTATATTTATAGTCAAAATGAAATTTCTTTACCAAATGAAACCCACAATCGCAATTCCTAACTGTTAAAAGAGGTCTGGTGTATAAACAGAGTGCTTTATTAAAATTCTCGTCCAAGCTTGGTGCACTCTTGCACGTCGCGCTGCACTTTTTTACATCTCGATTAGTCCCGTGTTTCGCTTCTTGACTACCACCGCTCACTATTTCACCCTTTAGCAACGCTTTGATATTCACTCCGGTGATCGCTCCACCCATACGTACAGGGTGAGCCGTCTCATTCTTGCCACCACTTAACACCCTAGCGCCCTTCGCTATTCGGCTTCAACTAACAGGCGACCCTTGCAAATCAAAGTATAATGCATATCTTAAAAAAATAATAGAGAAGTGAAATATTCATAATATAATTTGAGATTTTTTGTTAATCAATGGAACTCCATTTTTCGGCTAGGTAATTCGTTTCAAATTCATTATGATCATTAGGTGCTTCTGCAACAGTATATCGTAGATCCACATAAACACGATAAATTTTAAAATGTGTGTGAGACGTGAGTGCAGAGGTCGTATATCGTTGCATAAAAAAATATGGGTCCGTACCAGATGTTTAAAAATATGCATATTTTTTTACAGCTAATTAATATGGTTATTAAGTATTTAAATGAAAAAAATTGTTTTTTTTTTTGACAAAAAATATTTTGCCAAAATTTTTTTTTCTTAACTTCTTTAATCAGACTTATATTTATTTTGATAATCCAAGAACTACATTAATAATCAAGTATAAAAAAAACTTTCGTGAAAATCAGCAAATATCATGAGTATAGAAAGGCCTTTTACAGACTAGCGTCATAAAATTTGCACGTCAGCGAACTTCAAGCTCAATTTTTTGATAATCTTAATAGTCCAATAATCCAATACTAAAGTCTTTCTGTTCTCTCTGTTCTCTTACCCAATAATTCAGTTCTCTGTTTATTATTAATATAAATATATCTAAAATAATATTCTGTATCATTATAATCACATACTATATATTACATATTTTTTATTTATTAAATTCCTCAAAACTTCTCGAGAAAATCGAGAAAGGTAAATAGGCATTTTCACATCTGGAAAACAGAATGCCAAATACATACATATTATTTATATTAACATATTAGCAAATATGAAAGCTTTTTATTTATTAGATACATACTAGAGACGTTAATCCGAATTTTTTAATCCCTAATATATTCTCCCATTATTTAACCATTTGTTATTCGAATATCAAATAAATTATTACCTATTACGTTATTAATTATCTTTAAGTATTCATTCATAGTTGTAGTAAAATATTCAAAAATCATATTCAAATAACATTTACCTTTAAAACACAATTGTGTATTACTTTTTAAGCCTTTTTTTATCACAACAACGCATGTAGTATTTTTGTATTCGGTGTACCGCTGCAATATTTATTGCAATATTTTGGTTCGCAAAATTTATATTCGCATTTTTATCATATTTTTAACTGATAAGAACCAACCAAACGATTATTAAAATAAACGTTGTAGTTGCCGAAATTTCATAATTAACATATATTTCCTAATAATTATTGTGCTGCTGTGTACATTTTAATAAATAATATAGACTTTATTATCTCTATTAAATCAAATGTTTAAAGGTATAAATAAATAAATTTATCATTATAATAATTTTTGAGCATACCAATTTGTTGTATTTTCAGTTTTAATTTAAAGTTTAAAACATTAAATGCTCTAATAATTTTTGAACTAAAATAAAGAGTCTTAAATACTTTTATTGTTTCCAATATCGTGGAATTATGTTTCTATGAAACTGTATTTATTATTCAAACTTTATTTTCAGATTCTTTAGATTTTCATAAATATATTCGTATATTTAAATATTTTATTGTTTATTATTCGATATTTTAATAGTTAATATATGCAAAGTGGTTTCAATATTTTCCTTAAAGGTATGCAATACGTATAACGAACAGATTATAATGATAGTATATGTTAATAGAACATGCAGAAAAATTAATGTATGCACTACGTAATACCTTACGAGATATACAGAAACCAAGATTAGCACAAAATTTCTTGGAAGCAAACACATGGACTGAAACAATGGATATATATTTTCCAATAAATGGGAGAGAAAATATAAAAATAGGCCTAGGTTATGCACCTAACAAAATACGTAGCAAAGATTTAAATATGTACGAGCGCAAATGTAAAATTCAAAGCTATAAGCTTAAAGCCTCTAAACTGACACAAAACATAAAAACTACAATTTCGCCTAATAATTTATATTTTTACGTGTAAATAATATTCTATGTTTATCTTAAAAATATAAAGTAAGAGAGCTAGATATTTTTCGAGGGTGCAGAAAAAACTAGTTACATCACAGACAATCTGTTCTTTCAAATATCTCAGAAATTTCATCTAAATATTTGTAACAACAAGTGAAAATTAATTTGAGTCTTTGATTCTGCGTGTAAATCGTAATTAAACATTTTCCCCCTTGTGACCTATTTTTATTATTTATCTATATAAATATATCTCTCCGGCTTAGATAATACACCTGACGAATTTCTCGAGCTTTCATTATTTACACCAGCCTAGTTAAAGATGCGCACTTGTGCGTTTACTTTTCCGAAGCAGTATTATTCTCGCAGTGTCTTGAGAATTAACATAAAGAGGGTTATGCGAATGTAATTTTATCCGTCTAATAAAACAGGTCTTTAAATTTGCCAACAAAGTGTTCCGCGCCGTTCCTCTGACGCTTTTTGTTTATTTATTCCCTGGGACATCTTTATGCTTCGCGAGTTTTTCGAGGACAAAAAGCTCGCAATAACAAACCAGATTTTCCGATCTAATCACTGTATGGGGGAATGAGCTTTCAGATTTGACGATTTTCCGGCACGCTCTCTGTGCGTTATGTTTTCGTGTTATGACTCTTATGGTTTATGTGAATTTGAGCTTTTGTCGGTTTATCGACGAGCTTTATGCTTGTTCTGTTTATGGTATAGATTCATGCTGTGAGTTGATATTAAATTATAAAAACAGGCGAAGCATTAAATAATATGACTTAATAATATAAAAAACTATAATAATATTGATTGATTATTACTGAATATATTTAAAAGATATACTTTATGCTAAAGACATATTATTATTTATTTGGTAGTGCCCATCAATTTTAATAGTGAGCCTAGAAAAAGTTTAACATTGTTAAGCTTTAAAAGATTAAGCTGCATTTTTTAATTTTATATACGCACATTGAGTTACATAAATGTTTTTTTTTCGAAAAGTAATACTGACACGGATTTTAATTGGGATGAGTGATGATGCTGATTGTGTGTATATTTTTCTTTAATCTGGTTAACATGTCAGTTTAATGTCGTCCGTTCCTAGATAGATACTGTCTTAGTTTCATTATAAATATTTGTATGTTTTGGAATACTATGTGATTAGTCTGTTGTTAATATATATATACATTTATACAGTTTGTATTTTATTTTAATAAATAATCATGAAAATAGAAGTCAATTTATATTATTACAAACATTGTAACAAACCGAGAGTTTTCGATACATAATAATTTGGTTGCATATTATTTTGTTGTTCTATGTAACAAAAAATATTCTATACTCTATTTCTGTTAGCACAGTCAGTTCGAGAGCTAATCATTTTATCATTATTCATAATTTATAAAGTAATGATAAGTAATGATATATATAAACTCAATCTTACCATCTTTCTCCATTATGAATATTGACTAAATGTATACCTCTCGAACTGACTGTGTTAACGTAAATAGAGGATAGTTTTGTTATTAATCTGGACGGATATTGTTACGATTTCTGTTTTTTTTTTGATAAATTAAAAAACTATTTTTAATCGTGTATTTTGTAATTATGCGTTTTAAAAGTTGTTTTTTTTTTTTTTTTATCATAAAATAAAAAATCTGAAATCTAAAAAATATAAAGTCTATATATATTACAATTAAAAAATAATTTTTTTTTAGTACACATTTTCCATAAAGGGTTGCAATAAAAAGTTTTCATTCAGACAAAGTTAGCGATAATGGATCTAAAGTTGCAGAGTGCAGTCCATATTAAAAAAAGTAAAATCGTGGATCATTTCAAAATAAAAAATCTAAGATTTCTATTGTGGAAATTGTAGGCAATATTTCTGATCAATTCTGAAAAAATCTGTCGGATATAATGTTACTAATTACATATTTTTATAGTGATACAATTTTAAAACGTGCATGGTAAAAATTCTGGAAGTTCCAAGGAATACACTTTAGTTAGATTTAAATAGTAAAGGCATACAGAAATCTTTCTTACAACTTTTATTAAAAGATTTTGTTATGGTAATCATTAGAATAATATTTAATATCGGTGTACCATGAAGGAAATATTCGTAAATTTCACATAGATATTTGAAGTTTATTATAAATACATTTACATATAATATGATTTATTTTGACCCTAATTTGAAACCTTGAAGCTTTCTTTGATATAAATATACATAGATGTATATGGTATATAAAATACACATATTATATACGTTGAAAGATAATTTGCTTACAAGTTAAAATTGATTCTTCGGGGAAATTCAAAACTTTAATGTCTGAATAATTTGATTTTGCGGCAAAGGAAGTCCATACAACCAATAATTATACTAAATAGCTTTAACGCTAAATCGTATTTAGTATTTATTTTATTTTTTTATTATAAAATATTCAGTGACGTTAAAACGTTTTATTTAATTTATGGCATCGCAAAGATTGAATAATTCAAAGAGTATATTACCGAATCTCAGTCTGTTGTGCTTTGGGATGTTTGTAAATTGAGTCGCTAATAGGGACAAAGGCTTAGGGGTTGGGGTTACGATGTTTCGGGGTGGTTTCTCAGAGTTGAATCATAATAAATACACATAGCAGACGTCAAATCCATTATAAATGAACGGAATACGTACGGCTTCGTCGAGACGCATCAGCTTTCGCCATAAAGAATGGCAAATGCGATATTGTTGAAATATTCAATACAATGAGATAATTTAGATGTAATATGTATTTTTATTGCCGACTTTCCGCAGACTCGTACGCGGACTGCGGTTGTTACAACTTACGAATAGGATGGTAGGGGTGAGTTTCGAGAAATAACTGCCGAGCTATGTAACCATCTCATTTCATCCCTTGACGCCGGTGCTTTTCAAACTTTAAATACGTATTCTTCTGAAAAGCTTTAAAGCTTACAATCTTAAAGTCACTACCGTATCATTGTGATGGCTGAATGCAGCAAACCAAATATATTTGTTTAAATTAAAAATAAAAATATTTAAGATTTAGTGAAAATTGTGAAGTTTGGTATCCAAAACAGTCATATAAATTAAAAATTACACCTAATTTAATTTTTGTGTTGCATTGAACTGCTTTATGTTGTATTTTGTTAAATTATTGCTATGTATATTAATTTCTTAGAATCAGTATTTTCGATTTAACTACAAAATTATGTATTTAAAGAACTAACTTGTTATGAAGAGATTAAAAAGATTTTATTAGCACTATATAACTGTTATATAAATCAATGGCTAAAATCTAAAAGACCTTAATTCAAATCCCATATGTACCCCAGTGTTTTTAAATTAGTATAGTTTCCGGGAGATCACAGTTGGTAAATATTATAAAAAATATAGGTTTTTTTTAGATTTTTCTTATCTTGCTAAAAATATCGTATTAAATAATTAAAATAAAATCTATCTAGGTTGTACATAGTCACATATATTAATTGTATGATGTAATAATATATTATAATAAATAAATTTGCAGACAGTTTCACTATTCACCTAATATTTTTCACTGTCTTCACTCCATTGTAACGCATTAGGCTGACGCCTGGCATATCTGGAACTGAAAGATTTATAATAAATAATTATTTAGTTTGAATAATAATATTTATATTAGGGGTGAAGATCAGCTTTAGTTGCCTGTAGCTAAGACAAACGTTTTGGTAAGCTTAATAGAGCTATACAATTGTTTAACGTTTTCTCTAGGGACTTAGACGGTTGGAGTGAATAATGACTTAATTACTTTAGTATATATTATTGTATACTAATTAAGTAATTATTAAACGCATTTATCACATATTTTCGTCAAGAAACCCACAAAAAACCGCTTCTTAAATCATTTAAATATTAAGTAATTGATGGTGGCCATACTTTAAAATAGGTTAACAAATACAATAAACACAATCTTTCTGAAAAGTTTTATTTTAAACAGGATGTAATTATTAATGTAATATCTATGTTTTTATGCTTTTATCATTTTTTATCCCTACAGATGATTAAATTATTTACGATTTTTTATTTTGTCGATATGTTTACCAAAAAAGGATTTGGTTATAATAAACCCTTTTTTGTTTTTTATAACTACTAGTATGATTACTACGAAAGGAACTAGACCAGTTCGAATGGCTTAATCCTCTTCGGCCGTTTTTTTCAAATTGTCTATATTGAGGAGTTTGCTGCCTCGATGTTGACGTGCTGTTAGAGCCTCAATTCATGTTTATAGCACTAGCAATTTAATAGATACCTAGGTCACAATGTATGTCTCTATCGTACACATACCACGGAGCATTCACAATGTTTCATAGCACTTTATTTTAACAAGGCATTTTCAGTATTATTAGCTATTTCTTTTCCCACTGCCATGATTTCTGTATCATCCACGAATGTTGTAATTGTGACATGCTCTATTTGTGGCAACGCATACGCGTATAACAAATATAGTATCGGCCCTAGGACACTTCCTTGTGGTACTCCATCTCTATTTCTTTTAATTAATAATATTCGTTATTGTGTTTGATTCTGAAAAATTTGTTGGAAATGTACGATTCAAGTAATTCTACATTTTGCTTCGGTATTAGAATAAATAAATAATATGATTTATAGCTCACATATACATCCAGACTTTGTCGTCAAATTATCTTGCGGTTTTTTACACTGACAGATAATTCTACTATTATTTTTATTTACTACATTTATATATTTTATTTTTTTTAGCTGTAAAAATTATTTTAGGCTTAATTTATTCATGAAGCTTCAAATGTTTTTTTATTTGAATGTCTTAATAAGTAAATGTAAACATAAAAATGGTTTAAATTACATCCCTTATTTCAATGTATGCTTTGCTATGTATTTTTATAATTTGCAATAAATTATTCAACTCGCTGCACATTTGATTTCGTGGCAATTTCCAATATCAGACAGATTCGGTATTCGGCTTTGATATTTTTAAGTCCTTTAGATAACTTTTTCATTGTACGGCTTAGACGGCTTAGACGGCTTAGAACATTATAGATTAAAAATATCTTAACGGGAACGATATTCTTATTATAAATAAGATAAAAGTTGATGCGGATTCTCTTTTCTTGCCACCCAACGCGCGCATAAACATAGCATTTTTAGTAAATGCTTAATGAAAAACAGTTTTTGACACTTCTTGATATATTAAATGGATCTAAATGCCAATCTAAGCTTTTTGAATTTTTGAATGAGTAAAAACAAGTACGTTTTTAAACATGAATGACACTTCTTGTTGCTTTAAATTTATGACTTTATTCTACCTGCTCTTAACATCATTATTTTAAATAAAAAATATCGCAGAAATAACTGATTACTGAATAAATATAATGCAAAATTAAAACGGGTATTCCAAACACACTGCAATTATAACATCGCTGCGATTTAAGTTTGTTTAACTCTTTGTACCGAGATAAAAATGGCTTTTATGTCTTATAGAGTTAGTTGTAATTATCTAAATTAATAAACTTTCCTCACAGTTTCAATGTGTAATTCCTTATAGTGGATATAATATCCATGATATTATTTTTTAACTTTTCGATCGATTCACTATGGCCCGAGGCACGAACGTAATTTCACATCCAGCACTCGTTCCCACATTTGCGACCATATTACATGGGCCAAGACCACATATTCTGGTTAGTAGGCAGTCGGCGAGACCGAATCTAGACCGCGGTCTGCCTACTGATTGCCACTGCCCTTTTGCACTGACAACGTTACACGGATAATTTACTTATACACGTATCCCACTATACTTTATATGAAAACTTATCTAGCTTATGATACAGAAACACAGATTATTAAAAACATGTCTTTGCGAATTCAGTAGTAAATCTGGCATAATAGCACAAAGTCAACGAAAACTAATAAAACTAGCATATTTTCTTCGGGCATTTTATTATTTTAATTTTGCTTAGCATTAACTGATGATAGCTGCCTCTGAGAAAATTGAATAAGCTTAACACACGTTGCTTTTTTTGTAAATATTTTTACAATATATTTATTTCGATATATCTGAATCAAAATTTATAAACGAAAAATATTTTTAGATCTCATGTAATTTATAAATAAATTAAAATTTACTATCTTAAGCTTTGTCTAACATTATTTTTTCTAAGCAAAATAATTAAAAGACATAAATTATTTTAACAAAATCTAAAATAGTTTAATCATTAAATTTCACATACATATTTCGATATAAAAATATGTATATTATTACATATTTAGAATTTCACAGTACATTTTATACCAACTTTCGAGTGTATTATCATCATAAAACGAAGTTCAATTAAATTTGTATGGATATATCTTAATCTGACACTCCTTTGAGCCGCTGCTCACACACAACTTACATCTTACACAGAAACAACGTTATACAAGTGTATACCCAAACATATATCAAGGTGAAAAAATGAATTGAAATTGGCATAACGCAACCGGACCCTTTTCTTATTGGCACAAAGGGATGTCTGATTTGAATGCGTTGCGTAACTTGCCAAAAGCTCTCCCTAGGCTTAGCTAAGCTTTTATCTCGCTCCTTCGACTACATGACGTATCCGATACCCGCTCTGAATATAAATATCAAAGTGTATAGATTATTATATCAATATTTCAATAAACTGACCTCATCGAAATGCAGCAACAAGAGAAATAAAGAAAAATGTTAACGCTGCCTTTTATTTTTTGAGGAAAGAAAAAGAATTGTTATCTACCCTCCGACAAAGGATCTATCTTAATGAAATTCAGCAGGGGATGGCCCCAGGACACGGTCTGTTAAATATTATTTTCTCATTAGCAGCGACAACTCTCGCTATCCGGTTATTACATCGCTTAATGTAGGTCCGAAACACAATTATCTTGTTTTTTCTGTTGCTCAATGCTTCAGTATTGTACTACGATTAGGGCTACCAATTTCTAGTTTGATAAGCTCTTAAATAGCTGCTGCATAGTAGAAAACTCATATAAACTTATGTTGATACTGACTTATTTTAAAATTCATTACATTTTATAAATAGCAGAGAAATATGTATAGTAATAGCTATTAGGTTGTCACAGTATAACTAAAAGGATGTTATGAGCGCAAAAATAAATATGAAAATTAGGTCGACAAATGTTGGGCGCTTTTGGGCTCAAAACAGCTGTAAAAGACCCCAAGGGCTGATCACAAATGTATGCAATTTAAATTTTTTAAGGCCCATATTAAGAATGTTCAAATATTTATTTTTCCATTTTAAAGATTTCTTAGGGGATGACTAAAATTTTTATTTTTATTTTTAATGTTTCACAATTTTTAATTGCTTCTTCATTAATCCAATAATTTAAAAAAAAATATTTTCAACAAATGTCAGAAGAAAATTTTATACATAATTTGGTTGCTTTTTATGCGTTTCTGGGTTTCTTTTTCTTACATACGCATATCAATCAACACTATGTTTAACTATAAAATACTTTACATTCAATCAAAATCATTATTATATTATTATGAACTGTTCCTATTTGTGTTACGTAACTTTAAAATTCAAGTAGCACAAGTCTTTCTTTCAAATATAACATGTGTATTAATATTTCAATGCACCTAAAAATATTTTAGCAACCCTAACATTCAGGAATATTCCTGAGCGTGCCACACCGATATTTGCTCTTTTGAGTGTGTACACAAGCCTAAAAAGAGAGGATGTGTATATTTTAAGAAAAAGGCGCCCCGGTAATTTTCCGCCCGCTTTATGCCCACTCACATATGCACGCGCGCACAACATTTCTGCGATAATGTTCGGAACGTTGCCGGGATGCAAAAAAAGAATCCTCTGCTTGTTTACTTCCCTGCGAGTGTTAAGCGTTAATTTAAAATTCGAGCGTGTCCATCGGTGGCATATTTTTGCCAATTTCCACCCCCACCACGGATTTGTGGGAGAGCTGGTCAATAAATTGTAAATAATGGGCGTCCCACGGGCGCCGGCGACACGTGCGGCCCTGGACCGAATGCTTTTTTTATAAGCGTGCCGGCTCTGGCATAACACTTGTCATTTGTCCTGCCACGGACATTACCCCGAGTATCCTTACGGCTAGAATTTACCATTGGAAAAAAACTGAGACGAAAAGAAAAATGTATAACAATAAGCTCGCCATAGTTTTTTGTTTAAATAGTTTAGTTTCATAGTAAAATATTTTTTAAATAATACAATAATTAATGCGTTATTCTTACACATGAAAAAAAGACTAAATGTTAAGCTTTAATTATATTTGGTTTCATATGTTTGAATATTTAGTCTTAGCACAGAAATTCGATTAAAAAATAAACTTCCCATTATCCAGAAAAACTGGCAAAAAAAAGTTGTACAATATAATGTTCTACGTAAAAAACTTACTTTTTTTATTTCTATGAAATATTGTGCTTATCGTTTGGGTATTTCCCAGAACTTTTTGTCTGTCCAATTACCGGTGCTTGCATACCCGAGTATTGTTTAAAGCAGAGATGTCCAACCGAAATGTCTCAGTGGGTCAAAAATAAAAATACACCCTGGGCCGCACATATTTATTTAAACAAAATATATTATTTATAATATAATTAAAAATAACATTTAAAATATAGTAATATAACATCTATAGTACAACAGTACAACAAATTTTATATTTGTATTTTTTTTTAATCTTCTCACTTAAATTTTTATGATTTACAAGTATTTTTGACTTTCAACACCGTTATTTTTTTTTTATCATTTATCAATCTATTATTTTTAATTTTTAGAATAAAGTTGTTCAAATTATAGCTGTATCGCACATCGCCAGTTTTTTAAGTTGGGGAATTTATCATTACAAACTATTTTTTTTACAAAAATAAGCTTTGTGATTAGCCGCAAACTTATATTTATTTCAGAAGATGATTAAATGCATATTAACTTCATGTGCAAAATTGCTTGATAATTTTTGAGTTTTTTTATGAATACTTTTATATTTTCTTACCAATCGGTAATCAATTTGTTTTATCCTTAAAGCTGCTTGTTAAGTTCGTTTAACTTCATTGTGATGTATGTATAAATACATAAATAAAAAATTGATCAACGTTTTGGTCATTTACAATCATAAAAATTTTAATTTCTCACCTCAAATTCCAAAGCATTTTCCGCGATTTAACCATCGAATTTTTAAGTTAAAAATTCCAAATTATATTGTAACAGGTATTTTTAGTAATATAAATATTTTCACCAACGTACTAATTTTACTTTGGTTTATAACCATATTCCTGTTTAAAATTTGTTATTAGCTTTATTTGAAAAAAAATTAGAATATGAAATAAAACGTTCGTGGTTATAATTAAATCAAAAGAAAAAATTAAGTGAAAATTTTGGTTGATTTAAAAAATATTTGGAACCATTGATATGCTGTCTTTAGCATCTAAAACAATATGTGTTGGTATTTTGTGCTTGTATTTAAATATAAGGTTGCTTTTATCGTAGTTGAGATTAAGATACACGAGATTAGTAGGCTATTGTGGTTTTGCGAAATATTTTTATAATATATTTTGGTATTAAAATGACAGTGTTCTTTAATTGTTAATATTTGAACGCTAATGTGCATTTTTTAAGATAAGTGTGAAAAGGTGTATTTTATTTTGAATGACTTGTAACTAAAAATAATACTATGACCGGGAAGGCATATGTTAAAATGCATCTTATTAATTTTTAATAGATGAAAAAATATTTTTTTTGGTAGCGCGCTCTTTTTTTTGAATATCGGTCTAAGGGTCACAATGGCGGCAAGTCCTTTAGAGCAAAGTTGCAAAATATGTTTACTAAATTTAAATTTGGGATTAAGGTAATTATCGCTTATGTTCCATTTAATGTTACTGCAATGACTATTTTGGTTTGTTATTAATTTTAAATCCTAAAAACATTTTTAAACCCATAAGGGTTATTTTGTCAAATATGTTACTAAACTACGAAAATAAACGGATGGAGCGATAACTAATCGTAATTTTAGAATCCTTATCGGTTAAATTTTAGTGGTTTTCGAAATGGTGAGAAATTTCCCAAAATATAGGCATGTGTTGAATATGTTTGTAAAGTAATCAATGCAAAATCTAGGAAGGTGTTTATTATTGTTTTTTCTAACGCGTCAATTCCAATACTTTTTTTTATTTTTCAAGTCTTTATCGACATTTAAAAATTTCCGTTAGCTTATCTTACAAATTTAATCCTTATCTACTGCGAATGCTTTTAGCGTTTCTTTTTATCGATCTATTTACTATTGCTTTAAATTTTTAATGTGTTCGTACGATACAGAAAAGGCGACATCTAACATCTCTACCTTACCCTGATTCGTATCAGCTATGATATTTCTAGTTTTTAACGGTGGAATTTTATGTCTGTTAATTTTTATTCATTTTCACTTTCTATAATAAATTATCTGCTTTTAAAGTTGACGCGACCACGTTTCATTTTTAATGCTATGAATTTTATCGCGAATATCATCAGTTAGTTTGTTTAATAAGGTTTTTAATTGTGAGATTTAGTTTTTTGCTACTGCTCTCTCATTTTATTTTTTAATTTACATAATTAATTTAATAATCAATCAAGTAAGTACGTATATTTTTACGCGTGGGTACTAATGATATTTTAGCTTGTTCGATTACAGTTGTTAAATAATTATTATCTTAGTCTATTCTTTTAGTATTCGTTTTGGCATAGTTCTGACGTTTAGTTTGATAGTATTGATTTATTATCATTCAAGTAGTTGCAGAAGGATGACGCATTGTGATTCAGCTAATAAATGTCAAATATTAAATTTTTAATGTTATTTTTCAATGTACAGTATTTTTCTAATCTCACAGATTTACATTATTATGATGAATAATTATAATCGAGTTAGGTCGTACATATCAGGTATTGAAAATGTCCTAATAATGAGCTTAATCAGCTTATATAGAATATCTAATATGTATTTAATAGAAAACATGTATTCTGAAAAACACTAGACGAATAAGTAAAAAATGTGTGAGATTTACTACCATATACAAAAACACTCAAGTATGTGTAATGTCGAGAGATTTCAAGAATAATCCAGTCAAGTTGTAATTATGGCGTCTCTTTTATTCAGTATTTATTAGCCCGTAATGTACGTATTAAATTCACAAAGCTTATGAATACATTATATTTTTTAATAATATGATAATATAATACGCTCCGGAATGTTACGCCAAGTAGCAAATAGCCCCTGATTCCGTTTTTAAGACAAAACATTATTTTCCCTCAGTCCTTGAGGAATTTCCTCAGGAGAGATTACGCGCGGCGTGCGTGAAAAAGTAGCAGCGCACTTTCGAGCACAAAAAGCTGTCAGAAGACAATCCCACATAAAACGGGGGGAAACAGCGAAATAAGTGAACCGGATGGCCATGATGATAACATTGTGGCAGAGTGATGTTTTATGACGCACATAACTCTCTACCACCAGGACCACCTTGTCTTTCTCATATGGCCCTTTGACATTTTTTTCCACAGCCACTACCGCTAACCGTCACACCCTTTGAGCACCGAATATCCCTTCGATATTTTAGGCCAAGATGAAAAAGTGGGCTCTCACGTTGTGTGTGCCTTGAGTGTTATCGTTTTATTGTAACGCATCTTTATTGTCGTGATTTTTTACTTGGCGTTTGAACAATGAACAGAGTCTGGATCATTGGAATACTGACACACAAGTGTAAATCGTTATTTAATATTATATACGTTATTTGTATTATTTTTTTAAATAATCTAAAAC
Source organism: Plectrocnemia conspersa (assembly GCF_051122295.1). Classification (NCBI taxonomy): domain Eukaryota; kingdom Metazoa; phylum Arthropoda; class Insecta; order Trichoptera; family Polycentropodidae; genus Plectrocnemia; species Plectrocnemia conspersa. The sequence goes on from NW_028277176.1 coordinate 10,847,138, forward strand.
AAATAGAAGGGTTGGGATTTAAAATAAATAATAATATCAATTATATGTATGCAATTTTTTAAATAAAAAATAAGCTCGACAACAAAGTCATATTTGTATGTATACGCATCATAAAGAAATCAAATTTACGCTTTTAAGCGCACATTTATGTAATGTCATCATAATAAAATTATCTGTTGTTTATGGACGTATTTAAGAATTTTGATTATTCTTTTCAATAATAATTTTGTCAACAGCAAAAAGCTGTATCCAAAACTATCTTCAGCGTAGTGGAGCTCACATTTTATCCGAGAGCATAGTGTGCACGTGATTAATTAATAAATAAAAAATGAGTTGCTAAAACTACAGTATCATACAGTCGTATTATTCACAAAGCATCCTTACTCTCGCTGTTCCATAACGTTTGTCCATCTGAGACTCGGCGCTACACTTTACATATAGTATATTATTTTTTTCTTAAAAGTATTATGTGTTTTATTTCTTACATATTATAAAAATGTTTAAATTTTACATCACACTGGTTAAAATTCTTACTTTTTCTATTATGAAATCTGGGTTTTCTTAAATACGTAAAATAAGTTTAGTAGTTTTTTGTTTGTTTTAGAAGAAAATAAAAATTGTCATTGTAATTTAAGACAGGCGGAGAGTTTATAATCTCTTATCATACTCATGAACATAACATAATCTAAAAATGTAGTACTATCTCAATGCACCAAAAAATCTTAACATAACTTTTATAAATAATATGCATCTTTATATATTCTTCATATTTTAATTTAAAATAATACACACAAATTGTAAATATACATAAACAATTTTAAAAACAAATAAAGTACAAGATTTTCTATAGCTGAAAGCAATTTAAATTATTTTCATAAAAAAACTTACAAAAAAAAGGAATATTTATCAAACTTTTTGCAAATTGTTTCAAGACTTTTTATAGTTGTATTTATTCTATTTATATTATTTAAAATACGTTGAATAAGTTAATTTTATGTATTCTTTTCAATCTAAATGTGTTGATTAGACCAGTCATAATTGGTCGACCAATATTTGATAAAAATAAATATTTTATAACAATCGTAAACTTTCACTTTCAATATATTGGTATAAAATTGCAAGCATTTTCGAATTTAAGGCTTAGCTTTCAATGCAATTAACTACTTTTTATAAGTTTTATTAAGAAATTGCTTTTGCTACCAAAGCTTTACGATGACTGCAGTGAACAAACTTAACTTCAGAAGCGACTGTTTTTATTTTATAAAAGACGTCACAATATTTTTCTGTTAAAGCCCACGCTCCGTTAGTATTGAATTCATATATACAATGTCATCTTTGACATAATCATATTAAAAATTCCATAAAATAAATATTCTTGAAAACATCTAACTGTGTAAATACAATCAATAATTTAGCAAAGTTCATTATATATGTATGTACTAATACTTTTATCTAAGTTCAGTATAAAATAGCATTCTCTCCTTTTTATTATTTATTATTCTATGAATACGCCTAAATACAATTTATTTAATAGCGTAATGATATGATGCTAAATAGCTACTTTTTTAGAAATATTATTAAAATACAATCGTTTTCTACTATGTAATATTATTTTTTCTACATTGGTGAAATATTGCTAGTCTAAAAAACTTCTAAGCTTTTATAAATGTATACTTTAAATATATGTATGTGCTTAAAAAAATATGAGTTCAGAATTTTACTGTCATTACCTTCGGGTCAGTGGACTTATTTTGGTTAGACAAAGTTTGTTGCTAAATGTTTCCTATGGTAATGTCGCATTTAAAGAATAACACCTATTTTTTAGACAATTAAAACGATTTATCACTTGCCAAATCGGTCTTTCATGTGATTAAATGGTATAAAGTAGTCGAATTGTAAATATAAAAGGGGTTTAATTGATGAACTAGACATAACTGCTTATTTATTTCACATTGAATAGAAAAAAAAAATAGTTAAGGATTTATTTATTTAATTTCATTAAGTGAAACCAAATATGATCGAAACACGTGATTTTTGTGATTATTAATTAAATATAATGTATATAGTTGACACAAAAAATATTATATATTTATCTCAGTATAGTATAAGAACTTGATGTTGTCACCATTAGGCATTACATACACGTGTAACACAAAAATAAAATTATCATTATGTACACGTGTAATGCATTATTTAAATTATATGTAGTTATCAATATATACACGTGTTGCCCACTATGTATGCGTGAAACACATTATGTGTTTTAACTTTGAATAAAAAATAATTAAATCAATCAGTCGCTAGAACTATAGGATCATACAGTCGTATTATTCACAGAGCATCCTTACTCCCTCCGCTGTTTTATAACGTTTGTCCATCTGAGACTCGGCGCTACACCTTCATCTTAAATTCTATATATAGTATATTATTTTTTTTCTTAAAAATATTAATAATGTTAACATTGTTTTCATTTTATTTCCTACGTATTGTGAAAGATTTTTATGTGAGTCTGTTTAAATTTTGCATCCCACTTGTTAAAATTATTTTTTCTTAAAATACGTTTGCCTACAGTTTATTTAATGGCATAAGCTAAGTAGCTGCTTCTTCGACCAATAATAATATAAAGTATTTATATATTTATTATTTAAATACACATGCTTAAGAAACCTTAGTATAAATGATGTTTAAGTCACTTTTTAACTACAACGTTTTTCTTTATTATTAAATTAACCATTTTCACGATGTCCTACAGCTTGCCAAAAAACAAGCAACGTTATTTTATTTTTATAATAAAATCTAACTATGTTAACCTTGTTGTATAGTTATTTATTTAAACTACTCAATGAGAGTCGCCAATGTATTTTCTATTAGACTTGTACAACCAAATCGTTTTCATGTAATTTTAAAATCTACATGATGATGAAAACATAAATGTTATTCACAAATTTTATTTAAATTGGTAAATTCAAGGTAAACATATACATGTAAAACATTACTTTCTTGCCAAAATAATAAGCAAGACCAGCAATCAAATTTTTATTAATACATACATCTACAAAGTGTTATCCACCAAACACACTAATATCTTATTAAAAAAATCGTTTGATAGAGTATTTAAAAGTAGTGAATAATTTTTATGCCGTTTTTTTATAAAAAGTTGAGATTTTAGCTCCATATATTCACAAAATAAATTGTTAGAAAACTGTTAAATATATTAAAAATTCAATATATAAAAATAAAGCATGTCAAAACATATCTTTAACAAAGGGGTAAGTTTTCACGACCGCAGGGGTCAGAACATCCAATGGCGTGCATGCAGAATATAACAAAGGATTTACACACAGCTCCGTGCATATAATATATTTAAGGTGCAAAATTTTAAACAGTGATCTGTGAGTCTCTAGAGGTCCATGAAGCTTGTTCAAGTGCCGGCAGTGTCCGCGTAAAGGCGATGAATATTCTCAATTTTAATTTTATGAACACTCTGCAATTGTAATATCATGAAGCGCAAAGAGATCGAATCGTACGTGAATTTTTCCGATTTCGTTTCGTAAAACTTTCTGCTATCCTAAAACAAGAAATATGCTCTGGAAAAATTCCATTGAAAAACTCTCAACCCTAAGTCCCCCATCTGCAGCGAATGTGTAAACTTTTAATTTCAACGAAAACTCCTAACGCCAAATACGTGGCTTAATTCGATATCCCAAGTCGATTGTTTGTGTTTGGTACGTGTTTTGTGTTTGTCTTTAGTCGGCTTGAAGCAATTAAAAATTTAACACATCCTAAGCGTTATGTATTGTATAATACATATTTTTTAAATTGGTGTATTTTTAAAAGCTTTCCTCTTTTATTTCATATATTTTTATCGATTTCATAATGTAATTTTGATATTAATTATAAAATATTTATAAAATTAGAACTACACAATAGTTGTTTAATATGAATATAGCAAAATATCTGCAACATTGCAATTAAAAAAATATCACTACAAGATCATGTTCAAATGTAATTGCACCTTTGGATCAAAATAATTTTAGATAGTTTTCACAAACTATGCATTTAAAAATTATTTCATGATAAATAAATATTTAAAAAAATGTTTAGTTAACCTATTAAATTCTATTGAATTACTAATTATGGATAGTTTACTTACCTAGATAGTATTTCTCGTTTTAATTGCATATGAAGAGAACCACATTGCCGTTTTTTACAGATAAATAAAATACCACAGAATAAATCAATGCATAATTATTATCATAACACGCATTAGTAAGCCATAGATGATAATTTATATGGAGTAGGATCATTTTTTGACATTACGCTTTAAAAGAACATGAGAGTAAATTACCTTACAATATATTTTAGTGTGCTGTAGTGAAGTTCTGCTTATAGATATATTCTTTGTTCACATAATATATTGACTAAAGACGTGTCAGCGAGAAACGAACTGCACACGTTGACAAAGCGCACAACGCCAATGCGAGTTACCGTCGCTTTCCCAGTAACAACAGGAAAGACAGGAACACGAGCGGGTCTCCAGAATAAATTCACGAAAAAAGTAGCTCGGTAGCCGGAGCGAATTTTAAACAACGTTCTAATAATGGCGCGTAACAAATGATCCAACGCAAGAAACAATTTATCTCGCGTCTTCAAGTCGCAGATGGTCAACTGACGGGTCACGTAAGCGCACTTTGTTAAACATTTTTATATTTTGCGCCCGGGGCTGCGAACAATCCCCCGGCTCTGTTTTCGAAGCCTCGACTCCCCAGGCGATTGATTTTTATAGCTGTATACTCTCATGTAAAAAACAGTTAATGCTTGCATTCAAGCTATAACTTCATAGTTGCAGGGAGTGAATATATCTTGAGAACTCTGCTTCTATTGAGCTTCAACAGCTGCACAAGGCAAAAGTCATTTGTGATTGGTGTCCACTATTTAATTTCAGGGTTATGCAAAAATTCTAAGATCCTCTTTAAAACTTTTCTTTCGAATCTATTAAAATAAACAAACATATATACGTTAATGATCATCGTCTATATTGCACTGTTGTACATTTTTAAACGTAGTTTGCAATGTTTTATTTAGGCCATAATAGCATTGATTGCTAATTTTAATTCTGATGAAAATGCAAAAACTATATATTTCCTGAAAATTTCAATCTAAAATATCCGCAGCAAAATCTTTATTCTGTACCCATGCGTTACAAAAGCTCGACTGTTTGGTTGTTGTAAAACGCAGTTGTTTTTGATATCTAAAGGTAAAGTATAATTATTATTTATAAATTGCGATTATGGCAGAGTAATAGTTGCATAGTAAAAAAATAGCGCAATGCGTTGCAACACGATATAAATTTCATGTTGAAAAGACGAATGGTTTGCGTTATCGGCGTTTCGAATTAATTCGGCACAATTTTAATATATGACGATTTATGGATTCAACACTATCCATGGTATCACCGTAAATCACACAGATTGTCCACGATATATAAATATTTACATTGTAGTATCTTTCACAGTAATAAATTAATCGTAAATAGATCATACCATGATCACTATCACTGACGCCAAATTCTCAACACAAACTCTAATTTATTTTTATTATTTACAATATATTAAAAATATTTATTTGGCTTTTAATACAATACATATAATATGTTTTGACTTATAGTGTGATTAAATAATTTTAAATACCTAAATTTAGTTATTTTCTTAATTTATAAAGATTTTTTAGTACACAAATTTAAATCATGCACACTCTACTAAGTATTAAAAAATATTTAAATTCATATTCTTGTGAGGTTATTCACATATAATATATAAAAAATAAATACGAGTTCCAGAGAGAATGGCTCATGCGTGTATTTGAAACCCTGCGTTTCATTTCCCCACTATCTTCAAAACAATAATTATCACGGCAGTAATCGCCTGGATACAGATCATTATACTTTTTGGACAATTTGTCTCTTATATTTACAAATTATATATTATAAAAAGCCAGAAAAATTTGTGTTTGCAAACACAAGATTTTATTTTTATTTTTTTACAGTACAATGTCTCTATTTAAAAATGTTTTAAACTAGTTATAGGGTTAAAACTTATGTTAATCTTAAGAAAATTTACAGGAGCTTATTGGAATAAGTATTTGTTCTGATAGTGGCAATTTTGCCATAAGTAAGTCTAGATAAATACTCGTCTCACTCTTTTATTTTATTACACGAGGGGAGAGCCGCTTTTGCTCAACGAGAAAACATATTAGTCTCTGTCTTGATGTCATTTATTTTTATTGTACACTTGCTGTAGAAGCTGTGCAACTGTGGCAAGCTACTTTTCACTCGTCTAGTGATTATAACAGTAAAATATATCGCTTTATCACCCATATATAGTGCAGCTTGACAGTTCTGAGACGCGAGACGTCGTAGATGAATATTAAGAAAAGATAAGAGTCAGAGATGCTGGCCTGTGGGGCGGGACTCCCATTCAAACTTTTTTTAGGGGTGAAATTTTAATTTCTAAATGAAAATATGTTGCGAATCGCAACAGTGCTAAAGTGAAGCTTTAGTTTTGATTTATTTATTATTAGTTATTGTCTGGATTTTTTTTAATAAATTTAGAAACCCAAATAAGCTGCTGTACCAACAAATGGCAAATTTATACCCTAAAGCTAAATTCGCCTTATTTGTTTCAAAATTAAAAGCTTCAATATTTTTTGAACTGTTAATTTAAAACTTTTTTTTACTATTGTGATCTAGTCTCAAAATTCATTGCCAACAAAAGCTTATGTTTATAGATAGTCTTATGGTAGATAATTTATTTTTACAGATATTGGCATTCAAGAGATTCTGATAAGCTTATGATCATAATTTCGTAGTATCTTTTAATGAACTACACTATCATTAAGTTTATATTTGTTATTGCTATGAATATATATCAAATCATCTGTAAATAAAAGATATTATAATTAATTTAGCGACTTTCTATTTGACTAAATATTTGTAGTAAATAATATCAGTATAGCTATTAATACAGAAATAATAACTTATAAGGCTGGATTTTAATGATAGTTGTAGCATATTTTCTAGATGCTTTAAATTATAATTTTTTGTTAAATTTTGAGGCCTTTGAAACTGTCACGTCAAAAATTCGCATTAAATATTTATTGGCCTCATTTCTTTAATTTATATATATCCCTTACTTTTGTATTTATCTTTTACTTTTATTTTTGCATAACTTCTAGTTGCACAAGTTTAAACTCTTTCACTCGAATATTTATAATTTAAACTCAACATTATCACATGACGCTTATTTAATGTGAAGTCGTAACTTTAAATTGTACATGAACCTACAACGTTCTTTCATTTATTTTAGAGATCGAAAATAGTGATATTTACTACTTATTTACAATACGGAAAAATCACCTCAGATTAGGTCATATATAACTATCGAGGAGATTTTTAAAACAAATATAGTCGATATAACATTAAAAATGCATATTGTTAAATAAAAATTAAAAATAATATTTGCACAAAGATTTGTTCAATTGTCGCTAGATGGCATATTTTCGATGCAAACACGTGTATTTATTTTTACCTACAAAATACCATCATGCCTTATTATTTTTTTATTACAAATCATGACAAGTTTCACCAATGTGTCATAATGGCCAATATACTAAAAGGTTGTATATACAATTTATTATCTACATTCAAATTTTTTCTTAATGTTTAAAAAAATACGAAAGTGTCTCGCAACATAAAAAGCCTTTTAAAAAATATTTTAAATTATATCGAAGAATACCAGAAAGAACCAGAGCATGGTTTTTGTGTATCAAGATACGTAGAAATGAATCTGCTTTTTCCAATTGTGTAACAAAAAATCTCTATATAAGCAATTAAGTAGATGTCATCTACACTGATTTTTAAAAGGCTATTGCTAAAGTTTGTCATGCCTTATTTCTTTAACAAATGGATAAGCTTGGATTATACTACAAATTTTTTTTAAACTAAATGCTTAAAAAATGTAAGAATAATTAGTGATAAGTATTTTAAACCTCTCCATAGATTGTTTATCTGGACCACTGGGTACTTTGAGGCTCGCTGTCGCGCGCCACCGCTGCATGTAAGCGGCTTACTCTTTGAATTTTCAGCGCGGATTTCACTCTTACGCGGAAAATATGTGCGTCGAAGCCTACAACACCTTGCGTTGTGTTAGCGGGGCGAAAATAAATTATGCAGCGTGTCCCAAATGTAGAGACAATATATACGGCTGCCTGCTATACAATGCATGAACCGGCTTCATGAATGTTTCACACGTTTGTACATTATTTTGTAGGAATTTATTCCAGCAACATAACTCTGCAACGCCACAATTGGGAACGTCAAAACCGCAACATCGATGCTATGCAAAGCCACAATCGGACTGTGAATGCGCGTGAATTTCGATGCAAAATTGATATCGACTGCGATTTTCGGCGAAAGTGCGGATTAGAGTTACATAGCATGTGTGCCGGCAGATGTGGTCAGGATGAGCATGCACGGCTCGTTAACAAAATGATGAAACTTGCCGTCGAAAAAGTTAAGAGATAATCTCATTGAACATAGCAATTAGCTTATATAAAATAAATTTTTTAATCTTAAATAGTTAAAACTAATATTTTACTATACAAAAAAAATCTTATTTGCAAAAGTCCTAAATCCTTAAGTCTATATTTGCAAACCCTGTATTAATTCATAATCAAAACATACACAAAAGCAATAACGACTCTGTGTTTATCCAGTTAAATTTTAATACAGTCACATTTAAACTAACCGTCTTCCGTATGGTGCAGGCGATTTCGTACCCCAAGAGACCTACCATTACCTTTGCCCGCCTTTGCTTTCTTTGTTCTCAGATGTAGTTACGAAATCGTGGATGAATAACGAATGAATAATTCAATTACACCCCGCTGTGCTTATTCTGTATATATGTATGTATTTATTCCACCTATACACAAAAAACAACGACAAAGGGCGATGCACCGTCATTTCGAAAATTTTAATATCGAACTTTGTCTCTGTGTACGTGCGTATGCGCTGAAGGGTGTATGGGGTGAAAATATTTCGTATTAATTAAGACTGCTCGTCGACGAGGTGAGCGGGACTCGTAAAGAGCAACGAGAGAGTTTAAGCAGTAACAATTATTATGATTAAGCAAAGAGATAAGGTGGGTCCGCCACCTACTGGGCTCCTTCCGCTCACACCCTTCCGTCTCCTCCTGTTCCTCTTTTCGCCCTTAACGACCCGGTAATAATATTTTATTTTCGCGGGTTCAAGTGCCTGCGGGTGCCGGGGGATGAAAAATCACGGGGATGACAAGTATGGCGCCGTAGAATGGCGGCCGGCCCGTAAAGTACATAAAGCGTAAGATAAAATTGATGTTTATATTGTAATTTTGCACATTAAATTATATTTGCTTGATGTAATTTACGTTATATGACGCTCGGCTGGTTTATGAACATAAATCGTAAATGTGCGCGAATTGTGTATTGTAGTATTAGAGCAAATAATATATTGAATGATTTTATTCCTTTATATTAGCGTATAGATAATTGCAAAGGAGTCTTAACTACTTTACGAGACTATTCTAATTAAACTTTTATATAAACTCTCACCTTTGTACGACAATGTTTTACCCGTACTGATTTTATTATGTTCAAATCTCTTTTGTATAAACATTAATTACAAGATTAAAAATACAGGAAAAAAATATGTACATTAAAATTAAATACGAGTTGCTAGTTTATTACCATTTTACAGCTAAATTGTTATTAAAAATATTATAAATTTAGAAATAATACAAAAAAATACATAAATTGTTAAAAAAAAGAATTAGTTTAGGACTATTTAATTAACTAGAGACCTGAAGCTACTAAAAAAATCGTGTACGCCTCTAAAGCTAAATGTTTTCAAGCATTTTATATTTAAATTTAAATGTAAGTAAACTCTTGTCGTGGTCACAGATTTTGGAGATCAGTGGGCTTCTTTTTAATATGTTTAAGAAAATATTTTTTTATTTTTGGTATTATAAATATACTATCAAATGCTTTAATGTTAGTAAAAAAAACAGTGTTACACATTATTTTAATCATTTTATTTTGAATCAGTTTTTAATGAGTTACTCCACACCAAGCAATCATTTTTTTTGAAATGCGTTTTTTTTGCTAAAAATAGATTTAAGCATCACAGTGGAAGAAAGCTCTTTGGAGCTTTTTTTGTTTGCTTTTAAGAAATGTATGCTTTGGTATTGGTTTCTTGGCTCACTTTGCCATATGTATAATTATATTAATACATATTTTAATACACGTGTCTATTGTCCTATTGTCTATATTGTTAAAATACACTTATTACTTTACATCATCTAAAGTCTTCTAGTTATGTTAAATCAACAAAACTCTGATTATCCCCATTATTGCTTTATTATAGATTGTAACAATTTTTTCTCTATGATTGGACTATATAAACCCAACTCAAGTGCATTCCCTGAAACACTCAAAATACTCAGAAATCATTTACCGAGACGAGTCCTAAACTACTTTTTAATTAATAATATTTTGAACAATTACACTGCAATTCTGATGAAAATATCATATTGATTAACTAATTATTTTATCCATTTTCTTTTTATTACATTTTTATGATTTTTGTTTAATTTATTTTTTTAATTAAGCAACTTTTTCAAACCGGTTACTATTTTTTTTAATAATACCCCATTTTATTTATTATCTGATTTATATAAAAAAATAATGCAATAGCTTAATTTATTTATTTTAAGTTGCTTATTCTATTTTTGGTTTATAATATTAAATAACGCTTTATTTATAATTCATTACAACATAGTAAATAAATGAAAACTATGGCAATAGTAAAAAATGTATAAAAAAGTTTACAGTATAGATGCATACAAATCGTATTGTAATTATAAAAATCTGAACTTTTCCCTTTGTGTGTAGATTCGAAAGAAGATTTTTTATTTTTTTTTATTTTAAATAAAAAAATATTATTTTTGTAATTTAAAAATTTTAATAGGGTAGAAGCAAATATTTTTTACGGTTTTCTTTTGATTCTAAAACAACAATTTGAAGTTCATATCTCTATCTATTTAGTATTTATTTCACATAAAAAATATTTAGTATAAATAAAAATTACCCTTTATTTTTATTTTTGCATTAACTATTTTCGATACATATTTTTTGTATCACTAATTATTTAATGGCCATTTTTAAATACAAAAATATATAACGTTAATATAAAAAAAGCTACTCAAAAGGCGCATTCAAATATCGATCCATATTACGTCATAAAAATGCACATTTCTGTATAACAGATACCTCAAAGAACAATGGTGTAAAGTATTTCGAAAACAAATTCGCCGAATTTGATACAAATAACGACACCAATAAACAATTGCAACATCGACCCAAATATAACTAGCACGATCAACTAATGATATTAGTCAATAACTAACATATGTCATATGTTAGTCATTGACAATGACACATTTTAGAATAAAATATGAACCCTCGTGTTTTTGTCAATTTCTCCCGTGACTGAGAAATTGTAACTATTTATTATTATATAAGTATAATTTTAATCAATCATTAAAATTTAATTTTTCTAGATTTTTTTCATTTAAAATTATTAAAATAAAATCAACTAGATTATACGTAGTAATATTAATTGATCTTAAACTGTATTAATAGATACATTTTAATAAAATTTGCCACTTTCCCTTTAGTCTAATATTTCACAACTTACTTAGTAATTGTTGATTGTATTAACCTTGTTATAATTTATTTAATAATTGGGCAGTAACTACTGCATGTATCAAATATCAAATTTATTAATTATCAGCTTGAATTGACTTTAAAAAAATTTTTGATGTGAAGATTTTTTTGTTAAATACATATAAAATATTCTCTATGAGCTAAAGTAACTTATTATTATAGTAGTTTTAGCACCTAACATGTACGACCTAGCTAGATTTTAATTAATCATCGGTGAGACCAAAAAATCTGTAAAGATCTAACGAAATTATAATTATATATTATTCACTAATTCCGATCTCCCAGACACGATAGAAATTAAAAAACACTTAGATCCATATGAGATTTGAGCCCAAGTCTTTCAAGTCAATAGTCAGCAAATAATACCACTCATCTAGTGTATTGGTTATTTCAGGAATAAAATCCAATTCTCCGCTTCAGATAAGCTTCACTATTAGTCATGCTTTGACAGCGTGCCACATTCTAGCTTTATTATTCGTATTTGCTTGAGAGCCACTTAGTCGCCATAGAACAGCCAAGACTTTATAGACTATTAATAGATTGCATATTACAGTATTGATATCTTATGAAAACGATTATTGTGTGTGCTGTACAAAAAAAAATATTATCTCTAATGCATAAGCATAGAATAATTGATCAAAGAAATGTGCAAATAATATGAACGTCATATTTTCCATGATCGATTTATATAGCTCATTCACATAAATTGACACTTTCACGAGCCGCCCATTGAAAATATGACATGTTTACGGGTGTGTCGTCGAATTTTTTTCGTTGTACACATAGATGTAGTGAGCTTTTTTCGGCAGCGTCGAAATAAACATTTTCCAGAAACAATAGCCACTAGTGACATTTGATTATAACGCACCATTTTATCTCAATGGGATAGTTAATGTAGCGGACTATCACGACTGATGTATGACCCCAATTTTAATAAATCCGCATACAAAAATGTGTACAAAAACGTCCACGGACAAAAGGGGCACAACGGCACGTTTGATAAAACTGAAACAGATAGCGTGAGGTACACGTCGGTACACCGACAAGGAATTTGGTACTATATTAAACCAATAATTAATAAACGTCAAGTTAAAAAAATAAACATCATAAAATAATATTTAATTATAATATCTGAAAAAGCTTTATAATACAATTGTATTTTGCTTAGTTGAGTGATGATATTCGATTGAACCCTTAGATCTGATGTCATCAATGTCAAATCTTAGTTTGTCTGGACCAATAGAGTTAATGTATAGCATATTTATAGTAAAGAATTTTACTAATAATATTTAAATGTATTGTCAAATGCAATATCTACAATCCACATCTTAAGTGTAAAGTTACATAAGCAATATATTTTTTTTTCCCTGTGACAAATAAATAATACTCGTAACATTAATTGTATATAACTTAATTGTTACAAAGTATGAGCTACATATATTTTTTCACTGTAGCTTCGTTTAGGTTGACACTAAAATTGCTGTGAAATCGTAAAGGACGTAAATGTAGGTCGACGTTTTCATGACATCCTTACTCGTGCCGATGCCGAACTTCAAAAAAATTTGTTATGCTTTGTGTATGTCAATTTGCATCAAAGTGCATCAATATAATGCCATTACCAACGTGTAATGTTAGTCTCGACATATCAATACTGCCTCTGTTCAAAAAAATTCTGCTGAGGTGAGTAACGAATATCAGCTGTCTCTCGGGGTCGGGCGACGAGCACTTAACCACTCACTGATTTAGTTGAAAATCTTTTTTAGTTGACATATTGTATATTTTTAAAAGTGAAAATCCTAATTTTTTTGATAACATATTTTTATTACTTTTTACTCATTTAGATATTATTTTATCACTGTATGTGATACAGCTGTTTGTTTTAGAATAATTTTCTGGTGAGCTTATTTGAAGTTTATCACTAATGAATTTTGGCGAATTGTGTGTCAGTAGTTTGAGATTTATTTGCATATTTTTTTAATATCAAGGTCTATGTATAATACAATATCTTCATTAATCAAATTTATCTTACTATTTTACCGTGCCTCAAAGAATCTTTTAGTATTAAAATTAAAATAGAACAATTTAGCCATAAAAAAATGCATTTAACGATTCACCAACTAACCATGCTAAATGAACACATTTTTGATAAGTTTAACATGAATAAAAGTATAGTATTATTAGCGCTAGATATGGATAAAATATTCGATAGCATTTAGTATAACGGATTTTTGTATATATATATTATCTGGTTATCTTAAACACATAATACATTATAATCTAGCCATTAAAATGTTTTGCTAAATAATGACCTCTCAATATCGCGTAAAATTCCACCTAGAATCCTGCAGTAGTTTACTCGGGCCTCTTCAATCTATATACGAATGACATTCCCATATAAAAAAAATCTGACTAAAAATGTACGCTAAACTAGTTTTAGCAATCTTAAGTAACAAATATTTTCACAAAAGTTGAAAAATCATTTGATTATTAAAAAAAAAACTAAAGCAATAATTTAACAACACACAAACAATCATTAATTCTATCTTTTAAAATTAAAATAGCAACTATATTAAATAGAGAATGAGCGTCAAATACTTTGATATACTCTAACTTAAAATTCACCAAACATACTGCGCACATAAAACCAATATATAACAGAAAAATCCAGTTAATTAATAAATAATACAATACTGTGGAAGGTCCATTATGATACGCAGTTAACGCTTATGTCATTTAAACGTAATTTTGATTGTCCTCCCGGTCAACATCCGCTGTTTAATACTTATTAACTGTCTGTTAAACAGCATAAAAACAACCCTTTGTGCGTAAAGAATGCATCAGACAATGTATCTCTAGCGTTAAAACCTCTAATGTATTCAGCTCGTATTTTTGGGTCAAAATTTGAATACAGTGATTGTCAGAATTTATATAGCGTAAGTCAGAAATATATAAATAAATATAAGATGTTAAGAAATTGTATTTAATGGTTGAAATTTAAATTGAACCGGTCAGAATTTCTATTATATTTTGACGAATGAGCAAAATCTTTTTTTTCAGTCAGTTTTTATTACTGTTCATTGGTCAGATAATAGTTTTTAAAATGCTTATGTTTGTATATCCCTGTGGTCTTATTATTGTAATAAAAAAAACTTAATTAACAATATTTTGTGCTTAAAAAACATATTCTAAATATGTTTCAAAAATATTTATTTAATTTACTTTAACTTATTTTTAACCAGAGTATTAAATCTAATTTAAATCAGTTTTAAGATCAGATATAAACTATAGAAAGTATCTCAATAATATATATATTTACAATTGGTTTCTTAACACTGACCTAATCTTTTATATGTATTAAAGAAATAACGAAATCATTATCTTTGTAAAACAGCTTTTAATTTATAAATATAGATATCGATTATGAAATACATACAATATAAACATAATACATATTTAGTTCACGAATAACATTTGTGAGTCATGTTTATTTGCAATATTATGCTGACAAAAAGTAATAACACAATGGCTTTATTTTGCAAGACTAATCAGAGCTATTGTCCACAAAGAAAATGCAACAAAAGATAAATGAACGCATGTGTCTAAATTCCTTGAAACGACATGTCATAAAAAAATGCAGGCTGAATCTATGATTCAACTAATTTGTCAGTCGATCGCGGCCAGCAACAAAGGCTTCAGTTGCTCGCCGGTCTTCATCGAAGTTGGTGTTTCAACTAGAAAAGTATTCATCTTAATTGAAGAAGAAAGAAGAAAGATGGAAAAAAATTCTATTTCGGAGAAAAAACCTTGTGAGTTATTAAATTCATAGATTAAATTATCCTAACATATGTTTTTGTGTACTTTCTAATATTTTTATATATAGCTTGCAGGTTAGCAGGAATAATTGGTTTTATATTTGCGCCGCTACTTATGTTTACGGCTAAAATAAAAAAAATACTAAAATTGACATCAACGTCTAAACAAAAAGAAATCGAAGCAAGCAAGGAACGTCCTCGTACCAACGCATATATACATTTCATCGTAAATAAAATGGAATCTTTTGAGTCTGCCAAATATGCTGCAATGTTTAAAGAATCTGACATCGATATCAATCTCGTCGTAATATATAATGACAGGTTTAATAGCAATTCAAAAGCTCAGCTTAGATACCCTAAAAGAATCGATTTTTCATTAATCCAAAAGAATTCAAATGGCACTAATGTAAATCTGATTCGATCTACTATGAGCAACTATTTTCGAGGCACTCGAATGCAAGAACACTGGGAAGACATCGATTTTGATATGCTACCTTTTGCTTTGTGTGTTTTAACGCTTCGGGAGAAGGGAGGAATAGCAACGATATGGCCAAATGATTGCAATTGCATTGTGGAGATAATCGTTTTGAATGATCTATTTGCAAAAGTAAACAAATGTAAGTTTAACATTAACTTTTTTAATTATCAATATGAAATTTAATGTTGATTATTAACTTGCAGATATCGAAGATCGTCCTACTGGCTTATATGTGGACAGGTGGGGTTCTTGTATAGCATCGAAATCACCCAAACATCCATTTTTGACATCGATTATACCTGGGCTGCTGTTAGCTTACGATATGCAACCAAGCATTTTTGTCAGTAAATGTTTGAAACGTTTTTGCAACGGTAAGACTTTCACAAATTCTGAAACTTATTATTTAGTAGACATTTAACATCTTTATAAATCTCACTATTAATATGAAAGTATTAATAAGCTATAATACAACGATTATAATAGATTGATAGCAGTTTCACTTTTATTATATAAACACATGTATAACTGTATGATCTTATTGTTTTCCATTATACTTATATAAACAATAAAATCTCATTTTTCTTACTGTTTATGTTGTTTTATTTATTCATTCAATCAAAAAAATTTGTAATACTATTTTATTTATTAATCAAAGATAAGAAATAATAAAATAAATGATACATAATAGAATTGAATATATTTTCTTGTATTGTATCTAAGTACTTTATTATCTAAAAATATACAAGAATCAATACATTCACAAGGAAAGTCCACAATTTTCCGATCGTTTATCAAAGGAAAATAAAAAGACCACATGCATCGCAGAAGTATTGCGTGCTTAAGTATTTTATTAATGAGAACAAAGAATCAATCGAATTCTAACAAAATAAAATTACATTCTACGAGAAGATATAAGATTTATACATATATAAGGTAACTGTACAGATTTTTTATTAAGTAATTTTAGATTAGACTGTTTTGTTATAGATTGAAAATCTATTCTAAAACTTTTTATTTCCTTTTAAAATATTTTTATTAATTATAATTTATTTAATTTTTAGCTATTGAATTAAAAATTGTTTATATTATTTTAAGTATATGTGGGGGACAACGCTGATGGGGATCTTTTTCTTCAAACAATCTGTTACCAAAAATAATCATTCATCAATGAGAATAAATAATACAAAGCCCTCGTTATGACTAGAAAAAGACTCCGGCAGATAGTCCACCTGAGACTTGTTCACAGAATATTGCTGAGAGTTTTGCACAACAATTTCGTTCTGTTTTAAAGAAATCATTTTCATTTTAAACTCAGTGGTTTTTTTTCTCTGCATTTTTTGCAGTTGCAAAAAACAACCATTAATAAAACTAAGTACTAATCTTATATATGGCTTTGAGAAGTTGAAGAAAAGACTTTTTTGTGTCTGATTTGTTTACCTTTTCGTGATTCTTAGGACGTTATATTTTTTTGATCTTTATACATGTATTAAAATTACTTTAATTTATAAGAAAAATAACGAATTTTGCATTAAGAACTACAGTGGTATACCTAAAACCGTTTCGCGAATACAGCGGTCAGGAATGGAACTTTTGAAATATTTTTTTTTAATAAAACTCACCGCTTTTTATTTGCTTAGAGTGACTATATCAAATCATCTATCTTATAAATCTTTTCAATGTTAACTAATGAAATGCTTAACTTGTCATTAGTGTTAATACAATACCATAACTTCAATATAATCTGATAAGCCACCACGTGCTCATATGCAGGCGTGATAAGAATGTACGCGGCATATGTGCTCATCGCCAAGCTCGAATGCAAAAAGTGAGTTTCATCCGAGGCTGGTAATCTCACCTGATCCTGGTAATCCTTGTGCTACATACAATCTTACGGTTTACAGCAGAAAGACCACTTGGCCCGAATGCCTTCGAGGGCTCTTCGGGCGATTTTGCGCCGACAGACTGCACATTTCGCTCCGCGGGCGGCAATTTTTCCACTCGCGGCGCCGGAAAAGTGGTGGAATTTCAGTAGACGTCAAGTAGATGAAAAAATATACATAGGAATTTTCCGGAATAGAAGCGCCAGTCAAGTTGACCGCAAGATACATACGTAGCATTGTTTTGAATTAGTAACAATTTGGAATATTTTAAGAGATATTTTATTAATCATGTATCAAGCACAGCAGGAAAAAATATTTTACTGCTAAGAAATTTAAATGAGCAAATAAAAGACAGGATCAGTTTTTTTTAATTTAAAAGCATTTTTTTGCCGAACTTTGTTTGGTGGCCAGGCGATTTTGCAGAATAATGGCAAACAATTTTTTTTTTAGTAAATTCTCTATAACTTGTAAACCATATTTTATTAAAATTTCATATGTAGCTTCCCTATTATTTTTCTAATAAACATATAAAGACATACCTTTAGAAAATCCACATATTATGCGTTTATTACGCCCTCTAAATCCAATAAAAAAACTCATTTTATAATCTAAGGAGATATTTAGTCTCTTCTCTTATATTTGTAATTAAAAATGATATTCCGGAAATGCAGGAAGATTAGTAAACACGGCGATGAAAGTATTAAGCGCATATCTGGACCAGTGGCACCGTGTACTGTAATAAATATATCAATACATAGTTACATAATATTTCAAAAAAAACAATGGAATAAACAAAAAATTTTGAATTTCATTTATTTTAATGCGCATTCTTTTATTCGTTTTAGTATCAAAATTTTAATCGTAACAGTAAAATTAAATTGTAAGTAAAGCTAAAGAATGGATGCAAAACTCAGTGCAATCTATCGATTTTGAAGATCGATCTTACCGTGCCCGTGCTGTCGATCTACCAGAAAGGCTTTCGGATAAGCTAAAAAACCATCAACCAATAAAAAAAAAAGTGTAAATATGTGAGAAGAAAGTGTCGTGTTTGTTCTGCACATGGAAAGATACAACACACATGTGCAGAAGAAAGGAAATTGATCTTCATATTGCCGAGTGTTTTTATACGTATCAAAAAAAGTGAATAATGTAAATAAAAAAAAGTGTAAATAATAAAAATAAATGTAAATAGTGCTATAGTGTGGTTTATAAGTGTAATGATAAAAATAAATGTGTCTGTGATAGTTGTAAGCAGAGAAGGGACGCCGAAAAATTTGGTGAGTGCAAATTATATTATATTATAAACGGATATTTTTTTTAAAATCGTATTATAGAAGCATTTAAACATATAAATCGTATTATTATAGAAGCATTTAAACATATATATTATAAAATTATAAATCTCTGGTTTGTAACCATTGCAACCATTTTGAATTTACACACAATATTAGGAGTGAAAAATACATATTTATTCGCTAATGAATTTAACTGCAATAATAATCTATTTTTTTAAATTATTTTACAATAAACTAATACAGCGATAATTTATCCGAATTGTAGCTTTTTCCCCCTGGTTTCTTAATCAGTAATGATATTTTTTGGAAGCTCTTTCTAATTTATCTACATACTATCTACATCTAATTTTGCAATAACATACAGAATTTTAGTTTGAAGAATTTTGTTAAACAGGGATGTTTCGATTTCTTTTAATTTGATTCATTTTATGTTTACCTAGCTAGACAGTTTGATCCTGAAATTAATTTCTGTTTAAGAAATGTAACATTAAATATTATTTCTTATATGAAAAAAATAATTATGGTTCATACATTTCATAAAAAAATTCACGTGCCCAAAAAAGGCGACGTCGCAATGGGATAAGACGACTCTTTTTACAAAAATTGTAGTGAAATATAATTTATTTTTTATTTGATAGTACGTTGAAATAGTATACTACCATCTCTGATTATTATATAGAGGCAAACTTAATGGTATCCTAGTATTATTTTATTAAAAGAAACGCATGACGCAAAACTCATGCCTGAGTTCACGGTCACTAAACAATATTATTTCAAGATTTTCGTATATGAGTCCTCGGGCGTTAAGCTGTAAAGATAAATAATGTTCCGACTATAATTCAGCACAAAATACTGAGGTTACAATATTGTTTCTATCAACACAACACTCTGATTTTATCCTAAAAATATTTTATTTACAACTACTCCTGATTGCTATTTAGTGGAAAACGCCTTTTATCTTGCGCGTCACGTTCATAATTTTGCGCTTTGAATTTAATGTGTTAACGCCAAATATATTTAAATGATTAGTTGCATAATTAAGGAAGGTATAGTTTATAAGCCCTAGCACAATATTATTACCATGTGCAACGTGACTTAGACATGTGACATATTTTTATCATCACGTGCATGGCACATATTGTAGAAATCCATCGATAAAATGGTTTAATTACATCTTATAATGAGTTTACATTTACAAAATATAGTTTATTAAATCACACCTAAATATTATATTAGGGTTTGAACATACGTATGTATATATGAGTATGTGGGGTGTGAAAGTTTGTTTCGGTCCATTACCCGGCAATGGCTCGGAATGCACAGACACCTTCCCAACGATGACAATTGTTCGCAGACATGCCATCTACCTATCGGAAAAGTACCATGTGCAAAATGAGCCTCATCATTTGTCATCTGTCAAACGTGGCCTGCTTAGGAAAACTTCGCACGCTTAGGAAACCACATATAACACACGTTTATGTGTGGTTCTTATATTAATTTTACGCACAAAATACAGTACATCATATTAGCTTTAACAATGTTTTGAAACGAACGCTTTATTATTACCATTAAAACTATGTACTAAGTAAGATTTCTCGGTCGAAGATCATTAATATTTTAAACAAATAATTATAAAAAAATAATTCTAAAAGTTCTCTTACTAGTGAAAATTTTAATTAATACACAAATTCTAAAGTAATTACTGATAACGAAAAGTTGTAAAAAAATAGTACATAAAAATCAAAATCTAAAAATTTTAAAGGTTCTACAAATTCCTTTTTTTGTTCATTTTTATTGGGAAAAAATTGCTTTAATTTGCCAAACCAAAATATTATAAAATATTTTTCGAACAATTTTAAAACTGTTTATGGTGATGTAAAATCATAAGCTGATACACTGAGAACAAAATTCATGTAAAGCACAGTACAAAATCTATTAAACTATAAACGAAACAACCCAACATATTAGAAATAAATATAAAAATTCGCAATGTTTTAATTTATTCATATTATGTGTTAAATTAATTAAAGTTGGTTTTTCGCTGCGCATGATAAAAATACAGCACTTTCATTTGCATTCAGATGTAGTATTTCATAGCTTGTTTACAAATTTCGGAACCGTGCATTTGAGAGAATCTGGGTCAGTACTAATGAGATAAAAGTTGTCAAATTATTATTCATTTTACGCCGAACACAGGATTAAAATAGAGTACATGCATACTGCGTCTATAGAGATATTTTATATTGTTTTTTAAATTATCTTTTTTGAATATTCACACATAGGTGAAATCGTTACACGAGAAATTAAGCTCTTTACGTGTAGAGTTGCTTAAAAAAATAAATAAAAAATAGAGTGCAAGAGGAGATAAAGGACCATTAAAAGTTTTTTCGCCCGGGAAACTTTGTGCAAGTTGCACATTACCAGGAAGAAGTTCTTGCTGTCAGAAATAAAATTTCCCTCGCTTTTCATTATGTAAAGTCTTGGGATGTACTAAGATGTCAAGTTTGGAAAGAAATTGGCAGAACCACATGTTGACGTTTTACGAAACATTTTATTTATATGATCATTTGACTATACTGTCAAGAAATAAATGGTACAATATAAAATATATAATGTACATCATATATGTTTTTAAGTAGCAATTTTATTTTTTTAAATTAAATCTGATTTTTTACCGAATTAAAAAATCAGATTTTAATTAATAATTAATATTACAGTATTGATTTAAAGGATTTTCGTAATATTCTCTATTTATTTTTAAGCCTTTCAACTTCTAATCACATGGACCGTATTTATATGAAAATAATTCCTACCTTTGCTACTGTCATGTTTGACCTTTATACAAAGCAGTCTGCAAATATTCTTTTCTGCCTGTTTAGCTCATCAATACAGCATCTAAAACTTGTTTTGTCTTGTCTTGTCATTTTATTTTACTTATTATTAAAATTTGATTTTATAAACAAGGTTTAGATAACAATTTATCTAAAATCGATAATAGACCAGTTAGCTCGAAATATACTTTTTAGTATGTATTTTTATGTAACTATTATTCGTTTTCGTCCAATTTCTGACCGAGACTAGTGGGTATTATATTCACTGAGCCGTTTTAACGTATTTAGACGTAAAAAATAATTGGATTACTAGTATAATTCTGATTCATTCCATGCAAATCCAATAAAATTGTATGCTCTATTTGACCTTTACTTAAAACAACGGTTTTCAACATTTAAATGTGGTTTTAAGGTAATGTAATAAATTATTATTAATATTATATATATGATATATGTGAGTAGGTATATAAAAAATATAATTTTTTAAAGGACAATATTGCAAACGCTGTATGCTATTACTAGTTTGTTACAATACACGACCCTTAACCCTCCCAAGGGATGTTTTCCTGTGCAAACTATCGGATCGTAATGCAAGTTTTCAACCACGCTACGCATATCTCTGCAATATTTCACTATAGTTACAACGATACTCGCAATTACTGCCAAAGTTTTCGTACTGCAACTTTAACGAGCATCGTAGACTGGGGATGTTCAATATTCTAAAAGAATTTTGTATCTATTTTAATTGCTCGTTTATAAATACAAACTACTTTTCCTGTAACTAAGGACCATTTGAAACACACATTGTTTAATTTTATACAATATAATGAAATTACTACTCTTATGAATTGATACATAGATAATAAAATGAAACTTTTTATTGACAAGTGCTGTGTCATTAGTTTTAATATTAATAATAATAATGTTTATCCATGCGTCATGATATCATTTATACAAAATAGTTCAAACATTACACATTAGCTCATATTCAAACATGCACTTATATATGATATGACACATACATATATATACATACTTTAAAGTTCATATTCTTACGACAAATGCTTATAATTTTTAGTCAATTTCTATAAACAATGTGTTTTAGTTAACTAGTTTAAATGCTACTGTACTGTATTTTAAGTAGTTTTAAAACAAGCATATTATATAAAATACTCTTTGTTATATTTTAGTGTTTTATTTAGCATTAATTTTAAAGATAAATAAATTATTGTGCACTATGCAATCGTTTCGCACAATAACGCGTCTCGTAGTCGCGCCCTCTACGATCCGTAGTCGCTATACACTTTACATGTGAGATAACACACGCGTTTAGGGGGAGTACCTATGTATGTACATACAAGGGCATTCTTTGATCCCAGTTCTTTTAAATTCTGGATGAAGACTGATATTATTTCGGCCTGAACGGGTACAACTGGGGCAATATAGGTCAGCTTCAATTTCAAAAAGTGCACCATTCATTTTGGTCCCATAACGAGAGCTGCGCCCGTTCTCTTCTGTTCTCTATATGGGTATGTATGTGTTGTTTTTTTGTATTTTATATGTATGGATGGAGATGGGTTAAAAAAGGCATATAACCCATTCAGACACCGTCGGCGCGGACAATATCTCAAGGGGGCTGTTGAGCCGTATTTTCCACTGTAAGACTGCGCTCGCTGCAGTCATTCGTTTTTTTTAAATGATCTTCCTACTTGTTTAAATTTAATACCAAATATTTTTTAAGTATATTATAATTATAAAATACAAAAATATCAATCCTTAACTTTTACAATAAATATAAAGATTAAATGTAATACTATCCTTGTTATTTAATATAATTTATTGCGTTCATTATAAAACTATTTTAAATTATGCTTTATGTTTTAATTTTCTTTTCTAGTTTGATTTACTGTATGTTTTATACACATATCGACGCTATTTTTAATATTAAAAATAATCATATATATTCATTTATAATATACATACATACTAATGTTTAATATAAGCTTATATTTCATATATTTTTAATGTATTATCTTCAATCAAAATTAAAGTGATTTTTATGCTTTTAAGATCTTTTAATATTTTAGAATAACAGTACCAATTTTCCTTTTCCTAAACGATATTGTATCAGAATATTTATATTATTACTAGTCAATGTACTAATGCAGTTTGCTATTTTTATTCACTTTTTATATTTTCATTAGACTAATTAGAAAATTCGAATACCGAATATATTTACCTATTTTTTTACAATTTCTGATTCGAATTTTTATGCAAATATTTGTTAATACTTGTGAAAAATTTTAATTTTCTAAATCAACAATACATTTGTGTATTTTTATTTTTGCTTATTACAACAACGCAGGTAGTCGTTTTGTTTTCGATGCACAGTTGCATTTTCTTCAGCCCAATTGTGCCCCAATTTGTCTTACAAAATTTATCTTATTATTTTATTGTTATTTATAACATACATGGTCATAATAATTCATTTTCATCAAAATTATTAGCCCAATAACCCAAGATTCTGCGTCAGATTCCTTTAGTTGAAAGTTCTAGCTGCACTGGCATCTTTTGTCACATCGTCCAATCTTCGGGCATCAGACTTGTTACATAGCAATTGCATCGTTGGTTGAGTAAAGTCCATTCGTGCAACTTGGCATGTCCATTAAAGTCTTCCTATTTTAATAAAGGTAAAGACAGACTCTCCTTTAGAGAGAATGTAGGGTTCATTGTGCCGTATATCTTTCGTAGCATTTTTCTCTTGAATGTATCTAGCAGACGTTTGTCTCTTGAAACCATATGTCTTCATGCGACGAAATAGTGTCTGTGATTTCATCTGATTTACTAGACCAAAATAATATTTATTTTTTGACATTATTCATGTTTTTATTTTCTCGCTGATATCGATTTTATCTGATACCAAACTTCCTAGGTATATAAAACTGTTGACACACTCGAAATAATACCTAATATTTGAATATTTACAGGATTCTATCCCTGTGACCATAACCAGTATGAACTTTTTTATCTGCTTGTTAATGATTATGTCTATCTTTTTGTCTGATGACCCAAAAGCGTCGAAGGCTGCTGTTAATGCCAAATTTTACTTTGCTACAATATCTATGTCATCTGCATCAGCAAATATTTGTGCAGATTTATTATATATACTGCTTTTCATGTTGATATTTGCATCTCTGGTTATTTCTTTTAGTACAATATTAAGCAGGGTGTATGCCAGTGCATCACCCTGTCGCAAACCATTCAATGCAAGCCTGAAAGAGTCTGAACAGCTGATTCTGCATTCGACACTTTTCATGCGACTTTGACTATGGAAATAAGCTACTTTGGGACGCTTAATTCTTATATGTCTGCATATAATCTCTATGTATTGAGTTATATGCAGTTTTGAAATTAATAAATAGATGGTACGTTCTTAAAATTAATAAATTTGGTATTGGTATTTTAATACTATTTTAGCTTTATAGGATTGCATGCGGCTCGCTATATTAAATATTATTTTTTATTATGATTATATGAGAGTCATAACAAACAAAATAATAAAAAAAAACATTGTTTTTGCTGAAATTCCATAAATGATTTAAATTTCTGAGTAAAGTTTGTGTAACTGTGGACCTTCTCAATGTATGATATTGATATTTTTCTTACTTTAAAATCAATACAAATAATTTTCAGTTTCAAATCTATTTAAAGTAATTTATAATGGTTATATGTTTTTGACATATTGTGTTGTAGTTTTTTGGTAGCAGACTAAAGAAAAAATTAACTTTGTAGTGATTTAAACTTTATTTTAAGGTATGTTATTTTTTAAATAAAAATTAATTGTCTAGATTTATAATTGTATTTTTTTATAATATATATTATTTTAACTATTTTGTGCATTTCTTTATATCATATTATATATTAGAATATTTTATTTTATACTATTTAATACATAAATAGTTAAACATAACGAATAATTTATATTAATCCTCATCCAGTTTTTATCAAGTTTGATATTAAAAACAGTATTTAACTCATAAATTAAAACCCAAGATACCTGGTGTTTTATTACTTTATCTAAATTTTCAAAGCCCCTTGATATTATCATTCATATTTCATACATATAACTTGCCTTGAGTTTGTCAGTATTCATTAAATCTCGTTTTATATTAGTTTGTTTTTCCTTAAGATCGAACTAATATCACTAGCTTTAAAATTAAATTAAATTAAATTACAAACATTAAACAATGATTTCTCTTCGATTTAATTAGACAAAAAGAAGCATTATCTAATAACAATACAGCTTTAATTTGCTATCATTTTTTTTTAATTATTTTACAAAAAGCCTATTTGTTTTTAAACTAACCTTTTACTACCATTATAATTATATAAACTGTTCTTTGACTCTATTAATTAACATTTTCAGACGATTTTAAATTCTTAGTATTTAAAATTTCTTCGGTTTTGCTGATTTTTCAATTACCAAAAATATAATATTGCGAAACGTATCCAGAGAGTATTGTTAGAATTTGCAAATTTGGCAACACTGCACTTGTTATTTCTCATTTCACCTGCTGTCTGCATACTCAATGCCGAACAATTATTTTTTTGTGAAAAAACCGCCGTTGTTTTCAGTACTAATTTGATGAACTGTCTAGCTAAACTCTACTTGTGGTAGACCGAGCTGCAGGTCTGATGAAGAGTTATGATCTTTAAGAGTGAAATCCCTATTTCTTTCTTTTCCCATTATCTGAGAAGACAATTACAGTTGTTATTTTGTTGGCGAATCGTAGACAACTCAACTACTGTCACTGGTTTTCAACCCGTCATTCTGATTTAAAAGTTACAATGTAAGATTAAAAAAAGCATGCTTTTTTAACCTTACGTTGTAACTTAATAGGCATTAGTCCAATGCGTTACAACGGAGTAAATCAGTATAAGCTCAGCAAGTCAATCAGACATAAAGAATACTTATACCCCACCATACTCAGTCTGTGATCCAGTAACATCTAGCTATAATTAAAAACTATCATGTCTATTATAATTAATTATAAACACATTTTTTATAAATTAAAATTCTAGTTTGCTGTGGGGATACAAACTCATGGAATTTGAGTCTAGGCCTTAGGAACTACGGTATTTTTATCCCAAAATAATTTTAATTAAATGTTCAACGATTTTGAGTTCCGTATTTTTTTATATACGGGACTCAACATTGAAAATGTTATTTTTCGTCGATTTTAATGTAAATAAGATTTTTTGTCTTTCTTATACTTTTTAAAATTAGACGTGTAGATTTAGCAACACTGCACTT
The DNA here is from genome assembly GCF_051122295.1 of Plectrocnemia conspersa. Classification (NCBI taxonomy): domain Eukaryota; kingdom Metazoa; phylum Arthropoda; class Insecta; order Trichoptera; family Polycentropodidae; genus Plectrocnemia; species Plectrocnemia conspersa. The sequence goes on from NW_028277176.1 coordinate 10,874,565, forward strand.
GTTATTTTGCATTCCACCTACCATTAAAATCTTGTGCTAAGTCGTTTTTCTTCAACTTATCTAAAATACGCTATTTTAATCACTATTGATTTTTCATCTCTCTGTGAAGCAATTCACGAACACATTATTGAATCATCCCATAAAATTCAAGTTATTACTTTGCCTGCTGATAGATCAGTGTTCTCTTCTAAATAATTTATTATTTCAATGTTTCGATTGCTCTTTTTAGTTGATAAAAATAATTTATTGGCTACGTATAACCATCATAGCTTATCAAACAAGTGTATTTTTGATTTCGGACTTCAGAAAACTTTTGACATGTCAAAATGTTCGGTTAAAAGGAATTTTTTGCAGCGAATTGCTTATGCTATCTGATATTTCATGCAACATAAGGCATGCATTCAACACTTTTATTAACCCTATATGTTATAATTAACTTTAAGGGTCGGTACAAGGTAATATCTGATAGATGTTTTGACTATTCTAAATCCTGCTGTACATCATCAATCAATCAATCAAATATCAAATAACGTTACGATAAAAACATGCATTTAGTTAATAAAAATAGAGAAACACATTTTATTCAAGACGATATCGAAATTAAACCAAAAAACAGTATGTGCTTTAATTTTAACAAAACACAGACATAGATCTGACTTTTGACATTATATTATATAAAGATACCATTATATATTTACGATTTTTTCGCAACCTTTTAGTGTTTACGATATATTGACAATATTAACTAAAACCAGTTTAAGTATAGTTGTCTAGAATTTCATCTGGTGGAAAAAAAACGGATTATAGATTTTTTATTAATTTATAAATATAATTATATTATTAAGGTTTAAAACCTACAATATTTTAGATTTATCATAATAATCTCTAGTGCTATGATATATTACGTTTTAAACAAGTTCTCAGCTTATTCGTCGACAATTTCCAGCGCTTTTTTCCAGTAGCGTACATATTTTTTCCACGTTTCCTTATCCGCCCGCCGGGCAAGAGAGCCCCGTTATTAAGTCACACAAGCGTGGCTTAGTGGCCGTTCTTAATTTTAATTTGAAACGATATATTTCATAAAAGAGCCGGCAAACGAAACTGTACACGGGTTAGAAAAAGAAAAATTAGAGAGCGTAGAGGTACGTCGTCGTCGGCCGGCGTCGTGCCTCTTTTTTCCCCCCAAACAAATTACAAGGAGGTAATTACGAAGAGTGGTTTTCCGGCTGAAATATCATACAATTTATTTCCCGGCGGCGGCTCGGCTCACTTTTAGGTCGAAAGCCGCCCACTTGATCCCTGGGCCGACTTATAAACAATCCACTTTATCTGACCTGGCCAATCGGACGAACTGGCCGAATAATTGGGCCAATAACGCGCCTGCTGGGCCACAATTAATTGATACTCGCTAATTGCCAGGTGTATTTTTAGCCTTCGGTGTGAAGATTGATATATTAAAAAACAGAGGTGTGGAGGCCTGAAAGTGTACAAGACAGTCTTATGCAAAGATAGAGTAAGAACATCTTTAAGTCTCAGGGGATATATATAAAATTTTCTATGGTAACTATGATAAAATATATATCAGCAATAATATAAAACATATAAATACTAATTTTAACAATTGTGGCGTTCTCGTCCTTGTTGTTTTTTAAAGCTCTGTTTCTAATCAGACTAAAATATAAATATGTAACTATTATCACAAATGTCCGCTATTAATTATAAAATGTTATTCATAGATGACTTAAAATTATACGTAGACTTAATGAGTCTTACACAGCTGCCCCAATTCGCTAGCAACATTTAGCAATATTGCTATCTCAACAATGCTTAGCTGAAGCGAAGTTGATGTACCCGCTTTCTGTTTGTTTTTTTGTCGACATTTTTTAAGTCCAGATTACGACGTATTTATCATATAACGCAATACTTCCTAATTGGATACCAAATGTCCAGGGACGTCATTCAAGCTTTTTCTAGTAAAAGTTGGCCGGAGAGCCACCGATTTTGTAGCAATATTTTGATTTCAATAAAATTCATAGTATTTCATTAAATAAAATATATTTTTCTGATCTAATTCAAGGGGGCAAATGCCCCCACCTGTCTCTCACCCGTCCCTCTCAAATGACGTTCCTGCAAATGTCAATATAGTTACATAACTTACTGGCATATCAAAAGTTAATTATATATCCGCACCTCTGAGTGTCTTCTGAGAAACCAGCACAATTTGCAAAGCGGTTATTTAGTTGTTTAGGTATAGTTTTCACGTGTTTGCTCCAACGCAACTTTGCGCCCAAAGTTATACTAAAGTACTTCACTGTATTGATACACGGCACGCTTCTCAGTTTATCGTTTTTGGTATTGAATCTATTTTTTGGTGTACATTCAATTTGATACTTGTTAACTTTGCAGTTTATTGGTAAATTATTTGAAATTTCACCGTATCACAATCATGTAACATGTATAGTACCAGTCCCAGCATACTACCTTGAGGTACTTTTTTATTTGCTTTTATACATATAATTTATTTTCGATGTAGCTCATTATCAGATAATTTTTAATGATCAATTGGAATTATAATAATATAATAATTACTACTTTCGGTCTTACAGACACCAAATAAATTTAAAAATACTAATATCCATATGGGATTCGGGCCCAGGTCTTTCAGGATAATAGTCAGCGACTTATACCACTCTGGTTTCCGTACTGAAGCTAATATTATTTTTAGTTGCATAAATGTGTATTTTTTCTTTACTTCAAAGCTTATCTTTATAAATATAAAAATTTAACAACAATCAATGTGGTTAATGGAAAAACCTTTATTATTATGAATTCGATCCCCATGTTTAATACGTTATCAAATGTAAAGAAAAATATATATTTTTATAAATAAAAAATACCAAATGTCTTCAATTAACAGCACATTTTATATACATATAGGGATTCTTCTCGGTAATTATTTCTAAAGAATTTCTCGATAATTGACACAAAATCGAACTCGTCTTATTTTTGCTTAAGAAATTAAAGAAGACACTCAGCTAAGAAAGCTTTCCGAAATTTTTCGTTTCAATTGTATTTAAATTTTTTTTAAACTATTTAAATGATTAACATTTTTTGCGATTTTCTATTACTCTAACCGGCCGGCGGTTTTATTTTTGCTTTGGTGATCTAAGAACCCATTAAGATAAGAATATAAATTTTCTTTTTCAATAATCCAAAAAGGTGTTTTTATATTGTTTTTGTAAAGTAGCAACAATTATCTTACGATAATTATTGACAACTGAAATTGCCTTAAATTCTATGTTAAAACAATCAGAAAATATAAATTTTGAGCTTATCTCGAAATTTCAACAGACAATACAAAATACATGCCGGTTAGCTTCATAAGATTCCCATCTCGTCTGGAGGAAGTACCGTTACACAAAATAGCATGCTTTATCTCTTTCTTCACCTCTCCTACTTTTATTTCTAAGGGATCGGCGTCAGTTCTGGATTGTTAAATAAATAAAATTGATTAACCTACAATACCACTAGCTTTATTTCATAATTTTGCTACTTATGTATCTGATTTTTTTAATTTTGCGCAGAATTTCAAAGTTTTTTTAAATAAATATAATTATTATAGTCATTATTAAATGTGTTCCTACTATTGTTGTTTCCAAAAGTAATAAAATATTTGTATTTATTATAACAAAAGAGCATTGTTATATAATAAAAATAAAATGGTGAATATTTCTTTAGAAGCGCAGGGTAACACCCCCACGGTGTATGGCTGAGAGGCAAATAGTAGTGGATTCTAATTAGAATGTAACGGTAAAGCATCGAGCTCAATAGGGAATCTTATGATGCTGCCGGTTATGACTCGAGAAGGGCAGTATACTGCAGACATCAAAATAAATGAGTACACATTTGAGTGCGTCAAGGACTTGATATATTTCGGAATCTTGGCAACCACAAATCAACACAATTTTGCGCACAAAATTAATATTATTATATTTTACTTAGATCTTAGATGTAGTTTTGAATCTCAATGATTTTTTCATACGATATCTGACCAAAAAGTATTTTATATTTTATTCTTCACCACGAACTTGCCGTGATGTATGCCACAGAGCTGGGCCTTGTAACTTTAATTAGGTATTGTACCTAATTACATTTTCACTTTGAAATAGCGGACTTGTTTCGATACGATTCCAAGAACTCTTCGGGGCCGCGTCGTTCTCGCAGCCTGCCGCCGTCTCGTGAAATTTTCGGATCTCGCGAATCTCGCGAGACATCTTTTTTGTTACACTTTAGGAAGGTAAACATTTTGCTCTGTCTCTGCGCGCGAAAAGTGAGTTTCGCTCATAACGTTAGCGGGGGAGTAACTTGCTCCCGTTTTGGCAATAACGAAATAAATATAAGTCCCCGGAGGTGACGCGCGTCCTCTTCTCGCCTTCTCTATTCTTTATGTAAATTTCACAAGATTTCATCACGCTCGCGATAATAAGCTCGCGGTGCTCACGCGGCCACAATAACAAAAGGGTAGGGTATCCTTTGCGAAATATTCGCGAAACGGGATGAATTGATACCGCAGGACGGAATCTTGTTAACGAGCGAGTCCTTGCGACGAAATCCCCGCGACGTTCAATTACTCTCTTTACGCTTATGCAGTGCTGTTACGCTACATATACATTTTTGCTTCATTTTTTTTTATATTTAATTAAATTTCATAAAACATCAATTTAATCAGGGAAAGATGAATAATAAATATCTCTTTAATAAAAATAGATTCAAGTATTTAAGAAATAGACAAATTCAACACATTTTTTTCTCGAGTCTTTGATTACATGATATGAACCAATACATATGTAGTACCTACTGGATAAATAATATAAATATTATTTTGGTGTGAAATTATTATATTATTAGGATTCTGTTTTTTTGCACTTTCGCTGTATACTTGAAACGCCCAAATTTTAGCTAATAAGTAGAAAAAAATCCAGACAAATTATATATTACATAATTAGTCCAGTCAAATAAGGGTTTAACCTCGGAATGAAAGATAACAAGCTGAAATTTTGCACAGACCTTTTTTTTGGCGTTCTAAATATATGGTAAAAAGTCTCAAAAGATATCGTGTCTGCTAATCAATATATTAAAGGTCAAAGATCATAAAAATCGTTTTTTTGCAAATATCTCGCCTCTTTTGCGTCGCATGTCATTAAATGTTTAACAAAACTTATAGAAAATAAAATTTTCTGCAAGTTTGTTGTAATTTATTTCTTCGTATGGTTAATGGTTTTCGAGATATAGCGCGGGGAGTGGGAAGCGCGCATCCGTTTATAGGATAACGCTATGTAAACTACGGAGCCAGAGTTACCTGTACATTCTTCCACAGTTTCGTAGAAAACATCGCAAATTGTTATCTGCTGAATGAACCCATCTAAAGCATTATAACTTTCAATCTCCATATCTTCAAAAATCATCATCGATAATGCAAAAAGTAATACGTATGGCCTCTGATACTTCTTGCAAAAGCGGGACCATCCAACATTTTGTCGACAGAATTCGATGCATAAATTGTACTGAGAGCTTCCTTGATTTCGCTTCCATTCATTATATACCCTATGCATCCAATAAAAGACATAAGCATATGAAAGCCTCCTAGTTTCACAACTACTCTGGACAAGTCTGAGCTAGCATCTGAAGCTGCTACGATTTCACGTGCTTTTATGTACAACGGCTGATCAAAAGTTATTAAGCATGTTCTTTGTTCATGTTTCTTGACAGTGTTTATAGCACACTGTAATGTAGTGTAAATTGTGTCCATATTACTCACAGGATGATGAATAAAAGTAAGAAACAGAATCCGAGAAGTTACAAAGTTCTCATTGTTTTTTGTAAGTTGTTCAATAAATCCATTCCACCTTGGCAACGGTGAGATATTTTTCCACTTTCCGTACTTCCACAACAAATCAACTACATTAAATATTTGTTCGGTTAGTTCTTCTACATCATTAAAATTTTTAACTTGAATCTCTTGCTCAATCCGGGTACGACATGATTTTCATTCACTAGAAGGGGTATATGTGATAGTGCTGCTAACTCCTTTGCACTTGGTTTTGTTGTAAATTTCTTTATGCGGTCATCAGATATAACTTCAGATTTTGGAGTTATTATTTTTATCATTCCCATTTTATGAACAGTATTATAGCCATCAAGAGTATAAATATTTTTCTGCATTATCTGCTGCATACTGTACTAAGGCACTTGACTATGATGGTTGATTACGAGGCTGTGGGTGATAAACAGCTGAAATTTAACATTTTACAGTATCACTATATGAAGCGAAAAAACCTAAACTTGACAAAACATCCAAAAGTCTTTTTTGATGTTTGGCTTATCTGTATTTTTTCTATGAAGAAATGCAGATAGGCCTATTAATAACTGCGAAGAAAAGGACCGTTTTCGTATGGAAGTCATTATAGCATGACTTATAGCTGTGTATTTCGTTTTAAAATGCCCCGTCTTTCCTTTTCTGTTCTTTATAATAACTTCTTGCAGAAAATGTAATAAAGTTTTCGGAATTTCTTCATTAATATTTTACTCGGGGGCCGATAAGACTTGGTCTCAACAACAGAAGATCCGAATATCTTCTCTAATAATCGCCGCAGCAGCTTCCACTACGCGCAAGTGTTCTTCTTCCGAAGTGCTTTTTTTATTTTCATACCAAGCTATGGATAAAACTTAAGCTTGAGCATCGCGAAAAGAAAAAATAGGGAATGATCCAATCTTTGTTATAATTATAATATCAGTTAAATATTTTTCTCTTAATTTGGAAATGATCTTCTTATCATCTGGTACTCCGTAAGGACATCTCTCAACTCTTTCGATTTTTTCGCACAAATTTCTTGTCGAGCAATATTTCATTTTTAATTCCTAATAATACAATGAAGAAAGTAATAAAATTATGGTTCAAACGACTTGCCGAGACCACTTTTTTCACGATTGTTTAATTTTTCAAAGCTTATACCAAGTTAAGCAGGTAGAAATACTCGCTGGATTCTATAAACGGATGTACGCCTCCCACTCTTCGCGCTATATCTCAAAAACGGTTAATGATACAAAACAAATATTATTACTAAACTTGTAGATAATTTTATGCTTTACAAGTTTTGTGAAGCATCTAATGACGTGTAACGCATAAAACGCGAGATATTTGCAAAAAAACAAATTTTGTGACCTTTGACCTTTAATATCTTGATTAGCAGACACGATATTTCATGAGACTTTTCACCCTGTCATTAGAACATCAAAACGAAGGTCTGTGCAAAATTTCTGCTTGGTATCTTTCATTCCGAGGTTTAGCCTTTATTTCGCCTTATTTGACTGGACTAAATGTCAAACAAACCTCCTTTAGGCAGTTTTCTTTGGTTTCATTCCAATAAGACTATATTTTTTTAATGCTGTAGAAGAAGAAGATTGGTAGTTCATTTTCAATTTTTAAGAAGTCACTATGAACAATTGTGAGAGTACCAAATTTAAAGACACGTTGTCATTATTTTTGGGAATGCATTGTTTACGTATACAGATGTATGAGAGGAAAAAGCGATACATGCGCATAGAATATATGTTATCTCGCATGTTCTTATTAAAGCGGTAATGCTCATTTCAAGGTCTTTTGTCTGTATCACATCCGGCTATAAAAATAAATATTTTAGCCCTTTTCGCACAAATTAAATAAAAAAATAATATATATATATAATATCACAGTAACTGGTTGTCAACTCCTACAGTGTGATGGTATTAGTTCAGCGTCCATGTGTTTTGGATAAAAAATGGAAGCTGTGACGTTCACTGTGTTAAATAAGCGATCTTTTTTGGGCAACTTTCAGCCAAGAATTGCATCATAACAACGCGAGACCTTGTGCTGCAAAATTGCCTTCAGATAATAAAAAAATGGATGAGCTTGTGTAGGAAGTTTTATCCCATCCTCCATATTCCCACATCGCACTATCTGATTGACGAGGCGAAAAGTTTTTAAATGAAAACCCGATAGAGTTCTATAAAAAGGGAATTGAAAATTTGTCTATACGTTAACAAAATTACTATTTAATATGTTTTTATAAATAAATATTTTCTGCAAGCAAACAGAACTTTTAATTATTTTTCGGTCCCCATTTACTTACTTGTAGGTATTTATTATATCTGATTGATTTACTCAGTTGGTACAGATTTAACCCGTTGTAACGCATTGGGCCTACGCTTGTTAGGTTAAAACGGAAGATTTAATAAAAATAAATAAATAAATTTACTATTATTACTACAGAATTGAAATATGACTGCCATGTCTTTATGCTAAATTTAAACTTTAATGTATTATTTGAGTAGCAAGTTTGTAAAGGGCGCCCCAAAAGTGTTTTACTTAAATAAGGGCCACCCTAATGGTCAATGTTGTTTTTCAAAGTAAATCTTGTGTTTCCCTTATGACTATGCGGTGTCCCTCCTTGATCCAATGCGGTGACAATAATTTTAATTCATCGTTGGCACGCGACCGCACGCACGGAGCGCCTCCTCCTAGGCCATTAACTATTTAAAAGCGCGTCGATACATCATGTACGTGCGGGCAGGGGTCTTGGCGACGTTTTCATTAAAAGTTTAGATCGCGGCCCGAGGGCCACATGTGCGGTCGCCGTATAATAAAAGTGATATTTCCGCGGGGCGCGCAAGACTTGTCCCGATCACGTACGCCCTACACCTCTAAAAATCCACCCACTCAATCATCCGATTCGAACCCGCGCCGCCGAGCATACAACTGGCGCGATTTGAGCGCCGATACGCTTTCAGAGCACGCTTATATCGTAAAATCGGAACGTTCTCCGAGGATATTCGAGTGTACGGCCCGCGTTCGCGGTTGGCCGTTATATTGCACGCCGGCGGTGGCACTAAAAAAAGGGTTGGCTTCACTAGCGCCATCCTTGCGGGGGGCATCAATAATAAATGATGCGGTATTGCTTTGTGCATGGTGGCCCGTGGCGGTGCCGAAATCCATTCGTTTACACCAGGAAATATGCCGGCTACGTTCCGGGACTGTTAAGGACACGTCGCCGGCCGCAAATGTTCCGACCCTAAAATATAGGGTATAATCAAAAATGACGATCCGCACTTGTTACATATTGAGAGCAGGGAGTCGAAGATGACGGTATTGAGAGCGGTGCAGGTGCCGCCTTGCTTCTGAATGTTACTCGGAACTGAGCTCGATAAAAAAAAACTGGAATAATCTCACAACTGACGCAACGCGTGATCAGTCACTTTGATCTTCTCATTTGAAAAGTAAGTTTCGCCGAAGGTGATTTATGCAGTAGTTATACAGGTCGGTTCAAAAGTGACTTTCATATTTATATTTGTGATAACTCTTCAAATAATAATAATTCTATTGATCGTATGCGTTGAACATAGTTAAGATGTATTGGGTTGTTTTGAAAATGTAATCTCATTGTGTTTATTGTATTGTACAGACCTTCTGGCCATGGGGTTTTAATTGTGTAGTTACCTATTTAATTTGTTGTGAGAAAATTGAGCGATGTTTTTCGTAGGTGTTTCTGTAGGCTGCAGGCGTCTCTGAAGTAGATTATTTTTTTATTGAAGTCCAGGTTGGAGAGCTTTCAAAACTCGGATGCCTTGAACTTCAAAATGGAAGTTCAAGTGTGAGTCTTCATACGATGATTCTAAGGCAAAGTGATTCTAGGTTTCCCTTGGTTAATACATGGCTCCTTCATTAGAGATTTTGTTGATAAAAATGAGTTTTTTTTTTTAAATTGTCTATGGCAGCTAGAGCAGATTTTGAACGGCCGTTTTGAGAGCAATCCCGAATGCTCGCATTGTCTCTTCTCAATGCGGTGGATATTTTAATACTTTCTGATTTATAACAGATACTAATAATGTTTGTTTTGTGCGGAATTGCATTTAAATCAAATAATTAGAAATAAATTAACCGCGATCGAATTATTGAATTGACTAAAATAAAATATTTGCGTCTTGAAACAACACAAAAACGTAACACAAACATCACAAAAATTATCTACGCACTTAAATGATAATACATAGTGGGCTTTTCTAACATTTTGATTTGTTTAACGAACGATTTCTGCAAATTTCGGTCATAGTATATGCCGCTGATAAACATTTTATTCACGAATATTTTTCGAATGAGTAAAAGCATTTTCTTGTTGAGAAGAAGCTTCTCATTGCCTAGTATTTTAAAACAAAACAAAGGTGCTTAAAGGACCAAGATTTTTGAGAGAGAAAACAACTACCAGTGTTGCTCAATTATACAAAGTGTTTCATTTAAAGATTTTTAAAATTCCATATAAGATTTTACGAATAATTGATTAATTATTCGAATATTTTCATTGCTGAAAATTGCGTGAATAATTCGATTAATCGAATATTTAATTATTTAATTGAGAACCCTTTTAATTAATTATATTTCAGTTAGACTAGCCGCAAAAATTGTAACTAGTTAGTAAAAAAATATACTTAACCTTTTTTTAAAAATAGGAGTCTTAAAGTTTTTCTAAATAAATTCACATAAAAAACAATACATTAAAATTCTCATATTATTTTATATAGGAATTTTAAATAAGAAAATTAAACGTTTTTGCTCAAAACTTGGAAAATTTAACACATATTATTTCATCAAGAGCATCTATAATTTACTGAGATAATGTTTTTTTCAGTGCTAATTTTAATAGCTCATATGTTATTCTCAAGTATTATTAGTCTTTTAAAGCAAACAAATAATTGTTTAAATGGGTTATGTAATAAAATATTTTACCAATATTTTCGCTCGAAACATATACGTTTTAATAAAATATTTTGCCAAGTATAAAATTAGGAATACCAACTTAATTTTATTTATTTTTTTAGTATCGTATTGTACTCGATTTTTATTGACTCCACTATAATGTTACTTTTTTAGTTTTCGGTGTTGAAAATGGAGTACTAAATAAAAATAATAGCTCTTAAATATTTTAGGCATATTTTTTATGACTTGATATTTTTGGCATGTAGAAAAATAAGTTTAATTTTAATTTTGCATTTGATTTTTCCTAATCCGAAGTTTTAATTAAAATTCTTTAATATATTTTTTAACTTTAACTTTATTTTGATCCTAAAGTTTTAAATTTAGATCATTTATCTGTAATGAAAGACAAATCCTACGCTTAGTTTGTATATTCAAGATGTTCTACTGATATTCCTTTTATTTTATTATCTTGCATTTAAATTTCATTGCAAAGTTTTAAAAATTTAAAACATAAGAGTAGACGTACTTTAATATAATAAAGTAAATCCTAATATTCAATTTAGATTTCTAAAAGTAACAAAGAAACAGTCATTAATTTATTTCGCGAAAACGTGTAAAATTTATTGTCTAATAAAAGTATAAAATTTATTAAAGAAATTATTTTCTCTGAAATATTTTAATAGATGAAAAAAACATGTAGTTTGTGTAACACTGATATAGACGATGCTCGACATTTGATTATGCATCCATGAACAACATAAGGAACATCTGTTCACATTTCGTTAGCCGTTAAGCTCATAAAAATATAGTATGTTTCCAACTACGTGAAAATTACATAAAATATACTAGCGTGTAAAATTTAATACTATGGATTTTTAAATGTGGCTCTGTAGTTTTACTAATCTTTGTTTATGTTTATTTTTATTGAATATTAAATATTTAATTTCACCTTACAATATAAATGTAAGGTGAAAATGAAACATTTTTACGACTGCTCCGAACAACTTACGATAATCTTAAAGATTATTTTAGCCCAATATTCACAACATACATATACTTCCAACGACTTTCAATTCATTTAAAATTAATGATCAAGTTAAATTGTATATATATATATATATATATTTTAGATATATTTACGTAACAAGTTCATAATTGACCAGGAAAAATAGCAAGACTGTCCTTTCAGAGCCCAGTTTCATCGCTTTTATAATACAAGTATACATTTTGAGATACATATAAATATATGTATTTGAATATAAATGAGGTCCAAATTGAGGAAATTTCGGTAAGCGCCCTAAGGGTAGTTGATATGCAAGGAGCGGCGCGCCCGGGACCCCCCGCCAGTCGTCGCCAACCGGGGGGTCGCTAAATTCATTTGGCCCCCGCCGGTTAACAAAGTGCCCGGAATATCGCTCGCTAAACACGTCTGATCGTAATTAACAAGATTGCCAGCGGTCCCCTTTAATTGTTCGCTAATATAAAAACGATGGCCCATCGGCCAACTTTGCTAGTACCGTTTAAGTACCACTCACACAGCACTTTCGCACTCTCCAACTCCAACTCCTTCTATCTCTCGCCGCCACGCTTGAGATTCTGAAACGGTGATTTCGTCAGAAGCAAAGGGTGGAGAAACGTAATATTTATTCTTATTTTAATATAGTTCGTGCCATCTGGAGGGGTTGTCAATTATTTTAAATCTTTATTTTTGATGCTTTAAGCTTAAATGCGCTTGCTCTTGTTAGTTTACTACTTGAAAAAGGACCGTCAGATGAATTGTGCTTTGGTCTGGTATTGTAGTTTCAGCTCTTAAAAATTAGTAAATATTTTTTTTTAAATATTACAGTCATTGGTTACTTAACGAAATGCCAGAAAATTTTTTGTGTATTTAAAAAAATCAGAAATCATGTCATTCACTATCAAACCATTTTTGTTTTGAAACACGCTCATGCGTTATAATTACGCAAACTATTACAAATCTCTGCACGACAGCTTACACTTTATAATGACGCATTTATGCTTAGTAATTAAATATGAATGGATAATATGGAATCGTTTCGGTTTGACTTTATCAATTAGTAAGTCACCGAGAAGATCTGTCTAATATACTTAATTCAACAATTTATTATATTTATTTACCAACAGTAGTTAAATAGTTTTTAAGGCGCTGTCGTATTATTATTTTTAAAATGTCGAACGTAATACGCGTTCGAATTATATTTATATAATATAAATATAAATACATATATAATGATATGTTTATTCAAGTATATGTGCCAGTATCAGATGGCGGTGTCAAATGCAAAAGAGTTCTGGTTAATTAAAAGCTTGCTTAATACCGTCAAGTAGTTGTTAAGTAATCCTTGAGGATTTGATATTAATAACACTTAAAATGCATGTGTGTGTCAAAGTTAGTCCTTCTAAGTAAGGAAGTGGCAATCCTTTCATACTTTCTCTCATAGAAGCTCGAGCAATTAGTAAAAATGAGGTTATTTAGACCATAGCTTGTTAGTATAAATCTATGTTATTGAACAGCAAAATAATTATGTTTCTTATTTTTTAGTTATACTTCTGTAGTTATTTAAACATAGTTTTACATACTTGAGTCCAAACAACAATGGTATAAGAAATATTTTTTCACCATTATATAAAATCCTAACTCGATGATTAATCTAGTATTGTTTTAAACAATCTATTAGCAATATTTTTATATATATATGTAGTAATATATATAAAATTACATTACCGTTAGTTTTAATTAAATACATTATAGTATATTCTTTTTTACCAACTTTTTTGTGCGTTTATTTTGTTGCTTAAACGAATATCTTACACTAATATATTTATTGTGTAGATTCAAGATTGTATAAATGGTTTCAGCATCAAAAGTAAATAAACTAAAAATTTTCAAGTAACGTTTTGACATCTGTTGCTACAGCTGTCAAGTAACTGTCATTTTTGCGCATTAAACACACTCCGAACCACAGTTCTGACAACAACAGTACATCTCGTATTTTATGATTATATAACGTTTTTTCGCTGTTTTTAATCCACTGGGTATTAGCTAATGGATGCTGTGAACATAGAAATAATATCGGACAAGGGGAAAATGCCGTGTCTGATATTTGTAAACGCAAAAAAATATAACGCAAAAATCTATGTTTTTTGCAAGTGATTAAAAATGAAACGCCGCATTTAATAATTACTATGGTCGCGCAAGAAAGTTGGGCCGTTCAAAATAATATGCTGAATTAAAAATATTTTTCATTTGAAGCTGTAGAAAAATGAAATATTTAAGGCTTATGAGGGTTAAATGTTTTACAAGAACTATGAAACTTTGTAGCAGTACTCCCCGTGCAACGCGTAGAACTCTCTCGGGATTAAATCCGACTACATATTACAGTAACGTCACGGTTCACTCGGACTTTACGATCTTGCAAAAATTTATAAACCCCCATTAACGTTTAATATATATTCTCGCTTTTATGAACAGCAAAAATATATAAGGTGAACTGAGATTAAACTTACGATCTGAGAATTTTCTCAGATAAGTTTGTACTGAAAAATCTTTTGTCGAAAAAGTTACCTTCCTTGAATCCTTCAACCTAGACTTGCAAACATTTCAACTTGTTGTTTCTGTTATGTGTATCTAAATATTTTAGTGTATTCGTATAAATATTATGATTTTTTTAATAATATATGTGAGAACTAAATTGAATGTGTTGTCATCCTTTAATTGGCAAAACCACTTTATTCTAATAATAGCTTTAATACATTTTCTTCTATACTATATTTGCGTTAACACAGTCAGTTCAAGAGCTATCCATTTTATTATTATTAATAATTAAGAAAGCCCGCGATACGGATATACGTTCGATATACTTATCTCCGATTGATTGATAAATATAAAAAAGATAGTAATGATTTTATTTTTTATAAATTTGTTTAAAATATAAATAAGAGTAATGAAAGCTTATCCGTAGTAAAGGCGTAAACCCAAATTTTCTCAATTATAAATAATGATGAAGTGAATTGCTCTCGAACTGACTGTGTTAACACAAATAGAGTATAGTAGCATAATGATATGGAATAATATACTAATTAAAATCAATTGCCATACAGCTAATCTCTGCATATAATGTCCACTAAGAACCCTTTATAAAATAAATCATTTTGTGAATAACGGAAAATAAAGACTAACAACATAGTTCGTCACACGAAGTAGTGTAATTACAATAGCGGTTTTTTTATTTGTAAAACACCTTTGTTCGATAGTTGCTTTCTACTAAGCAATTATAAATGCTTCCCTACAATTATTACGATAAAGTAGATAGTAAAAAGTACAATACGATTTAAAGTAGTACCATAATCAGAACTGGTTTGAAGGGCAGGCTGCACAAACGCAAAATAATCAAAATAAAGGCGAAATAAAAATCTAAAAAAAGTCTATGCGTACGATCAGACTACTTAAAATTATTTTATATCAGATAATATTTAAAAATATTTTTTATTTATTTAAGCTTATAAATGAGCTAACACATCTACTATTTTTCTATTGCACTTGTAAATTACCAAAAAAATATTTTTGACAAAATGTTGATTACACTAGGGTCTAAAAGTCTTATAAATGGACACTTGCTATTTTTCTATGGAACTTGTAAATGATTTTTAACAAAATTTCATGTGCACTAGGGTCTTTAAAACGCTATTTCTATTTGTGTTTAAAACAGCAATATATTTTATTGATATATTTTTTTTATTTATAAATAATAATTTTACATTTATTGAACGAGGAATTGTACTAAAAAATATTCGTATATTTTTATTTCTGGCTTTGCAAAGGGTTAAAATTATTTTTCAATAATAGTAGAGCGACTCATCGTAAACATAATTAATGTTTAAGTAAGCATATATTGTATTTTTCTCTCTGCACCTCTTCGCTTTACCATGGGCACTTTGGCTGGCTACCTGTATATTTTTTGTTTAATGGTTACCATACTTTTCTGTGGTTTTAAATTCGTAAGCTTATCAAATAATTATAATTCAATAAAAACATGATAAAGCTAATTATTATAAATCTTAAAATGGTTATTAATCGCTAATATAATTGTTAGTGATGTAGTATTTGATTATTATATATTAATGTATATCAACTCATGTTTATAATATAGGAAGAGGTTTTTGCCTGGGGCGCTAAATTATCTAGGGCAGGCCCTATACATAGGCAATAAAATGAATTTATCAATTTAAGACATTTTCATACATATGACATGAAGTAGCTCAATATAAATAAAATAATAGTAAATGCACGTATATTATTTTGAAATAGGCATCACGATATTCATTTAAAAAATTAGGACAATTTAGAAACACCTAATCTTTGATTATGGATCAGAATTTTATAATAAATCTTTCGTGAACGTATATAGTTGTTAAATCATAGCACTTATAAACAATTAAAATAAAAAGTCTGACTGATACATTTAAAGACGAGAATATATTTATTTTAAAAATCGCATTGATTCTTAGCGATCATATTTATCACTTCAAGTTCATAAATAAGTATAGTATGATTTAAAAATGAATGCTTTTCTTATGATAAATTTTATGTCGCAACCTACATATACTTTTAAATAAAAATGATTCAACAAAGTTGCAGGATACAACATAACCTAAACAGTATGAAAGCCAGATATAATATAAAATAATGAATAAATTTTAATATAAATATAATGTAAGCTCTTTTTTGCGGTATGCTGACGACGTGTTAACCTCTTCCCACCCTCTAGTAGAAGAAGTCTAGAGGAAGATTTCGCCCGGCGGGCGTGTTACACGTAGCTTTTCCATTAATAACAATAAAAAAACAATATTTTCACGTCAAAATGACGTTCGTTTCGGATCATTAATTTTATTTGACAGAATTGAACATGAGATTATCCCGTCGGTGCTTATAATTCCCGTCGAAGTACACAATCGCATTACGTATTATTACGGGATAAACGTGTATACCTATACACGTAAAAAAAATATTTTTAGTTAAATTAAATTATTTACAAAATATTATATTATTGCATGCATGAAGACGTGTCAAAACTCAGTTTGCTTATATTGCTCATTATTACAGTCTATTATTATTGTATTTTTATTTTCAATTGATCATTGCTCGTGGCGGTCGTCCCATTGGCCGTGGAGTTAATTTTTAGCCGCAATCGAATTTTACCGTAACGCATACCGCACCGATGGCTCAAACCTATCCAACAATAATTCGAAACATTTTCTTCTAACTCAGCATAGTTCCTCAAAACCACGTTTATCAGATTAAATTATCAAAATATACCAGAGTTTGTCTTGTACGCCATAGTCTTCTTCAAACGTTGTCTGTTCGCACTTTGCTTTGGATTATTATGGTTTTGCATAATCACCTACGCCGCGCCTAAGGCGCATTTGTCGTCGTTTGCCGAATGCCAATTAAAGTATTTGCTGTAAGCAATGACAAGTTAATCACAAAGCAAATAAGAAATCCGGCAACCAAGAAGTAAAGCCTCGTTCTCGAGAGTTTCTCTGCTCTGCCGACACAGAAACGATGGCTGAATATATTAAACAAGTTTATTTAGTTTTCCGCAGCTACTTGCGGCCGCTTTGCCGTATGTAAATTAGCAAAACCCTTTGCAAACCCCTTCGACACGCCGTGTGCGAATTAATTAAACGATAAATTTAAGCGTTCGCAAATTATAGAACAGTTTTAATTTTTTAATCTTGTGTCTGTTTATAGTTTGCTAAGTGTGGCAAACTATAAACAGATACAAGTTTTAAAAATCTTAACTGTTCTATATTTAATATTAATAAATTTTATAAATCACAGATCTTAATAATATCACAATATTTTTATTTATAGCATGAATTTTAAGTTGAGCTCATTAGTTATTCACTTGAATTTTTAGTTTCTTTATAGTAATTTATAAAAAAAATGCTTACTTTTCACTAATATTTTAATAGCAGATTTGAGTATTAGAACATTATTTTTAATAATGAATAATTAAATCGAGCTATGTCATGCATGTACGATATAAAAAAATCTTATATTAAATTTAATTTAATTCATTGAAAATATCACATATATATAATATAAAAATAATACGTTTGGTAGTAGGAAAATATTAATTTGAATTAAAAATCTATAAGCCCAAAAATATTTAGATATTTTTTTTATTATCCAATAATTGCAAAAATAACTATTTAAATCGGTTTTAAAAAGCCATATATGTACATGATTTTCAATACATAAAAACATAATTCGCACTTAGTTATTGAGATGTAGCTGAAGGGTTTCAATAGTTATTTTGTCAAAAAAATCCAAAAAATATTCAGTTATTATTGTCAACAAAGTTTACGAATTACTTAAATTTTGAGTGTCGCACAATTCACGCACTCACAAAATGTAGACAATACAGAGTTTATGAAAAATCTTACAAATTGCACCCCAGTGGGGTAATTATCTAGTTAAGTGCGAGAATTGTACGGAACAAGTCCAATATTTTTTTGCGTTATCATTTATTTTAGCATATTTTTTACCAGTTAAAAAATAAAGCTTAAAAAAACACGTCTAAGTCTTAGTACATTTTCTTGAAGGGCGAAGTTTTTTGCACAAAATAAATTGCAAATATGTATATAAGCATTATTTATATTAATCATTACATACAATGCAATATTCAAGTTTCATAAAAAAATTAATATCATGACCACGCATTAATGTTGCAAAAACGATAATAAAACTAATAGATTTGTATTTCTTTAATTTATTAAGAAACAGTTATTATTTAGTGTTGACAAACAATATTAATTATCTGCGCAGATGTTCATAAACAGTTTTAAAAAACTTCTATAAACAAATATGAACCTTACTTATATATATGTATCAAATACTTGTATTCTCAAATTATGCATTTAATAAAATGACGGTTGTAAATTATATGTATTTTGAATATATGTTACGCTGTTAAACACGGAAAATTTTCTGATAAAATATTTTATAACAATAACAAATAGTGTGGTTCTGCTCGAAATAATGCTCATTGGTCAGATTATCATAGACCCCGTACAAAATATGCCCCTAAAGTCATAAACTTAATCCATAACTACCACTTTGCTTATAATTTTCGGCTTCAGTCAATCTTAACTGAACTACGCTGAATCTCCTAGAATTCAGCTTGATCTTCGATACGATTTTAAAGCAACGATTCAGAACTACAGCCAGATACGTGTATATCATTATTGCACAAAGTGTACGGCTACATTTTAAAAATAATATAATTATATATATAAAACCTTATACTTTAAATTAACGCGCTACAAAATTTCGTATGAAAATATATTTACTAAATATATAAGGATAAAATAAATAGATATGTCTAATCTTTTGCTGAAATAAGTGAAAGAACTAAGCGAAGACAGACGGAGAATTCCCCAATGAAACTATCTTTCTAGCTACCTATTTACTTCAGATAAATCTTTGAAAATAAAGCAAACATTCTAGTGGTAGATAAAGATGTTACTATACCTATACCTACACAGGTACAGTTTCAAGTAAACAATTTTAATATAATTTATTTAGAAAAAACATTAGTTAATATTATAATTTGTATTATTAGTGTTGTGGAATTTTTGTTAAAGATTTCAGTTTACTGCTCGACTTAAGTACATAATTTAATCTAATGATATGTACATTTTTTTTTAATATTTAGTTATATTATGTTTTTTCTAGACAGGCGTAAAGTTACTATGCTCTGCACATGTTAATATTTATTTTATTAATTTATTTATCTCATCAAAAAAATTGTTTCTATTTTAAAAAAAATAATCAAAACATACTGTGTTTTTATATTTTATATAAAAATCTTATTATAATGAGGAAACCCACTACATTTTTATTTCGCAAATTGTCGTAAGAATATTATTATACTAATTCACACTTTGATATAATGTTTCCTTGGCAGTACTTGTTTTCTATACCTAACTATCCCTGAATTGTCTCTATTTCTAGATTAAAAATAGTTTTAGGAGTAATTGTAAATATTTTTTTTAAATAATATTAAAAAAGAGGTTTATTTTCTAGGATCAAAAATATGTTAAGTATAATTAGAAAAAAATATACAAAAGTATTATATTGTTCTGCGTCAATTATTTTGCAACAATATTTTGTATGCCTAATAAGTTAAGTTAGATTAGGTTAGGTTAGGTTAGGTTAAGAAATTTAAAAAATGCACAAAAGTATTACATTACTAACCCTGTATCAATTATTTTGCAACAATACTATAAATGCCTAATAAGTTTGGTAAAACAACGTTGCAAAAATTATAAAATAGGGCTATGAGAGTGGTTGGATATTCAAGATATATTGAAAATAACTTTTAATTTTTATATATAAGTTAGAAAATTATACATATGATATAAGAGTATTCTAAGATATATTTCATAAAAAATAATTCAAGCAAAAATATATTTTATATTTTAGAAAGGACACGTAACCATGTTTTGCTTTAAATATCCAAGATAATACTATATAATCTTAAGGGGATAAAAGTAACATTACCACTTAGAAGAAAGCGTAACGGACGGATAGGTTAATGTGCGTAATTCGCACCATAAATATGGGTTAATTTTCAATTTCGTGAAATAAAATTAAAACAATTTCCCAGGTGAGCCGCCGCCTTGACCTCGTTCTTATAAATTATCATGATGACTTCGGCCGCGTCTCGGGCGATAAAAAATATTTAATTTGTTAAAGTATGCGAGAATGGCTGGCGCGCGTAACGCAATAAAAATGATGTATGATCGAGCGTCCTCCGGGACTCCAGGGGTATACATACCCGGGTGTGAGGCACGCCTCGGTTGGGCGGGCGGGGTTTCGAAAAGGCTGATTAAATTTCCGCGCACTCACCTGAGCTTTCAAAAGCTATCGCATCACTCTGTAATTATGTGCCGCGTCCAAAGTCAAAAGTATAAATTTCAATTAGGCCGCCATGTTAATTAGGCGAAACTTCCTATCCGCAATTTATACCCGGAACGTATAGGCGGATATGGTCTCGCAGATCACGCCCCTGAAAGTATACTTCCCGTCTTCTTCTTACTTTGCTCTCTTCTTCTTCTACCACTCCATCCATAAAGTGACTTTGCCGACTCGAGATTAGTTTTAAAGTCCATCGTAATTGCTTAGTCATCCCGTCGCCTTACATGTTAATGCGCCAACGCCCTCTCTGGAAGGATTGAATTTTTTAACAGCCGATTCAACAATGTCGAAAAAGTTAACGTTGCCTTTAATAAGTGGTGGAGTAATAATTTATACATAAGCATGAGATATGCTATTCTTGAAAAATCAACTCTAGTGATATATAACACTATAAAAAAACAATTATATTTATTGTCATATAAGAATTGACTCATCTTACACTATATATGAAATTAGAAACTAATTTATATTGTACTATATGCTTTTTGAAACTGCATACGTGTTTTTTTTTTGAGCGTCTGTGTTTTTTTTCTCGGAGTATGCTAAAAATATAGTATTTGCTGACAGGCTCAATATTACATGAGTTTTTTGCGCAAACTATTTTTGTATTTTTTCTAATTGTTTTTAGCTTAACTTACCAGCACAACAACCATTGGTATAGTCAACGACTAATACCTTAAAAACTGTTACAAATTCCATATGCACCTTTATTTTAATTTATATTGTATATTTTTATATAATATATCTATTGTACAACATATTCTTTAAAAGCTAAATTCCATTATTATTTTTTAAAATTACAGTACCTAGCTCGATTTAAATTATTTATCACGATATTTATCCGCGAGATTAAGAAAATCTAGATAAATCTAATTTGCGATTTTCGATTAAAATTATAAGTAAATAATAATCACTAATTCCGATCTTCCAGACACGAAAGAAATTAAAAAACACTAAGGTCCGAATGTACTTAAACTCTGGTCAATAGTCAGTGACTTTTATCTAAGTCCTATTATGGAAGACCAGTATTAGTAATTATTATTTAATTATAATTCCGATTGACCATTATAAATTAGCTTTTCTTACATTCATCTTGTGATGAAAAATACAAATGTAGATTGTGCATAGTCACAGCATTAATAATAAGTATAAAAATATATTTCACTAATTTACGGACTGATTGCAGTTTTATGTCATGATTCTTACTTAGTAGATGTTTTTGCTTATCCCGTTGTAACGCATTAGATTAACGCCTGTTATGATTAAACGGAAAATTTTAAATAATAATCGCGTTCAGTAATTGAACCGCTCTAAAATTCTTAAAGGCATTAAATTGATAGGTCTAAAAAGAAATATAGTTTTACTGCTAGAGAAAAGCTCTCGAGTTTTACACCACGACTACTTAACTACACTAAACTAAAAATTCGAATTTTTGGTCAAAAACAACATCTTCATTGCCTGTATTTTCTAGATACGACCTTTTTTGGTTCTCACGGATAAAGTGAACTTTAAAGAAGTAACGTTTTACGATCATATAGACCAAGGTTTCCCAAACTTTTTCAGCGACGGAACACTTGGCAAATCCGAAAATTTTGGCGGAACACTTGGCTTATTTTTTAGGTTGGGTAATTCATAATTGTATAAATAAAAATAAGAAATTTTATTAAATTATTTAAAAAACATAAATATACAAATAAATAAAACTCTTAATGACTCTGATGATTTTGGGTTCTTAAATTACAATTTTTTTTATATCAGGCACAATATAGGTCAGTTATTTCAGTCAGAATCGCCCAGAATCATTTAATGGTTGATCTTTATATTTTTGTTTCAAATCAGAGTCATTAATTAAATTAACTAAATTTGTATAATCCCTTGCACTTAAGCTCACTGGTTTAACTGTCACGGAAAATGGATTCCGAACCCAGGAATCGTCCTTACTAGTTTTTAGAAAATATTCTGAAAGACTTATTTTCAAGTTATATAGGTGTTTTTAAAATACTTGTGAAACTTTTTTATCAAATTGAAAATTCAATTCATTTAAATATTTATCCAAGACAGGAAAACAATTAAACTTATTAGATTCAACCGATAAAATACAAAATTGTATTTTTTTAACAAAAGATTCAATTTTATCCCTCATATTACAAATTGTAATACTTTTTCCTTGTAATGATAAGTTAACATCATTGGACTTTGTAAAAATATTCGCCAGATATGCATGATGTATCAACCAGAAAAGATTTGTTAAAAATTTTGTAAAATTATGTTGCAAATTATTTTGTGCCTTCAAGAAAACTAATAATTCATTTCGAAGTTCATAAAGTCTTAATAGTGCTTTTTCTCTGGATAGCCATATTACTTCAGTATGTAATAAAATTGCTTTATGTTCACTACCCATTTCATCGCACAAAATTTTAAATAATCTGGATTGAAGTGGTCTAGATTTTACATAGTTTATCATTTTCACGGCTTCTTCATAACATTTTTTAAATTTGTGGAAATTTTTTTAGTCAACAGTGCATGCCTATGCAAAATACAGTGACTGCTAGTAGCTCTTGTAGCTACTTTCAGGATACGTGATACAACACCTTTCATTTTTCCTACCATTGCACGAGCACCATCTGTACAAATATCAATACACTTTTCCCAGCCTATCTCTTGTTTCGTAATGTAATCATTAATGCAGTTGAATATATCCTGTAGTTTTTTCATGTAGATATGCACACGTGAGTAAATCTTCTTCAATACTTTTATCATATGTGTGAGGAACAAATACCAATAGTACAGCTAGTCCTGCGACATCTGTAGATTCATCCATTTGTAATTCATATTCACTGCGAAGTCCAAGTCGACGAATTAACTCTAGTAGAAATATCTTAATGCATCGTGAAACATTTCATTTTCAGTTTTAGCCATTGTAATCATTTGAAATTTATACTATTCTAGTGAGTCACGTTGTCTCTTAAAAAAGTGTCGTTTCGAAGTGCCTGCGAAGTTTAGCTGGAGCCAAAGGACTGTTTGCGAGTATTTTTTGACACAAAACACACATTGCATCAAGAGCATCTGAATTGACAGTATACGTAAATCCAAAATTTAAATACCTTCCATTGTACTTCCGTTTTGGTCTGTTCATAGATGACACTTTTTCTTTAATATTCGATTTTGAATAAATCACAGTTTTTGATTTATTTTCTTCTTCGATGTAGACGTATCAGTAAAAGTATTTGGCCTTTCTTTTGTCAAATTTCCTGTTTTTATCCAAAGATCCATGGGTAGTTTTTGAATAATATGTTAATTCTGTAATATTTTTTTTGTCAAAATGTAAAAAAATCTGTAGCAATCAGACTTAATTAATGTACAAGAAAATCGATTTATTTTTATGCAAGCTTTATTTAATTAATTTACATTTCTAAAAGTATACACTCAATCCTGTTTTAAAGCAATAAATTAGTTTCAGGAATTAACACGTAGAATTAAAACGCGTGAAAAATTATCCGTAATAACCTTTTGTAAATTTGACAGATTGGATCCCAAGATTGATAAATCTTGTATAAAAATCACGTACAAGTGAATTTGCGTATATTAATCGTGTAAAAAGTGGCATTCGTGGCACCAAAAAAATTGCATAAAAGTGACATCACAATAATAAATTTCTCATATCAAGCACTAATATTGAGTGATTAATTACCAAAAAAAATATTGTTTAAATTCGGTCAAATTTTAAAGTTAAAAAAAAACAACACTGATATATAAAACTTTTCTCTCCAGAATTTATATACATCAATGTTGAATATTTAACACATATTTTCAAGTTGCTTTATCAGATTTATGAACAATTTTTGTGTATTAGCAAGACTAACAATATTTAATCTAAAATTTTGTGAAATATCTATTTAGGCTCCGCGGAACACCAGTGTTCCGCAAAACATAGTTTTGGAAACCATGATATAGACAATAAAGCCTAATTTTGTTTATTGCTAACTACTACTTTATAAATATAGATATGATTTTAAGAGAAATAAAGTTTAATTTTTGTAAACTTTGAATGACGATTTAATTTTAGTTACACTTTTATTCTGCACACTAAAATATATGACACGAAATCAATGAAAGCAAAAAAACAGTAATTAAAAATAACTTGAAGTATAATTACACCCCACACGACTAATACTCAATTGATATTTTTCCCACGACGACAATCAGGCCGTCTTCTCAAATAAGCAATAATAATGAAATATTAACTTGCATAAATCACAACGCCCATTTTGGTAGCATTGTGTACCGACAACGTTTTGGAGAAAAACCCATTTTGACAATTATTAACGGCCGAAACCCTTCCTTGACGGGCCAGTTTATTAATGAGGGGTGTTTTATAATTATTCCATTCTCGTTTTCAGTTTTAATCTATCTCTCGACGCGGAATGCTCAAAGTCTTGGCAATCTTTCCCGAGACGACCCTCGCGGGTCGGTGATATTCCTTTATCCTTAAATTCGCAAAATGAGGGACGCACTACACACGTAAGGAATTGAAAGCCCTTGGTAATATGTAATAATTATCTCTCGCGGCTTCCTTAGAATTATTCAGACCCTTCTCATATCAAACTAACTTTAACAATTATGTTTGATTAGTGGAGGTGAAAAGATATTAAATTGCTGCTGCGCATATACAAAGGTAATCAAGGAAATCGAAAAATACCTTACATATACAATTAAATAAAATTTCAACCTAAACAGATTAGAAATATAATAAAATAAATTGATAGAAACCAAATTATATTTATAAAAATACAGAGTGCTTTTCAGATATCATAAAGAGACACATGTCTAAACCTGATACTTCATGAGTAGAATATGAATATAAACGAAAGATATTCTTAATACATGTTGCATTTCTAAATAATTAAATGGTCTCGTAATAATTCACGTATGCAATTTATTTTTTAATAATTAATGAAGTATGATAGAATATAAGTTTAAACCTAAAAGTCAGATTATTTCAAATAAAAATAAATAAAAATTAGGTTTTGCTCATAAAATTTTAAGACACAATATAAAATAAGCGTAAAATATTCGTTTAAACTTTGACATTTATGAGCGTAATTCGCGCGTAGGTGGCAGCCATTTTTCCACCTTTGCCATAAGCTAAGGCGTAACAGACATAAATAAATAATATATTGTGCAAATTTCCATAACTTTCTATACCTAAAATAAATTTTGTAATAAATATTGATAAAATTTATTCATATTTTTAACATATACTTTTCTAAAATACAACAACATTGTTTAGCTATTATGTTAGATGTTTTGTTCATTTATTATAATTGCCGAGGATCTAACATACTTTGTAGCGACTTATTAAACCAGTTAGACGAAAAGCCATACAGTTTATTGCACATAAATAGATATATTATAGCAATAAAAATCCAGGTGTTAGTATAGAGTGACAGTGTAGTCTTTCTAATCTCTGGTTCCTTGTGATCAGCTGAGTTTCCATGCTCTTGAGGGTCGAGATGTTAATTAATCTAGAGTATGTGTCAAGACCAAGTGTCATTTTTTTTATAATGAACATTGAATTGAGAATATGCAAATAGGGAGAATAGCCCAACATATCAATGAAATTACTGTTAGCTCTTTCGGTAGATCATTTGGTATAATATATAGAAACTTCCAGGTGGCCATTTTTGGCGAACATTTCAATATGACAAAGGAAACGTACAACAATGCTTTGTTTATGTAAAAGCATGTGTATTATTTTTGCGTATACTTAAAGCTCGTGAAAAATGGACTTAAAATTTTTTTATTTATGAGCGAAATTAAATATTTTTATTGATAAGTAATATTTCATGTTTATGGGATCTTACATAATTGCCCAGTAGAAAGCGTCAATTAAACAACAGCTCTTTATGAATAGTCATATTCAAACTCCAGACGTAAACAATTTCTACTAGATATGACAATCAATAAAATAAATCACCGTCCGTCACTACATATTCAATGTATTGTACTTATCAAAACCATTAAATAATTTTCCACAGCGGTTTGTTCCTTTTTTTATGGCTTACTGGAAGTAACCACAATAGTTCCATAGTTTGTAAAGCAATTCCAATAGTTTGAAAAGCAAAATACGACTAATACGTTAAATTTAAAAGATTAATCAAGTAGTATATTTATAATATGCCTGGCGTTGAGAATATTAAAAATATACTTTTATTATTTTTTTAATGAAAATATTATAAATATACGTTTGCTCTCTTTCTTTTAATATTGGCTTACCTGTGAGCAAAGATATAGATTTTGAATCCGTAAACCGGTTTATAATATAACATTTAGTATTTTTTAATAATAAGAATAGAAATATTCTCGTGGTTTATTAGTTGCTTGTTTAACTATTTTTTATTGTCAACGTCGTATTAAATCGCTATCAGTATTATCTTTATTAATTAATTTAGTAGTCCGATTCATAACTATTTTAATTAAATAATAAATTGTTTTAATTAATCTTCTCCATTATTAAAAAAAATATTTTTGGAAGCAACTTCTAGAATAGTTTACATTGACAACATTATTTTTGCTTATTTCTTGTTTCTTTAATTTTTAATTTCAGAGCGGCGGATGTTTATAGTGATAAAATTGTAATGATGTAAAACTACTCTTTTAGTAAAAAACTAAAAATTCTCGAGTCGCAAGCTAATTTTTTTATAAGTTCTGGGACATAAAAGCTGGAAATTCCGCGAATAAATTCCTGGATTGTCACAAACCCTTTAGTTTTAGTACGGTAGTAAAGCTTACCGAAAAAAAATATTTATTGCTTATAATTACTAGTTTGAATAATTTTAATTATTATTTCGCTAATTTATAACTGCGAATTTTTAATGAAATTATATAAACGTTAATATTTGTTTATTTTATAATTCGTGAACTCGTGAAATAGTGGAAAAAACAGAACATTTATTAAAATGCTATCTTAAATGAAGATCGGGCAAAATTTGTGGATATACTTAATTCAAGAAGGGACTATAATTAAAAAACTAAATTAGACACCTACTCTCGCCTAATAAGTAGAAAGAATATTGTACGTACTATGCAGTTATATTTAGGTATTTTTAACATACAATGCTTAGTGTACTTACAAAAATAAATTAATAAAATATATAGCTCCACCTTAAATATGTGACTAATGTGTACATTTATAACTATTAGCTTGAAAATTATTTGAATAGATTTACATACCTAGATTTTAGTCTACTGTTTTTGAAATACTTAATAATATACATTAATTGCTACGACTTTGTAATCATGTTATATTAAAGTAGCACATGTAATGTTTTAGCTGTAGGTTTAATAAGAGAGATATATAGAAAGTAAATATAAAATAATAAAAAATAATCGGTTAGAGTCCGCGTGACGTGGCAGAGTTTATTATATCTTAGCTGCAGCTAACTTTTTGAGAGTGAAATTTTCTTTTCTGATTGTTACTGTAAGAGTTTTATCACGCAGAATATTGTCAATTATGCGGATAAAAATCGTTACTATAGTCTTCATAATCGTTTTTAAAGAGGTTAAAATAATAATAAAAATCCCTTATGTATATACAAATGCTTTAATGTTCATAGTGACTATGATGAAAAGTAAATTAAGTAATATTCTGAAGAGCCTATATGTAAATCTCAAACAAAAATACTTTTCAAATATGTACATTAAGGTGTTCCTTATACAGAGCAAAAATATGTTTTAAAGAAATCTAATACACATACCCTCTTAATTTATTCGATTTGCCCCTAAACGCTTATTATTGAAATATCAGATTCCTAGGATAACGTTAACCTGTGCCGAATTGACAACAAAGAAAAAAATCTTCATGGGCCTTTGCCCCCCTGGAACCTCGGGTGACATTTATGTGCCGACTGACGTATTAAACTGAGAAACATGTTCTTACAAATTTCCAATTAAACATGTGTTTGTAATAAATCAGATACTCGTTCAGTTTTTGTGACGGATTTTTGTGTCATTTTTAAGGCAGTTGGTAAGAGCAAAAACATTTCCGTGCTTAAAAAAATGGAAATTAGTACAGAGTTGATAAGGTAAAAGTCTTGCATCAACTTTTACAGATCTTTCAGCTGTATCGCTCACTTCAACGATACAGTATTTTTGGTTTCCAAAAATGTAACTCTAGATTTCCATGAAGATGGACACCCGTAAATAAAACCATCATTATTTGATAGTTTTATATAAGAGAACACATTCTTACTTTTGATAAATATAAACCCATCAATGTTTTTATTTAAAAATTCGAAATTAATTTTGTAAATGCTTCTTAAAAAGTGTTTTTACGATTTATTTGCGGAATTGAATCTCATTAAGATTAACGTTTTTCAATTTTCTTTGTACATTTTGAAATGTAAAATATCTAGGCTTGTTGAAACTAGGTGAATTTTAGCTTCAAACACACTTTTCAATACAATCTAACGAAAGCAAAATGTGACAATTTCCTGTCTAATTTATGTTCCAAAAATAGATAGGCAGTATCACAACAGAGGATCTGCACTTTATCTTTGCGATTTCAATTGCTGATTGCATTCCAAACAGCTTGTGTCTGCTTTTTACTGGATGAATTGTCCAATTTCAGTGCAGCAATTAGTTGTTCCTTGTTTTCATATGAAACTACAATAAAACGACTTTAAGTACCTCTAACGTTAAGGAGCTAGTAACAATATACTATCTCAGTGAAGAGTGACAACTTCTGGTACGTTACTTTAATGGTTTTGATGCGTTCTTTTCGTTTTTAGTGTGAATTTGTTGGGTAGATGACTTATTTATTGTAAAATCGTCTACATTATATTCAAGACCCTGGATTGTTGCTTTCTTGTTGAATGAAATCTGCGTCTCTTATACTCAAATGAAACCTATTTATAGCTGATGCTAATTTTGGAGTAATAAAATCTTTCCTACCTCGTTTCCCAATAGATTGTGCGCTCTCTGTCATAGTTGATAACTTATCATGTGGATTTGAAGCATCCTCATCCGAACCGGGTGTAGAATCGTTCTATATATTATGAACTATAAAATCATATGTTATTTTATTCTCCGAATTTCCTCTTGCAACGCTCTTTGACTCGCCCATTCCAATTTTTCAGCAAGTTTTCTATATAATCCAACTAAGTAACCGGACCGTCCTGTCTCTCTCTGTCACTGCAAAAAGGTCTCATTTTCCTTTAATTTTATTAACTGAACTGTATCTGCGTGTGCAATATTAAACAGATTTTCTAATAAATTGCTTTTATACTAACATTTTGAGGGGTTTTGGCGTTTTTTTTGCATGAAATATATTATTCGGTCTGTTACTCTTATGTTTAGGGTTAGCGCCTATCATGTTAAACGATGGATTTTTAGTATCATGATAACATATTTACAAAATAAATATATTTGTACCGATTCAGTGTCCATCAGCACCGACGACTGCACTGCAGCAAGGTTCACTTCTATTGCAATCTGCACAAATCTGCATTGTTCTGGATCACCGCACGGGACAATGGAGTAGCCATGGGGATAATAGCGGCTTATCGGCTCGCCGTTGTGTCTCGTGCCGGTAATAATGAATCACATATCAAAAGCAAGGAAACACCTCTCACCTATGGATGTGCCCAGATGGGTACTTCAGATCCAGGAGGTTATGCTTCATGCCCCAATCTCCGAATCGTCGATAATGTGTGTGCAAACGTCATCGATTATGTTATGTGTGTTGTGCATTGCAACTTTACAACCTGCAGCGTTTGGGCTATTGTTGGTAAAATTAACCATTGTTGGAGTTTGCGGCGACCCGCCGAACATCTTATCGACTGTTCGATAAATAATGCGACAATGTGCATGCTAAATATTGGGTTAATAATGCAGATGGCAGCAGATAAAGTAGTAATGGAACTACAAGGTGCAATGGAATACAATGCAAATACAATATTTCCATTATTTTCTAATGACATAGTAGAGTCTAATAACATAGTATGCACGAAGATTTTGCTTACATGATTTTTTTTAATTACTTGTTTATGTATAAATTTAACATTAAATTTATTACTAAAAACTTATTCGTATAAAATTTAATTGGGGGTAATTTTTTTATTTTTTAATATAAATATAAATGGGAATGTTATGACAGACTTTAAGGCAATAATATTGACCTATATTACCTGGTTCTTAATGTTTTTTAATTGTTATCGTATCTGGGAGATCGGAATGATTAATTTTATATTATTCTTTTTTATCAATAATTACAGATTAGGATCACTTAGATTTTTCTATTCTCACAGATAAATATCGTGAATATAATCTAGCTAAGTCTCTATTATGAGCAAAATTAGCTTACAGAAAATATCTTCATGTATTCAAAAATATTTAGATAACCAGAAGCAATTTGTAAAACGTAATTTGGAAAATAGTGACCATTATAAATTAAAAAATATAAATATTATCAATATACATATGAACTTTACATTTACAAAATTATAGGACGCAATAAAATGCATATTTATGTTTTGACATACACATGCGCTAATGGTCATTAATAATAAAAATACTTGCCCAAGTGTATACAGACAAAAGACCATTCTTTGTCGACAGTAAAAGAATTCGGCCAAAATGAAGATCGGAACATACATACATATGAGAGTGACACAATTTAGCTTTACTTGTCGCGTTATATTTGTAATCAAATGATATGTTTTCTTAAACACCTTAATCATCTGTAACTTTTAAAAAAATAGCAAATAGAGTAGGTATTTTTTTTCAACGGTATAAAGGTTAGATTATCTGTTTATAGTAGACACTTTATTTTCATTCGCACTTACGACTACACTTCAATCAGTCACTTGAATTCAAAACTATCTTTGCCCGGTCAAGCTCTAGAAGCAGTAGTGCTATTAAAGCACCACAGATGCCGCGCTGTCATATAACTGCCCCCCAGGGCCTGCGTTGCCGGAGACTGAGCAGCCCCCTAAAAGCTGTGCCACAAGAACCCTTTGCAAAATTAAATATTATCTTCTTAAAAAATCACAACAATATTAACAAATGTAACCACCAAAATAAACACGAGCTTTGAATTGCGTTATACAAACAAACTTTAGCATGGTTTAAGGAGGCTTAAAAATCACCGCCGGCAGTTATTATTATCCAATACTATTCTGGACACATTTATTTTGTCCGATTGTGGCAAAAAAGAGATGTGTGCCCTTTGATACCGCATTGAACCTTGCAAAACTGCATCATTTTGTTAGGTTTTCTTAGGGGTGGTAAGCAATAATGATTTAGTGCCCATACATTATCTTATTGGCTGTTGTTAATAATGAGTTATTCTTAGTTATCTTAACGATACATATTTGTGTTGATTTGGCGTTATCATGACATTGTGCCATTTATTACGTTTTTAAATTTGGACGATGGCGCATCCTTAAAATCCTGTTTATACATTATCGATAATGTTCTGAAAAAAGTTTAGTTAATAACGATTAAGTTTAATTATTAACAAATAATATAAATAGTTGCAAAAAACATACCTTAAAGAGTATCAAAATATGTTTATTCTATATACGTTTTAGATAAAATATTAACCAAATATCATATAAGGACATTTCCTTTAAAAAAATAAACTGTAAATATTTTATTTTATTAAGTTCAATATTTCTAACGTTGGTTTCATACGTATAAGCTTTTTCAGATTTTTTTGGAGTGCATTTTTTAATGGATTTCCATCACTAGATTCAATGCAAATTCAAATTTCAACTTTAATACATGTCACTTATAGTGAAAATTTATTTTATACATAAATAAATAGGTAAAATCCCTTTTCTGCTTAGTGTTTTGTATATTTAATAAATGTGAAAAAACTGATATCTTAACAATATTGTTTTAGTCATATTACACTTTGTGGTTGTTTCTATTCCGCAAACATTTAAACAGTCATAGCAAAGTAAACGTTATCATATTTAAATGAGTAAACAACGATTTAGTTTCATTAAAATTCCTTAAAACAATTTATCCAACCATAAGTTGATTTTACTGAAACCAATTATCCCAGCAGCAAGGGTGCGTTTAACACTGGCACCGTCGATCATGTTCGGTCAAGAAACTTGAGTGCGCATTGTGGATTAAATACTAGAATGTATACTTTATGCATCCGAGTCAGAAGTTGGCACAACTGCTCGGGGAATTCACAACCCAGCACAATCCGGTAATGGCTTTTCTACACGTTGTGTGTGTGTAGTTGTATGTATGTATTTGTTTGTGTGTGCACGAGTGAGCATCTTGTTCCTCTGCACAATGTTCCGGGGAAATGAACCCCAACAACCGTTGCCCTTTTAATCCACATATGAAAATGCCTCAGATGTTTGCTCAAAGGTTAAATCTATCTACCATAGATATAAACGCTCTTTCCTAACTATTATTGAATCTTTTCTTAACTTTTACTATCTGATATTTTTATCAGTCTTTTTCTAGCCTTTTGGCTAGACATGTAAATTTATAAGTGCTGTTTTTATGTGTGTGAACATGTGTAAACTTGAGTAATATTTGTTTCAAAAAAATGTATTTCAAATGAAGAACTCTAAACTATGTAATCTTAATAAAAAAAAAAAAATATTACTATTTAAAATTTTTTATATATTTTCATAAATGTGGAAATTAGGTTCTGGAGATGTAACAGTAGTAAAGAGATAACTAAGAAATTAATTACAACTTATACATTTATTCACAATTGCTTTCAACGATGATAAAAATGGATAATTGATTTTTGAGGATAGTGCTTTGAGGAAGTCAAAAAAGTTTATATTCGATCTTCGATCTTAAAAACAACCTTCTTCTTTAATTACTATACATTGAAAATCATTCTGGCTACATTTATTACAATATATTCACTGCCATTCCAAATGGGAATATTACTGTCATTAGTGTTGATCAGCTAATACACTTTTCTTTTTCCTGGTCAATATATCCTTGGTGATATATCACGTGCCTAATTAAATAGAGCTTAATTTTTTGCATTACATGTATTAATAATTGAGTTATCTTTATTCTTGACATCACTTTCTCCACCCCTTTCGAAGCATGCGTTTTTATATCCACATTTGATAGGATCACTTTTTCTGTGAGCGTTCATATATAATAACTTATTCTCATTCTACGAAACAATATCTATTCATTATATCATAAGTATATTCGAAAGCTCTATTTTGTATAAAAAATTCAAGTCTATATCTTTAAAAGGAACCAAATATTAGCGTTAACTATATGCCAAGTCGCATAAAAGCTCGTATGGGGGCACCGGTCAATTTACCATAAGACTCGTATTTTTCTTAAAATAAATAATATTAAAAAAAATTTAAATGCAAATTAAGCTTCTTAACACTTTTTCCATACGACATTTTTTAGTAGGATTTTATTTTGCAAAGTTATGAAACTTTTAATTTTTACATTGCCCGCCATTTTGTAAAAAAAAATATTTTTTTTTCATACAGAATGTATAGGGGGTGCTCAGTAGTTCTATACGATACTAAAAATTTAATTTTTAATCTTGAAAGTCACAAAATGGCTCGTATGGGGTCCGATCGAACTGATACATTGCTTGTTTTGAAGCAAAAAACTTTTTTTCTTATATTTTATTTATATGAAGTTTAGGCTTTTAAACGTTTCATATATAGCGATCTTTTCGTTAAAATTCAAACCTACTGAGTTACGAGTGCTTAAGTTTTTAAACTTGTCGCCATTTTGCAAAAAATTGACACATTGGATTTTGCTAGCGAACATATGATATTTTTTAATTAAATGAATGCTGTCCTGGCTTTTTTTATCTGGTCTGTATCCAAAGTGTATCCTGTCAGGGGTATTTATTTTAATACAAGACAAAGTTTATAATCTATATTGTGCAATAATTTAAGTTCCGTTCACATAAAGTTGCATAAAAATGGTAATATATTTTTTTATTCGTAACCTAACAAGTTATCTAAATCCAAAGGAATCAGTAAATTGCAAAACTGCATGAGGGCTTTCCACAGAGTAACATTATAAAATTTGTCTTTCGGCGAACTTTTTTTAATGATCCAAAGTATTATTTAAGCTTTATCTTGTTCGAAATATGAAACAGGTATAGTAGTAACAACTGTTATCTACAATGTATCTACTATTCTATTATAAAAACGGTAGCCGAAAATTTCTTTATAATAAATCAAAGAAGTACGATCCGTTTTGGTCCTTCAATTATTTGCATCCATTATAACAAATCATAATTTTATTGAAGTTTTTTCTCTACAGCGAACATCCAGTTATATGTTTATCAATACTTTAAGGATAACTACAATAATATATTGTATTATTTTAATCATATACATCAGATTGTCACATAAGTGCTATTTAGTAACAAGATATTTTTTATTTCGATATTTTCAACCCTAAAATTACAAGGGCAGTGCAGATAAAATAATCTCAGCTAAGCTATATTATGTTTTCTAAGTTTCAATTTTGTCATAATGTCGAACTAAGCCAGGGTTGACGTAAAGCGGAAAGCGACCGATTTATTGATTGGTTGGCCGCTCTACTTAGAATTCGCATGAACTCAATGATTCCAAGCTAAAAAGCTTAGTTTAAGTCCTTAATGCTGTTGTAAAGAGCGAGTCTTAAACATAAGTTATTGATTTGCGTGCTTTGTATCCGTTTTTATACACATGGCCACCGTGAGAGAGGTTTAGGGCTCGCCCACTTTTTGCAGCCACAACGAGTTTCGACGCGCTGATCAGTATTTAAAAGACAATTTTAAGACGGATTGTAACGTTTGTAGATAATTTATTGGTGCTGTTGACGCTATAAAGTTTTTTTTTCGTTCGGTGCGACGATTTTTATTATTACAATTAAACATGTATATGCTAATTCATATTCTATTTGTGTTATTATTTGCACAGAAGCATTTAAATCAAATTCTTCCCAACAAAGTTTCAAGAGTTGAAACTACCGTATTGGACCGAAGCTTAGTTCCCCTGACGGATTTTTTTCAAGTAGCGATCTGACGAGAACAAACGCGTTTACGTCAGACTGCCATGAGTGGGCAAAACAAGTGGCGAAACTTTGCGTCGTTATATTTTTCTGAATTTTTAAATCGCCGCGTGTGTACAGAACATGCAAAATACATACACACCCATAAAAGAAGCGTAAAAAAGTGCAAAGCACACAATTATAATACACTCGAGGCACGAGTGTCGTCAGAGGGGCCGGCTTGTAGCAATACACATCGCACAATCTCGACGGCCCCATCCCCTCCACACTGGGGGCCCTCGACGGCCCTTCTGGCGCCTCTTCAACCCTCGTCTGGGGCCCTGGCGAGAAAAAATCTGCGGATATTAAAATTTCATATTCGGCGACACTTCTTGTGTTGCGCTGCGTCATTACAACGAGTCTGTCTGTCTTTCTCACTCTCTTTTTCTACGCTACTAATTGTGCCTTTTTTACGCCTCTAAATTAATACTGCGATGCGAAGGGCTGTGATCGGCCTTTTGAATGGCGATGTTAAGTCGTACTAAATTAATTTATACATCCTAATAGCGTCTTTTTATTGGAAAATTCACGCTTACTCCTTCCTGTTTTTCGATCCATTAAACAAATAGACAGGTACTGAAATTTCGCTATGCTTAGAACGACAACGTTACTAAATTTTATATCTCCGCTACGCGATAGTCTAACGATATCTTTATTAGGCAATAACAAAGAGTCTGGCTCCGCCCCGATTCATAATCATGACTGGACGGACGTTGTACTTGCGACAATTATTATATTATTTTTATCTACTACTTCGCTTCTGACTTAAAATAAACGAGAGTTCAGCTAAACTCGCACTAAGTGGTGCCACGCCAAATAGACCAAGACGAACCTTAAAAATCCGAAAATGCAGTCTCTTATACTCGACCGGTCGAGCTGAGTAATCACCTAAATTACAGACGTTCGATCCGATCTTTGATACTACTCGGAAACTATGACGACACAGTAGTACGAAAATAATAGACAGCTTTATGCACAAATATTTGTATATTTTTTACCTTTGTAAATCAAAATTATCAACCTATCATTATTAGCAATTATTAAATTATAACATAATTCGATTGCCTGAAATATTTTTTTTAATTTAGTTTTTTTTGTAGCTGTTTATTCATAAAGTTTCTTCCTGATATTTTAGTGATATCAAATAATCAATTTTAAGCTGTGAAATTATTTAATGCGTAGCTTGGGTGATAAATATTAAAAATATGCAGATTAACAAACATCTTACAGCTACAACCCAGGGTGTCCTTGACTGCGTTAAAAATCTGCTACTCGTCAAATAACTGTTTAAGTTAAGCATATTTTGAATAATATAACAATATATTAATCATTTACATTGTATGTGTTAGACTGTATAGTAAAAATAAAACACTTGATATTTGGTACATGTATAAATAATCCGCAACGGTAAATTCGCTATAGCTTAGTCATCTATTAAAAAATACACTATTAGATAATATCACCGCGAATGCTGTGCAATATATTTGTTTTGAATAGTACACAGATACGACAAAAGATATATTGCTGGGAAGAATTTATTTTTGCGTTATTTTTGCTTTGCACAACAGAGCGGTACAAGCAATTTCAATTTCGCACCTCGAGACTCGCAGTGTTCTCAGTCATACATAGAATTTTCAAGAATGCTCGACAGGTAAAAGTCTAAAGGTGTTGAGTCAAAATATATCAGAATGCGCAAATATACCTTTGCCTCTGCTTGTCTACATTTCCATATAAAGAAATACAAGTGTCATATAATAATAAAATGCAATTCTACTCATACTTTGTCCGAAATTTCGAGTCCGTTTTACGTAGTGTTGGCAGCACTGACAAAAAACGTTTAATTTGTAAACTTTGACTTAAAACATACCACCATACAATTTTGAACTAATTAATTGTTTGCCCGAACCTCATAGCGTACGGACACAATTTCGAAACATAATACAATTTCACAATAATATAATTAAATGTTTTCAGAAACTTCTGAGCTTTCACTACTTTGTAATATAAATTTAAATAATATTTTGTCAAAATATAATACAATGAAAAACTGATGATGATTTGGTGCGATACCAATGTGTATGTTTGCAATATCAGTCGTTTAAATCCAGCGCAATATTTAAAATTATTTAGTAACTGTATCGTTGGGTCATAAAAGAGTGCTTATAAGAGTGCCCAGATCTTTTCAAGGCTTGATTTAACTTCCAACTGTTCGTTCGGAAACTGAGCTCGAAAGCTGTCTTCCTGAATGGTAACCGTGTCTGTACTCCAGCTGTACAGCTCAAGTCACTGTTGCCTAGCGCTCACAGATCTCTTTTAGTATCACGTCCCACCCGCATTCTAACTGTGCTTATCTTACCCTCGGGTTTATGACTTAAATGCAAGAAGTTGTATGTTTATATACTTGACGACGTCAGGCTTCTCACACAACACGTACAGATCGTTGTTGTACCGATAACGGCAAATACCATCTTCGCACATAGGCTTCAATATTGTTCATAATACTTTACTCAAATTCTGAAAATGACTGAAGCTCAATGTACGTCTCACACATATATTTTTTTAAATACTCTATGAGACTTTATAGCCGTGATTTAGTTATTTTGTATATACGGAACAAAGAATGTTAGCTAAAAATAGCATCATTTATTGCGTTAATAAATATACATCAGTGCGAATTTTATCTTAATTAATATATTTCTTTGCAGATATATCTGCAAATAATGTCGGCAAAGGATAGTAGACAACTAACGCGAGTTCCACGGTCACTAACCTCTTTTGCCTTCGCCCTAACAAATAACACAAGAAATTTCATCATCGATGAAGCATACAGAGTTTGTTATTGTGTGCGTGTACATGTATATGAGAGGGAGAAGCGATGTAGCGTGCACTTCGTTGTCACGCTTTCTCTTTTAAGGACAGTCGCTGATTCGTCAACGCTGGTATTCGTCATTAAAGTGCAGTGTGGCACAGAAGTTCGATCTTCTCTAGTAATTTATTTGAAATAAATTTGTGTTGATATTGGTTTAACCCAGATATGCCCACTGTCCCATGGGTAGGTCACTAAACTCGTGCCACTGTTTTTTATTTATAAATGAAATTTTAAGAGAACAAAATTTCTTGGGCATATCTGGGTTAATTAATATCAAGGCTTCAAATATACACTGTACAGTTGTTCGTTTTCTTACCCGTGGATTAAAATATTTTAATTATTTTTCCATTAATCTGTACGTTGTTGGTGTTTTTACACTATTCTCTGTAAGGTTTAAAAAAGTTATTATTCTTATCGTTGCGCCAATGATATTTTATTAATTTATTCAATGGTTTCTAATAATTGAATAGAGTCGTCGAGCCATTAAACAATCTGCGAATAATTTCTTTCCCCATTTTATATCTTTTTGTTTTTGAAGAATAGCTAAGGACTTATTTTTTTGACTAGTGAAAGATTTTAAATTTTGCAAATATTTAATTAATGACATCAATGTCTGGTTTCTTCGATTATATAATATATTTTTAATTGTCCGTTGAAATTTACAACTTAGCTCAGATGTATGTATGTTAAATAAACATATATTTTCTTTTATGATAAAAAAATTAAATATTCTGAGCGAAATTGTTTTGAGCCACACAGTTCTCGCACACAATAACAAACCGGAATCCTTATCCCGAGCGTACTCTACAAACTTTCAAAAAGCAATCGGCAAATTGTATCATGCTACTTTTTCGTAAATTAAACAACTATGATATTTATAACAATCTTGCCAGCTTTTATGAGTTACTATGTCACTGCCGTCAGTATTTCGCTAATTCTAGAGTACCACAAAGATCCAATTTAACTCCTCTATTTATTTTGCTCTTTATCAACGACATACATGTGTCAATTAAGAACTCGGAATATTTATTATATGCTTTTGACCTGAAAATAATTCACAGTATAGTAAAACTACGTATATAAAACATTAATCAATGATATATTTTCTAGTGAGGTTTATACTTAATGTATTCTTCATTTCTCGGAGTTGCGAGGGATAATACGGCTAATATAAACATCTAAAGTTATTATTGTTTCAGAGAACTCTATAAAGTAGTCATGAACTTTAAATCCACATGGCAATCCGAATAGGGAAAAGTTGGGTAATAATTTATGTACGTCGTATCACCATCAAACGTGTATGTACATTTATTTCTTTGAAACACACACTTACAACTTAATAAATTGCAGTATATGTTCAACCAGTCGACTAACCGTGTAACGGAAAAATGTTTCCGCACAGGAGTTTGCATTATTTTTTATATTTTTAAACTAATTTGCATTTATGACGCAATCACAGGTACATGTTACTACTTCTATAAAATGCACTTTTAGATACCTCTGGATCCGATAAATACTATTGCTTTATATATTTGCTAATCAAATATAAACAATGTAAAATATATTTAAAGTTTATGCCAAAATTGTTGATTTCAATATTTTGTTTATATTTTCCTACCAGCTTTATTTAAGGAATATTTGCAGTAAACATGTGCTTTGATTCTTGCAGTATGCAAAATCGAAACATATATGTTTTCACAACGATATTATATTTTATAGGAACAGAAATTCTACCATGTGTAAAATAAAATATATTATTAAAAATCCCAATTTTTCGAACCAGGCTATTAATATATTAGAGCAAACATCGTAAATCCAGAAATATAAAACTATTAAAATAAGCAAGTTTATTACGTATTTTTTTAACGTGGCTTACAAAAAATAAGCAATTAGCTAATTAAAAAAATGTTTTAATCAACATAATGTATTAATGTATACATTTTTTTAAACGTCTGTTTGTAGTACAATTGATACTAAAAATAGACTAATATTTATTATTTAGTTACGAAAAAATTGTAAAAATAACAGATACAGATACAAAAGCAAAATACAGTAAATATAAAAAAAAGTTTGAAATCAAATTTTGAGAAATATAATATAATAAACCGCTATGGGATTAATAATTAATAAAATAACCTTAGCACCTGTGACTGTTGTGTGTAAATAATATACTTTTCCTGTTGACAGTTGCCATTCCAGACAAAAAAAATATATCTGTGGCTTTCGATGAAAAAATGTTTTAACGATAAAGCATAACTTACTTTCTTTCGTAAAACGGATTCCAGACATTACGTTTTAGTTCAGATTACAAAAGTTTTTAAACGAAAATTTGCGTAGTAGTCTTTAAGTCATTTGTAAGATCCAATTAAACTATTCTATATATAAAGTTCCTACTTGGCTAGCCCAGATCTGACGATCGCTGTGGAAGCGGCTACTTTCCTATCCTTTAAAAATGTCGTGTGTGTCGATTTGGCGTAAGCTCCACTGGGTAAACTCTCATATATTCTATGTTAAAAGCTAATATAAATATAATAAATTAGTACTATTTTGTAAATCCATTTTTGAGGTTTTATGTGGATAATATATTTTTTTCATTCAATAAAATACATGTTTATTTCCTGTTAAGCACCCCTGGCTCGGTAAGGGTGGAGAGCGTAGACAAATGACATATTCATTATACGGCAACCAGCGCGGACGGCAGACAGTTGATCATTTTGACGTCGGTCCATCCCCAGCATCCAACTTTCACTATCCCGCAACATCCACGCCATACGTCAACGGGACAATGAAAGTGATGCCCTAAAGTGCGCGATATGGATTAATTTTTACAAATAGGCGCCCGTTGATTTATAATCGCAACCAAACGTCGGATTTCACGTGAATAATTGATCGTAATAATTCAACTTTTTTATGACACAAATACACACACGCACAAAAATGTTTACATTTTGACTTTGACGTGACGCGTTTTGAAAATCGAAACGTAGATGAGATTTTTAATTCGATGGATAAATGTTTGTTTTTATTATAATTAATTGGCCAATAAATAGTATTAATGTTTTGTAGTACTAACTGTGTCATCCAACTTAGACCGTCTTATATTCGTCAAAATAAATTAATATTTAGAATTGTACTTAATATTTTGCTAGTTATTATTACAGTTATTCTTATGTGTAAATACACGAGAATGCCAAATTAAAGCGGCTTCTAACTATAGCATCGACACCTGTGGCAGGACGCACCCGCTGGCGTCAGCGTATCGGTTCAAATATCGGAATAACTAAATCTATATCGGCGTAACAAATTCTTGACTTGAAGAATAGCACATTATTCTTCAAGTCAAGAACCGAATATCTTGAAATTGAACAGGGATGGATATACTACTCGCCGACCGCCAGTTGCAGTTGTCTTTGTTGTTCTCTAGTTTTTTCAATTATATATTTTTTACGGTTCGTACATAAATAATTTATGAAATCAAAAACACTTTTACAATAAATCTGATTTCGTCAAGCTATTTTTTGTTCTTTGCTATTTATTTTTGGCTCTTCTTGTTGAATTGTCTTTTTTGGAAACAGTTCTTATCTATACTAAGATGTTTAAAAACTGAGTGCGAGCTCCATCTCTAACACATTCTTCCCGACCATAACAAACCTAAGCCTAAAGAGTGTGTCCTTGTTGACAGTTACAACTTTTAATGGAAAGATAAATGAGATTAAGACTTTATTTTATAAAAGAATCCATCCAGTCAGTAATCACTAGAGGACTTATTTTGATAGATAGTAGGTAGGATAGTAGCTAGTACGAAGCTTGCAACAGTCAAATGTAAATATTTAAATTCTATGTGATAAATCTGTTACGTCATTTAACATTTATATATATTTGTAAAAATACTTTTCAATTTATTTATTTTTCCACTCAATACATAATGCTTTACAATATAATATTTTAGCATAACAATGTAAGCTTTTCCAAGTTTTTAATGACGGAAACATTTTTCTTTCATATTTGAGTCGTTATACTTCAAACTTGGTTGAGTTTTTTATTCGATTCTAAAATACATATATTTTTTATATCCTGAAATTAATTTCAGGATATAAAAAAATAGAACAATCAATAAAAATGTAATATTTATTTTAGTTGTGCTTCACAGCTATTTCTTTATGGCTATGTATCTAAATACTTTTGTACATATACTCTAAATAATATAAAATGTATCTCTTAGAACGAAAATAGATCACTCTGCGCTT
Organism: Plectrocnemia conspersa; assembly: GCF_051122295.1. Taxonomy (NCBI): domain Eukaryota; kingdom Metazoa; phylum Arthropoda; class Insecta; order Trichoptera; family Polycentropodidae; genus Plectrocnemia; species Plectrocnemia conspersa. The sequence goes on from NW_028277176.1 coordinate 10,917,545, forward strand.
GACCCTACTTATCGATAACGATAAGTAGATCAAAAGTCATGAGACAGCTTCCTTATGAAATCAGGTCAAACTATTATTAACAGTAAGTGTCAAATATAGAGCTTTGGTAAGAGTTAGTCATTCAGTGTTTAAAAAGAAAAAGGTAAGCAAAATCTAATGTAGTTATTTTGGTAGTAATTACATGTATATAAAAGGCATGACCGTGCGCGGCTGTCAATACATTTTTATAACAACCAGAGCTAACGTTTATCCATATACTGTATCACAAGTAATTACTTTACTCGATGTGGCTACCATTCATATAAGGAAAACAGAGCTTTAATATTGGATAAGTTAAAATAAATAAATAATTCAGTAGGACTACATTAGGACTACATTCATATTTATCAAAAAATAAATCTGTTTATTTTTTCTTTAAATCATATGAAATAAAAAACAAAATTTTCTTACTCTTTTCTGTAGTGTGATATATTCTAATAATTTATCGCTTACTCTAACTCACTTTGTGTTGGCAGTACAAATTCGCAATAATTCAGAGATCTTTATAGTACGTGCATCATTGTATCATGTTGGACTTTGTCAAAAGACGTTTCGAATCGATCTTGTATACATCTAAATGAATACCGCTCAAAGCTTTATCAAAACTAATATATAATGTAATAAAAAAACTTTTCAGTTTTAATCCAAACTCATTTCATCAAACTGTATTTTATATTTATGTGTAGAATTTTAATAAAAGTTTATTTTATTTTAACAAATTAGTTTGCTTTATTATTTATTTTAATTATTTTTAATGATTCGGCAGATATTTCTTGGGGATTTGTATCTTTTTGTTTTGAACTTATGTGATTGCTTCTTTAACTTCTTACCATATAATCCATCAAACCATAGTGGTAATATCCGTTCCATAAAATAGTTCAATTTCTAACGACACATTTATAAAGTCGTGAAAACATTTCCACAGTCAATTTTTACAAATTATACTTTAAGCCCTCAGAATTAGTTTCGATGAAACAAATATGAATAATTTATTATGTTTTGCCCATGTCATATTAAATACCTATAGAAGTAAATGTATAATATGGAATAATAAAAAATAAAGTCTTAAAAAGGGGAAAAATTCGCCTCTATACACTACGTTTCAGCATCCGCTTGCTGCTCGAATTTTATATCGTTGTCGACCAAAAAAACGACTTTCTTAACGATCGCAAGGGGACAGCGTCACTCACTTTTAAGTGGTCGCTTGCTAACAATTACAGAAATAGAAATATGACATTTTTTCGAAAGCCGGTACGAAATATATTATTTATATAGACATTCGCTATTTTTCTGTTTAGGTCGTCTTTTTAAAAATAAAAATATAATAACTTCAACAAAACTTGTCCTTTGATAGAAAAAGGTTACCGCTATAGAGTCGAAATTTAACGTTTCTCTAAAAATACAATTAATTCAATATTATTTTACTAAGTTCACAGCAAAATAATGGTAAAATCTTATCAAAAAGCTATTAGCCATCTTAATCATCTTTAATTTTAATCGTATTATCTTAAATTAAACAGACAATGAGTGGAACGATCGTAACCGTTTACGTGGCTCTTGATAGGATTAACACATTAATATATTTGTGACCGTATCACACGCACTATTGCGCTCAGATTCATTACAGCTTATTATAAAGTGTACTATTACTAATCACAAAAAATATTATCAATCGATTCATCGCGTTTGACATTCTGTTTAAAATTATAACTGACGCTTATTAAAGAAGTGGATAATGACAAAAAAGCGTGTCGGACGATTTTAAGTCGTTGTCTTGGAAATGGCCAAATTGATGGTACGTGTCTTTCGAAAAGTAAACCAATTATTTCGTAGGGGTGCGTACCCCTTAAAACGGGAATTAATCGAGAATTTCGAACAGGAACGCCGCTCGCCTGACCCCTGGCACACAATTCAAAAATTCCCAATAGTTCGCCCAAAATTCTATTTGCGTTTCGATTAATAATCGTCGCCCGGGGCTCGGTCAAATAATCGCAATTCTTGTCGGAAGCCCTTCAGCCGCTGACGAGGCTGTGTAGAGGGGGGTTAAGAAAAAATAATTACAAATCGCTTTTAAATCGACCTTTTGCTGTAATGAACAATTTGCTTGGCTTATTAAAAATAAGCTATTTTTAATAATATCTGTCGTGATCCTTTTAAATAGTTATTGCAACCAATAAACCATAACGATGCTTCAGCACTTAAAATGTGAAAATTCCCCATTGCATAATTTTTTATAATAAACTCCACCACAGTGGCATTGTTTCCGATCATACTATGAAAATAAATTTGTAATGCTCATCACTTTTCTTGTAAATGTAGGCTAATGGTTATGAAGCTGATATTAATGTATAAACCTCAGATTTAACTATGTCATTGTCGGTAATCGAGTCCAACGTAGTCGTCTCATGTGGCCAGCGATATTCAGGAATATTGCTACTTTAGCATTATTATTCTGATGCAGACTCAGCTTATGCACATGCATCATGCTTTCTGATTTATTCTACAACAGTCTTAATATTTAAGTCCAGAAAAAGTCTGTCTTACCCATGAAAGATCTCATTAAAAGATCATTTTGTAAATGAATCAAATTTAAAGTGAAATTGTACTATATGTATACAAAACATGGCTATGTTTAATTGTTTGTCATAATGGTTACTTATAATCATATACATTGCCTACAAATTACAACGTATATTGAATGTCTGGATGGAATTAATATAAAATATACTTAATTTTATTTTATTTTAACCTGACAGGCATAAAGCCCAATGCGTTACAACGGTAAAAATCTGTACCAACTGATTAAGTCAATCAGATATAATAAATACCTACAAGTATTAACCACCAGACTAACAGTCTGGGAATCGGTGACATGTATATTAATAATTATAAATTATTATGTGTAATAGAATTTATAACCAATAGATGTCACTGCCGCTAGGGCTGATTTTTTTATTAATAGCACATTTTTTATAACTAAAAATTCGAGTGCTGCTGCCGGGGCTCGGACCCGCAACCTCAGAGTTACTAGTCTGAGACGTTACGGACTACGCTATTCCGTCCTTATAAAATAATATATTCTTTCCTAATATAAAATAGTTTACGTAACAGCACTACTTTGTAGTAACCAGTCTTAGAGACATGAATGTGTATTAATTATCTGAATGTTATATAGGATATGAGTATGTATTAGTTTTATCAGTTCATATATTTAGCATATCCATAAATGTTTATAAGCATATATGAACTCTTTGGTCAACGTAGTTCCACAGAAGCAAAGTGGTAGTTCTGAAAAAAGTAGTAAAAGTTCCTGAATGAAGTGGTTTTGATTTTTATACCCTTGAGAAAATAAGGAAAATTCAACGTCTTTTACTGTCCTCAATCATCTGACCAATGTCGATAATTCGGACCCGAACCAGATTCATTAAATATTTATTTTTCCTTTACATATATTATTCAACTTATTGGCTTCCATCTATATAACAGTAGATTCAAAATCGATAAAAATCAGCAACGTTTATATTATATGAAATGCGTAATCTGGGGATGCTTGCTACCTGTTTTTTAGTTTGTTAAAAAATATAGGCCACACGGATACGCAATATCTCTTGTTCAAAGCGCCGAGAAAAAACTGTGCTCCTTTGAGCTAGTTTTATAAAATCCTTTTTGTAAGTCTCCTGTAAATAATTTTGTCGCAATGATTATGAGTGCTCCTGAAAATACAGCATAAAACAGATGGTTATGTTTTTTATTTTCTCAGTGATAGTATCAAATCCATTGGGTTCTCTTTCGCTAATATTCTTGTAGCTTTTGTTTTGAACTTCTAATAATGTAAGATAAGTTAATGGACTATTATCTCCATTGTCTGGAGTTAGGCTATTATCAAATATCTATCTTGAAAATGGTTAAAAGCTTTTTTTTCTTAAATAATATGCATGTTTTTTTATTTTTCTTCCACACATTTGAATCTTCGTTATTGCCAAAAGTGGGCGTAAACAAATCTCTCTAAATTTATATAAATTGTATATATCTATACCATAAATTCAGATGCACAGGGCCCAAATAATAACTTCTCAGCTAACTTATCTCCAAGAAAGGGCCGATCAACTATAGACGGTGAAAATTGAAGAAGCAGTCGCTTCCCTCTTCACGTCAAACGCTAGCCCAGCTCGACATCCGGAATCCAGAGCTCTAACCCGCTTCGGGGACGACTTATATAAAAATAAATACTCCTAACACAAAAGCTAAGACAGAATCCCTATTATCAGGTGTACACAATATCATTGAAATGGTTATTTTTGTTTTATGTTTTGCGAACATTCATATTCTTTAACTAAAATTGCTAAAGTGTCAGTAATCATATTTGTTCCATACATTTTTTCCTACTAAAATAATAATCAAGGCTAACAAAATAAGTAAGATGAATAAATTTGTCATTCACATAAAGTCAAAATATATATTTCTGCATTTAAGTTATTAGTTTTTTCCTTAAGAATGAAAATGTATGATTGGAATAAACTATAGAGTGGGAGAGACTGTCATATATAATAATAGGAGAGGCTTAGTTATAAGTGCTGGTCAGTAAATTATTGTTTAAAGGCTAGTAATATAATCATTAAAATTTAAACAATAATATTTCAGATACATTCAACAATTTTTTTTCTCTCATAGATAACACTTAAGATTTATTTAATATTATAGGCACAAAATGCATGCATGTATGTGAATGTTAAATTTAACATAACTCTGAATAAAATCCTATTGGCTGGTTTTTCATCCTGTTGCGCGCCTCTAAAGGCACATAAAAATCATCCCCACTAAATGGCATATCAATTCTTTGTGTGGGAGACACAAAGAATGAGAGAAAAAGAGAGAGAGAGGAGAATACGCAGTGTGTTTCTTTTGAATGCTATATGAATTTTTCCCTTCATAAAAACGCTTTGTGTGCGACATTTTTTAATTTCCCGTCTTGTGGACGTTTTCAAGGGGAATTTTCACGAAAGATCGGAACTTTTGGGAATTCGATTAATACGCGAACAAATCGTTTCTTTCGCGACGCAACTTTTTCATTATTGATACAGTGTGACAGATATGCATTGTAGATATATATACAGATACTTATTTTTATTTAATACAATTTCGTTATGCTTTTATCTAGATATTCCGATTCTAAAAAAGTAAAAATGGTCATAGAGTAATTTGTATGGGGAGGAAGAAGAAAAGTTATTGCTTTTTGAACAACGTAATATAATATAGGAACAACATCTAATGAGATTATTTATTTATAGATTTATATGTGCAGGGGCTTACTTTGCACATAAAAATACACAATATGTAATAATACAGAAAATATAGACTAATAATAAAAATATCATATAAAATATCTTATCGTCTTGTGATATTTTAATTTGACTACGAATGATGATGCTAATATTGCCACTAATTTAATAAGCAATATTATAAAATTAAATTTTAAATTTTTTTATGACAAATTTGATTTAATATAAACAAATGTACATCATTTCTAAGTAATTAGGATCAAATTCACTTAAGTCTCAGAAGATAATTATCACCCAGCGCTAATGATTAAGTTAAATGTAAATAAAAACTGCATATTTGTAAATGACGTGGAACATGTGAGTGATTGGAATTTATGCAAATTGTCGTTTAGATGTTGTAGATCTAAATTAATTATTAAATAATTTACTATTATTTATGGACTGGAATCGAGTGGGCGAGTGCATTAATGTTAAATCTGGCCTATTGGCCTTCTATGAGGTGCTATATTGTGCACTCGAAAGCGCCCTTAAGTGATTGAAGTGACATATCCCAGATGGTTTTCTGCTGGGTCACTCCATTGCTAAAAAGAAAGCACGCCTTTTATAACTTATGAAAGAGATTAGGACGTCATTAAGAACACGCTGTCGTTTGATAATTTTCTGTCTAATCTATGACAAATCTTCGAAGATGGCCGGCTTTGTTATGAATAGCGCATTTTATTTTAACGATCTGGCAGTTATTTTCGTCTTTTATGTCACTTTATTTCGCAGCATTCTTGAATCGCAATCATAGAATAATCAAATACTCCCTTTTAATCTAAAAGGTTCTTAAGATACCTTTATAAGTGGATATTTGGTTTTTATCTGTTCTTGTATCCCAGCGCCTTTCTTTTAGGAGCGTTTGAATTTGACCGCTGAGTTCTGACAAAAAGTTAACGCTAAGCATTTATACAAACTACTGAAAAGTAATGTCGACAATGAAACTATTTTTGAGGAATAATAGTTTTAAATTCTAAAACGTCTTCAATAATCACAATCGCGTTCTCTTTTGCTATCAGTAAGGGTCAGGAAGTCCGCATCAACCGATTTGCCTATGACTGTCGCCATCTAGCTCCTAAATACGCTGGCATTGCACCTTAATATGTTTAATGTCAGTTACGAGGAGCTGGTCCGGTTTGTTTTATTTAATTTTAATATTTACATTATTAATGTGTATTATTTTCATTATATTATTTTGTAATTGAATAATAATATGTATTGCTTTTTAACCATCGTGACGCATTAACGTAAAATGTTAGGTTATGACAGTCTTAATTTAAATAAATAAAATAAATATTATAATCTAGTAAAGTATTGTAATAGCATAAATATTTTTCCTAATGGGCGATTGTGGATGTTTTAATTTTAGCAATACATTGTTTTTGTATTATGATGAAAGTCTGGATTTCGACTATTGCTACATTAAAACAGCAAAAAGAGATAAATTCGCGTTTCAACAGCTAAACGTTTATTGCGATACACCCGGTATCCGTTTTAACGCATTTCTTAATAAAAAGTTAAGCTTGCGCCTACGCCTTATATAATATATTAATTCCTTTACTTTACTAATGAGAATTTAGTTTTATCGCGCATAAGGAAAATATCACTCAAGCCAATCATGCTTCTGCATAGACTTAACCATATGCTCAGGAAGACTAAGCATTTGAATGCTATGAGATCGGCGTTATATACCGTTTTTCCGTAGTGATCACACTCTGGGGTTCCTTTATTACCTATCATTTTTAAATCTGAAGCAGCTGTGTCCTGGGAAAATCTGGACAATTTACTGTAGTGTTTAATTTATTTAATATACAGTGAACAGTGCGCGGGCGTGCAAGCCCGCCCGTGTTACCAGAGTGTCGCCAAGTTTTGGCCATAATAAGAGCTAAATATAAATATATATAAAAATGGTCCCTTTTAGTAGTTTCGTCTGGCCCTAAGCCTTTATATTCCTGATAATCAAATGCATCCACCCACCCTTTGCAGAGACGTTCCATTTATATTGCTAATTAGCTATTTCAGAACCGTGCGACACGCCCAGTCGACTCTTAGAGCGCTTTTTCTATACTAGAGCCAACTTGTGCTTCATGCTCTTACCCTTTTTGATTCTATCTACGTAGGGCTGGAATAGAATAAGGTAATATGGATAACTGTGTTTTATCATCTTTTGAATTTTAAATCTAAGACAATGAAACTGACCTGGTTTAGGGATGATCATGAAATGACAGCGCTGTCTACAAAAACATAAATGCAACTGCATTGCGGATAATTATTATTGACTCACCCTCGCACATGTAAGGTGCAATTTGTAAGGTAGAAGCTCGAGCGCAAAATTAAATAAGTCCAACGACGTATTTCATAGCATGTCAAGTGCACTTTCAACGTCATTTTTGTACGTGAAATTTGATGAATGAATCTGGCGTTCATACAACACGTCACATTATCTTTTCATGTAAAAAGTAGCGAAGCATGCACCAGCACATCACTTTGACGATCGCCAGCTAGGTAGGTGCTGTTCCGATTACTGTCGCGCTGTTGATCATATTTTTATGTCCATCCGCGCGCTTTTTCGCGACTCAGCACTTACTCGAAAAAACAAAGTACTGACACACACACACACGTGTGTGAAATATTAATATGCAGCACGTCGGGGCGACACGGTGCGCTATCTGGCTTTTTACAGGCTGTTTATTTAAAATACAGCCGGCGATAAATTTCGCAATGCACACAGGGAAGCGGCGGTGCAGCGGTGTCAAACGCGCGGTGTGTGTGCCTCTCGAGCCTCTTTAGAGGTACATAGCCTTATTGTGTATACAAGCAAAATGAAGATATTAAAAATATTATTTTCGCGCATGCTTAAAAAAATATTAAATGTAAAAAAGAGTCTTTGGATATATAACAATCCTGAAGTATACATAAAAGACAAATTAAATTTATGATAGAACCGGTGTCGATTTTATCAGCACCAGTCAAAATATTTTAAATCACTTTTTATTCCTCGAAAAACTCTCTGTGTATATGTATGTACTTTCTGTTCTATTGCTTTATTTTATGACATAATAAATAAATATCTTAGCGATCTCAATAAAAGTACTTAGTTTGATATCCATCGACACGTATTTACGTTTCACACCCTACTTAATACATTAAATCAGAAAATATTAGCACGTAAGATTGCAAATTGGTGGCGCGACGTCTTGACACCCCTTTCCAAAACAAATTGCTCATTGCGTATTCATAACGTTCATTACGGCGTGGGAAAACTGACGTATTGCGAGGATAACAAAAACAACCCAGCCGAGATTAGTACTTGTCTAAAAATCGGCTCTCGATATCGGATACATCGAGCCCCTAAATGCCGGCATTAATAACCGAGTGAAATATGATTTGCGAACCCCTTGAAATATGTCTTATATTGTACCTAGGTATTGGGTGTTTAATTCCAAATATATTAGCATGAATTACGGTTGCCTTCCAAAAGCGACATTTTATAATATTTTGAAGCTTTTGTTTTATAGGTGCGTAAAATACGTCTACTATGGATTAACTTGTAATACTATCCGGTAAATAATTCAGGTAAAAGTTTTCTATAATTTTCTAGTATATTATTAATCATTTACTTTTCAGTGACTTAACAAAAAATAAAATTTTAAGACCACATGTTAAAATTATTTTATTTGCGTGCATAGAGTACGCTCGGGATAAGGATGCCGGTTTGTTATTGTGTGCGTGTACATGTATATGAGAGGGAGAAGCGATGTAGCGTGCACTTCGTTGTCTCGCTTTCTCTTTTAAGGACAGTCGCTGATTCGTCAACGCTGGTATTCGTCATTAAAGTGCAGTGTGGCACAGAAGTTCGATCTTCTCTAGTGATTTATTTTAAATAATTTTGTGTTGATATTGGTTTAACCCAGATATGCCCACTGTCCCATGGGTAGGTCACTAAACTCGTGCCACTGTTTTTTATTTATAAATGAAATTTTAAGAGAACAAAATTTCTTGAGCATATCTGGGTTAATTGATATCAAGGCTTCAAATATACACTAAGTTATTCGTTCTCTTACACGTGGATTAAAATATTTTAATTATTTTTCTATTAATCCGTACGTTGTTGGTTTTTTTTACACTATTATCTGTAAGGCTTAAAAAAGTTATTATTCTTATCGTTGCGCCAATGATATTTTTTTAATTTATTCAATGGATTCTAATGATTTAATAGAGTCGTCGAGCCATTAAACAATCTGCGAATAATTTCTTTCCCCATTTTATATTTTTTTGCTTTTGAAGAATAGCTAAAGACTTCAATATTTTTTTGACTAGTGAATGATTTTGAATTTTGCAAATATTTAATTAATGACATCAATGTCTGGTTTCTTCGATTATATAATATATTTTTAATTGTCCGTTGAAATTTACAACTTAGCTCAGATGTATGTATGTTAAATAAACATATATTTTCTTTTAAAATAAAAAAATTAAATATTCTGAGCGAAATTGTTTTGAGCCACACAGTTCACGCACACAATAACAAACCGGAATCCTCATTCCGAGCGTACTCTACATAGAAATTAAAATTTATACAGTAACGGATTTATTTTTATAATACATAATTAATAATCCGTAAATATAAGTCTAATCTATTAACAATATAATAAAATAATACTTCAGTAATGATTGATAGCAATATTGCCATAATTGATAAACTTCAAAATCCTATATACAATGTTATTCTAAGCAAATGCGCCTTAAAAAAATCGACATATTATAACACTTAAAAGTTAGACTAAGGCAATGCTCATCACAAACTTTCAAACTCCATAAAAATTATTATTAGTGATAAGATTTCTATAACAGTTTGTCACCATTAAACAATGCATTTTACGCTTCGAAACAATATGCATATTTTCGCTCATCAATCACAATTGTATTTTACTACAACAATATATAAATGAATACCGTTAGGTTTGTAAAAAATATTTCATTCAAACTCTTCATTTTTCAAATCTGGTGACAGCGACACAATTAGTAAAACATTAGACATTTTATATTATACAAGATAATTTTAATTAATATAAGTCATTTGAATCAGAGGAATTAATTTTTAAACTACTATCGTTTGACCTTAACGTCAGATGAGTGAAAAACGGGTTTGAAATGTTCCCGGAATTAGTTACCGGCTTTAGCCTAAAAATTCTCAACGGAACAACATTTTCGTAGAATTATTTTACACATCAGAGACAAGTAATACATAATACAACCTCAAGCAAAATGTCCTACATTTTTAATAACTGAATTTATTAATCATTTATTAAACTTTAAATGTAGGTCACTCGGGTTTTCGCTACAGCATTATATTTTAACTTATTTATTTTAAATTTTAAAATGAAATATATCGACTATTTTTATCTCAGCATAATTTATCAATTCTAACGAAATAAAATAAAATTACACACAAAAATATATGATATAGTTAATGAATTTCTCTGGAGCCAATTCGATTACGTTCCCTGCATTATTAATCTCGTTTATCGAATCGAATATCGTAAAACTGTGATTTTTGTGCACATAATCTCAATATAATATAAATGAAAGCATATATTTTTTTATATCTCTATAAATTTTATACAGGTGTATACAAACTAAAAGTGTATAACTTTAAATATATAATATATACAACATAGAATTATAAATTAAAAATGCATCTGATCTAGAATCCTCCTGTATGCTTAAGTAGAATATCAGACCAACTTAAGAAATAATAAGAACATTTGTAAAAAGTAAATATACATATGGAAAGTGTATGTTTGTTTACAATCAAACGAAAAAATACAAAAGGAGCAATTCTTTCTTGCACATGTTGCAATCTAATCATATTCGTTGTGTTTACATCATCTAGTAAACATCATATAGTGGAGTTCCTATTTTGTTTTAAGAACGAATTTATAAAAGCTATTGACACAATATGTTCATATGAAGTATTCATATTATAGTCGCCAACATTTTTATATGTTCCTCTTTTATTGTCTACGTTTAATATTTGACCGTTGAGTTATACGTACGTGACATTTTAAAATATTACGAGAATCATTAAGGGCATTGTTAAAACGACTTTTAACGAGCTAAAATTACGTTCACATATTCAGTACAAACTGAATATTGTCTTTCTATCATTTTTCCACGTATACATATATACGACATAAGTTAATATATTATTTATGAGTTATGCAAACATTTATATTCGTAGTGTTACACTACCACAAGTATATGTTGCAGTGAAAATATATTTTCACTTGCATTTAATGTTTAAATCATATCGGTAGATAAATATATATTTCTACTAGTGAAAATATGTGAGTATATTATTAATGGATATTGGTTAAGCTTTTACTATATACGTATTGCAATTCTAAATTTACACGCTAGTTATTTAATAGGCATTTGCATCGTATCTAGAGCAAAATGTCGATTCTAATGCAGATCGCCTAATTGATCCTTCATAGAGGTCAATAAATCGCCATTAGTGCCAACGTTTAGGTCATAGAGTATCGCTTAGCGGTTATAGCCTATCGAATAATGTCGCTACCCCTCTTTTGATAACAGCTTGACCCACCTTTTATGTAAACCATCCGAATGTGTATACAGCGATAGGCACGCTGATTTGCACAAAAAGGTTTGATATCACTTATGAAAATCGGTCACCTATGCCACTTTTTCACAATCTTTTCTTCAAAAACTCAAAAATCTCTTACAAACGTAAAAAATAAAGAGAAAAAAATACATAGTAATAACTTCAAATAAGTAATTTTAAAATATGAATATCTAACAGGATACTTATATTTAAATTTGGTCTTGAAGTAGTCACCGATTCTGGAGATTAGTGGGTTAATATTTTTCGACTAATATAGTATTTTTCGGTATGATCGTGGAATATTATTTAATTGTTAGTATTAAAAAGTACTTTTTAAGGTAAATAAAAAATAGAGTATTTTTTTATAGCTAAATTTTATATAACTGGTTTAAAAAATAATGGTGTTACTCCACACCCAGCATTCCCATGTAAATACTGGTTTAATTCGCTGTGTATATATTAATAATAATAAATGTTCTTGATAATACGCTACTTCTGTTAAATATCCATTTTAGGAAAACAAACGTGCTTAGTGCTAGGGTCGCTAATGAGCCAAACATGGCTTACACACGATCTGAGAAAGCGGGTGGAAGCACCCAAGTACTGTAGAAAGTCCTACCTTCTAGCACCCAAATCGCGAGCTCCGGTCAATATGATATACCAGATACCATAGCCGATAAAGGAAGGACAGAAGGCGAATATCGCCACGGGCAGCACATAACCTAGCAACGCCACTGCATCCGTATAAAATTTAAATAGCACGATAATTAATGACTGAAGAATTTACGCAGATTGGGTGTTAAAGCAGAAGAAAGTTGATGCTGATTTTTTATAAAAAAAATTTTTGATGAGGCACATTTCTATACCTATTGGTATTTTAATAAGCAAAATTTCCGCATATGAGGCAAGAAAATTCTCATGTGATACAAGAGATACCATTATATGCCCAAAAATAGCTGTTTCGTGCGCATTGTGGTCAGACAGCGTCATTGGGCTTTACTTTTTTGAAAACGATAAAAGTCGGTGATGAGCCATAGTCGCAGAATAACTGATTATTTTTAGCACAAAATCGAAGATATTGATGTGGAAGATATGTAGTTCCAGCAAGACGACGCAACTTGCCACACATCGGGTGCAACGTTGGATGTTTTGCGTGAAAAAAATCCGGGTTGCATTATTCTACAATCAAGATCATACGATTTAACGCCGTTGGATTTTTTTATTGTCGTGTCTACGCCGATAAATACGAAACCTAGAAGCGCCTAAAAACCAACATCTGCCAAGTTAAAGCCGAGATACCGTCCGAAATGTACGAAAAATTTATCGAAAGGATCAGCTGCTGCAAAAGGTCCAGAGGCGCCAATTGAATTGATATTATTTTTTATAATTAATGAAATATATCAAATGTTTGGTTAATAAAAAAGATCTGAAGAACGTTATGCTAAAATCTAGATATAATTGAAAACAATGCTACACAAGAACCTGAAGCATATAGGAATTACTGTAAAAATGTTATGTCAGCGGCAGAAAATGTCTTGGGGCAGGTAATAGAAACACAGAATGGTTTGATAAATAAGTAACCAGAGAGAAAAACCTTTTATATAAAATAATGCAGCAAAGAAATCATACAATTGTTGAAAACTATAAATTACTGAGTAGAGAGGAAAAAATAACCCACAAGAAGAAAAAATGACAAAATGAAAAGCACACACTGAACGAGATTGAATAGCTCAGAGAGAGCAACAACAGTAGATTATTGTACCGTAAAGTTAACCAACTTCAGAAAAAATGTATATCAAGGAACTCCATGTGTAAGGATAAAAGAGGAAATATCATAACCGAAAAACCAAAGATCTTAGATAGATGGGTGGAGTACTTTGATAACAAGAAACTTACTATTCCAAAGAGACAAACATATACCTGAAGTGCTAATAAAGCTTCTCTGAAGTAAAAAAACAAGGCGTTAATGCCTCTTAAAAATAATAAGTCATCAAGTGCAGACAACCTTTTCATAGAGATGCTAAAAAGAGGTGGGAATACTCTTCTGCAACATATACACAAAATTATTAAAAGTATTTGGCAATATGAAAACATACCCACAGAATTATTTGTCCGATACATAAGAAGGGTGACCCATTAATATGTTCGAACTACAGATATAAAATATAAAATATTAAATAATATTATTAATCCAAATTTTATTTAATCTACAAACAACAAACTCTGACCTTATACAATCATAAAACTGATTGGGATTTATTCAGAGATAACTTTGACCAAATTTTTGAATTGAACATTTCTTTGAAAATCAATGATGAAGTAGAACAAGCAGTCGATCACTTAACAAAGACAATCTAAATAGCAGCTTGTAAAGCCACATCCAATCTTAATACAAATAAAAAATGGAAAATCACCCTGTAATATTAACAAAAACAATAGCAGAAAAACGTAAGCTACGCAAAAAGTGTTGACAATCATGATTACCAAGCGACAAAACAAAGTTCAATAAAGCTGTTAAAGAACTCAAGGCTCTATTAGACAATTTAAAAAATGATTAAATTCAAAATTACTTGAAGAACTTATCGGCCTCAAGAAACAAAGACTACACGCTGTAGAAAGCTACGAAGAAGCTAAAACAATCTATAACATACTCGCTCCCAATTAGGAACGAAAACAATAAATGGGCTAGAAGTGATGAGGAAAAGGCCGATACCTTTGCAGCTCACTTAAAGTTAGTCACACCATATGGTTTTGTGACAGAAACTACAATAGATTCAAAGGAAACCGCAGATTATCTAAAACCGTCCCTTTAAGCAAGTCCAATAATTAAGAGGCTTAAAGGAAAATAAATCCAAAAAAGCGCCGGGGTTTGACTTAATATCAGGAAAAATACTAAAAGAATTATCGAAAAAAGGAATGAAAATCATCACAATAGTATTTAACGGCATATTAAGACTAAAATAGTTTCCCTCGTCCTGGAAAGTAGCATATATAATAATGATACCAAAATCAGGAAAACGACTCGAAGAAACAACGTCGTATAGATAAGCCTGTTACCTGTGCTGTCAAAAATATTCGAAAAACTGTTACTTTAACGAATAAACCCGATAATTGAAGAGAAAAGAATTATTCCAGGTCTCCAATTTAGATTCAGAAATCGCTACAGAACTATAGAGCAAGTCCATAGAATTATAAAAAAATCAGCAATGATTTTGAAGGCAAAAGGTACTACACAGCTGTGTTCATAGATCAGTCAGGCTTTCGACAGTCTGGCACGATGGACTGCTCTATAAAATAAAAGTATACCTGCTGAACAATTTTTTTTAAATATTAGAATTATACATAAAAGGTAAAAACTTTCGTTTTAAAGTCAACGCAGAGTGCACGGAGCTGAAAGAAATCAACTGGAGTTCCACAGGGAAGTGTATTGGGACCGGTACTCTATTTAATATATACAGCTGATCTCGCAAAGTAGGTTCAGCAACAATAACGACATATGCGGACGATATAATTGTAATCGCTTCTTATCGGGACCCATTGAAAGCGTCAGAAAACTTTCACGGAATCGAACAATGGATGAAAATTAGGAGAATGGAAGCAAACACGACAAAATCAACCATGTAACGTTCACGTTAAATAAAAAGACCTGCCCAAATGTTTCGCTAAATGGTCAAATATTACAACAACAAAAAAGAGGTCAAATACCTGGGAGTATATCTGGACAGAAGACTCATATGTCGGAAACATATCTTGGAATTAAACTTCGAAAAATGCACTGGATGATGGGAAGAAAATCCCAGATGACACTGGAAAAAAAGTTACTAATGTACAAGTCAATTTATTATCAAACCAGTATGGACATACGGGATTCAAATTTGGGGTAGTACCTTTGCTTCCACGATCGCCATCATCCAGAGATTCTTAAACAAGGTTCTACTAATGATGTCGACACTCCCTGGTATGTTCCTTATGACGTAATACATTACGACATTTACATAGAATTCATGAAAGACGATATAACGAACAAATGCACAACACAGAGACAGAATATAACTCCACCCTAAAAAAATGCCAAAATGCAACCGAACTACTTGACTGTAGATATGACCGGACCTGACGACTTAAACGATTTAGACCATCTGATATACCTGACATATATGACAAACAGTAAATTAGTGTAAACAAATAAATTAGTATTATATAAAATAAATTAAATTTTGTAATAAAAAATACGGACTCATCCAGTGGGATGTTTTCTTTACATGCCAATATAATAATCAAAAAAAAATATTTCTTGTTTATGTACAAACAGATTGTAAATAAATAAATAATATTATAGCGAGCCGTATGCAAACCTATGGAGAAAAAATAGTAGGGAAATACCTAGTGTATTCGGAACACGAAAATCACCCATAAATCAAATTTTCTCAATTCAACAAATTCTAGAAAAGATCAGTGAATTCAACATCGAAAGGCACCACACTGATTTTAAAGCTGCATATGACTCGATTAGTAGATTTAGGCATCCCGAAGAAGCTTATTTCCATGGTTAAACTCGCAATGAAAAGTGTCGAATGCCAAGTGAGAGTGCAGAATGAGCTATCCGGGCCCTTGTATGTGCTTAACGATCTGCGACAGGGTGATGCACTGGAAAAAGTAATCAGAGATGTCAAAGTTAACATAACAAGCAGTATATATAATAAATCTGTATAAATATTCGCCTATGCAGATGACAGATATTGTTTCAAAATTAAAACAGGTACTAATAGCAACCTTCGACGCTCTCGAGTCATCAGCCAAAAAATAGGCCTAAGAATTAACGACCAGATAACAAAATACATGCCGGTTGTGGCTCAACAGGGATATCATCCTGCAAACATCCAAATAAATGAGTATTCTTTCAAGTATGTCAACAGTTTCATAAATTTTATATACTTGGGAAGTGCGGTAACAGCCAAATCGACATCAACAAGATCAAATCACAGACACTATCTCTTGATTAAACCTGTGCTTATATATGGTTCAGAGTTGTAGCATCAGGGCCAACAACGAACTCTACAGTCTCTTTCAAGGAGGGGCTGTCTCTACATTCATTAAAAAATGAAGACTTTGGTGGACAGGCCACGTTACACGAATGGACCGCCGAGGCAATTGCTGGATAACAAGTCGAAGATCAGCCGGCAGACCAAAGCAAGTACCGAAGTAGATAGAGAATGTATGTTTTTTTGGAAGGCGAAGATCCATCTTAGGTTGTTGGGACAATAATTATGATGATGATTAATAACTTACACATCTTTATTTTTTATCTCTCTATCTTTATTAACCAATAGTTTTAACAGTTTGTTAGTTAAATCAGGATTTCACAATAAATTACAATTTATAAAATTACAATGAGACAAATAACTGTAACTGGACTTTAAAGATCTTTCAATACACTAACAAAAAAAAAATTATTGAAATACCTAAAAACAAGACAAGTAATTAGTTAATTACAGATTATTTGTCAAATGAGTGCACATTAATATATCTTCAACACTATTTGGTATTAAAGCTAAGCTTTACCCCAAATCCCCAGACCCAATTATCCGTCATTTGTAGAAGCAAGTTGGAATTTCACAAATTTCTAGATAAATAAAAACACCCTCTGATCTTGTTTTTTCTAGGTAAAAATAATGTGATTTTTTTAATTTACCTAAGTACTAATAATTAGAAATAAGTTTACAGGTAATTTGGTAATGGAATTTAGCCGTATTTACTGGTAATATCGATAATGCATGCCCTAAAAATATTACATGTTAAATATTTTTCTTTTAATTAATATACCCCAATCATAATATAATTTTGCAAAAATATACTTAATATAATTTTCACGAGTAGTTTCTTAAATTTTTCCATAATTCATTGAGGAAATTTGCTATTTTACTACTATATATACTATAAGTTCAAAATAAAATGTATCAATATAAAAAACTATGAGTGTAATATAGCATAATAAAAAAAAAAAAAAAAAAAAATATTGTTTTTGTTAATAAATATCTACATATATGTTATATTTAATTACTAAACTATAATGCTATGCAGTTTTTCTATAAAATACAACAATAACTACACAGAATTGTTTTAATAAAAACGAAGTGCCGCAATTACTATTCCATTAAGTCTTGTTCAAAAAAAAAAAAAAAAAATTTTGCAGAAAATTTTCCAAATTAAAATTGAATACATTTAAAACATGGACTTTATAGAGGAAAACAAATATAATTATAATCAGCGTTTAATTTTACATGTAAATTGAATTATCTCGTCTTTGTAGCAAGAAAATGCAAAACCATTGTTATAGATCAGTTTGTAGATTTTTAAATTAAAATATCTATTATGATCGAATTTATATGAGCAATAACATAGAAAAATTTGTTATATACACAATTTACATTTACTATCGTTGAAATACATGAAACTATTATTTAATAAAAGAAATCTTTTAAACAAGTATTTTTTCTGTTTCAGTCACATTTTCTTTCCATAAATATGTAGTACACGCACATAAATGTTTTATCTGAAATAAACATTACGTATATTATATTTACTTTTTTTTTAAATATATTACATGAATTACACTTACGATAAAATATTCTTCAGTCAACCTAGATTCATAAGTTTGATGTCCAATCAAATTGGTAAAGAAACTCAATAACCAATTCTTTCCTTTTCGATCGTTAATCATTTCCGAATGGTCCTTATACGCCATCATAGTATTCAGCTTGTTTAACATTTTTATAAGGATATATACAGTATACAGATCAAGCGACTTGGTCTTTTTGCCTTTTAACAACATTTTATTCAAACGCTTGAATGTATTTATTTTATCAATCGATTCCTTCAAATCGTAATCGATCAAATCGCAAAGAGACCTTATTAATATATGTTTAGACAGTCGGTTGCTCAGGTATAAAGGATCAGTGGAAATTTTCAACGGATTCACTTTAACTGATTCTAAGCACTCGACTAAGTATAATCTGTCATGGAAATGAGTAAAAGTGTCCATGACTATATCAACCAGCATATCAAACTAAAAATAAATAATTTATTATTTTTTTTAGGCAATTTTATCATTTTATATGTATATTCATAATACAAAAAATTCATAAGTAATACCATATTTAGCAATGAATCTGTATTTTTTCTTACAAAATGATGAAAAACTTGTTGTTTATCAAGCATTGTCGGTATCAGGCGACAATTTTTATCTAAGAAAACTAAACACAGCGACAAAAAGAAGATTAAAATCTCTGACTCTGATGTACAATCATGTTCTTCTATTATTTCCAATATCTAAAATTTAAATGAATTCAGAAATGATAATACAATTTAAAAAGAAAAACTAAATCTATATAATACAGGAAAAGGTAAATGAAAACCGTAATATTTTTTCCTATAATTTATTATGTATGCATTAATCAAACATTATTACATAATCCGCAAAAAGCGGAGTATGTAATAATGTTTGATTGAATGAAAAAATATTTATCTCGGTGTATTAGTAAAAATATTAGTACAGCTGCTTACAGAGTATCGAATCTCTAAGTCAAGGAGACAGATAAAAATAAAAATATTTAAGATTTTCATTTAGCACATCCTCATATAAACAAATACTTACAATATTTAATAAATCATTTAAATTATCACTATCTTTTTGCTCATTTATTTCTTTAATAATTGGCATTAAAAATGCCAAGTAAGTTGTTGAAATCTTGATCGTTAATGGTAACTGAACTGTATTTATATCTATTCCAGGATTAACAAAAGAAAACTTGGATTCCGATTTTTTTACACAGTAATTGTTCATATTTAAACTTAATTCACTCTCCAATAACTTTAACATGTTGGTTTCGTCTAATTTGCCTTGATTGGTTTCCTATAATAAACAAGCAAATTAAAAAAAGTTTAAAGAAATAAATATTATTAATATATTAGAGCTTACATTTAATGAATTCAAATTTAAATATGGTGTTAAATCGGGTAATAATTTGTCCTTTTCTTCTTTAATTTTTCTCCTTGCAGCCAATTTACTAGCATCTGGCATTTTACACTTTGATGGTTTGGGCTGAAAAGAAAAGTAACATCAACACTAAATAATTACAAATAAAATATTTATAATCAGACTAACAATAATCGAAGTTAGGTAAAGTGGAAGTTCGGGTAGAGGTTTTTCCTTTTCTTTCAGATGTTTTTTCCTCGGCGACTTGGTCTAAAAAAACAATAGAGACAATTTTTTTATAAACATCTTTAAAAATGAATTAAAGAGCACTAACATTTTTCGATTTAGGTGTAAGCGCTACACTTGAAATATGTGTTGCCTTTTTATCCTTTTCTTTTCTTCTTAAGGCCAATTCACTAGCATTTGGCATTTTGAAAATTGAAGGTTTAGGCTGTAAAATACTAAAAATGTATTATTTTGATAACTACACTAAAGATTTCATTTAGTTATACTAACAAGCATTAAATCCAGTTGCAGTGGTAATTTTGATGGTGATATCTCTTCTCCATCTTTTTTTTTCTTTGATGACTAAAAAATTTGATTAAAAACAAATTTATAAGAGCTAGAATCTAGCTCTTATAAATGTAGATCAACAAAAACTCCTTTTTAAACCCATATTCAAATGTGTTATGTGTAAAATATTGGCAAAAATGCATTTTTCGGGAGGCATTGTTGCATTTAACTCCCCCCCCCATCCTCCTTCTCAACTCATCTTTACACACAAAATATTGGATCTGTTATATGGATTCCAGGCGTAACGAGTCAATGTAATGAATTGAGGTTAGAAAAAGTACAGCGTAAATTCCTTCGATATTTATACTTGAAGAAATACGGAAAAAATACTATCCGTTCCTGTCTCCCAGTGCTTTTATTTTGTTTACATTTGTCATGTGTCAACTCGCAGAAGTGTTCAGACAATCTTTCGGTGCTCAAGTAGCTCCAAATGTAAGCTCCAGAAGGTAGTTATAGTTCTCGGTCGCGTCCACTATTCTTCCCTGTGAGGTCTAGGACTGAAGAACTTGTCCAACTCTTCTCTGTGCATCGAGATATTAACAATTTCTCATGCATATAAGGATTTGGTTTAGTTCGTATGGGATAATGCACACCTGTTGAGGTGATTTGTGTCTGTCCTTTCATCATGTTATTGTATGTATGTTTACGTATATATATACAGATATTAGTATGTATTTAAAAAAATATATATATTATGCTTTTGGCCATTATTACACATTAGGTTCACCTGTTAGGTCACGGTGGACTTCATTTAAATAAATAAATAAACAAAATATTATACAATTAATTATATTCTGTAACAACTTACTACTCTTGGTGGAGACATTAACGAAATCTGTGGGATATCTTCATCGCAACAGTCCATCGCAGCCACAGAAGCCGCGTGCAACTACCATAATAAATTTGACGTTTGTCTGAAGAAAATAAATGTCGGCCAATAATTTTCACTTTATTATTTTAAATAATGATGTAAATATAACAAATTGTGTGTCTTTTTGTTATATTAAATTGTTTATAATAAATAAAAAATAATATTGGATTTTTCACAAAAACGATCAAATGGTGTTCGATATTACCCCACATTTATGATAAGGCTGGCCCATTGGTAATAATGAGCAAAATTATTAATTTTAGGTAATATAAGGTTTTAGCGTCCTTTATTATTAAACTAGTTTAATTGTGATCGCTGCATTACTCATACACTCTCATTCATAACTTTTTTATCATAGCTTTTAAATCGAACCATAGCATATAAATGATGAATAAATAATAAAGTAAAGAAAAAAAAATTTAATCTTATTAAATTATTGCTGGTTATTTTCTTTTAAGGTTATGATGAATTTTTTTAATAAATCTTTATTTCTATAATAATTACTATATGAAATCAGGAAAGTACGACTTGAAAAGTCCGCGGCTGGTTTTAATTTGCCTCTTCTGCTTTGTATATTATTATAAAAACCAAATAATCTTACAATAATTTACAAAAATATACTTCATACCCGAGACTGTCAACAGCGTATTCCTTCCAAAGATTAACACACTTTTTATTTTTCAAATTTTCTCATTGCCGTTTAATCCTACCCATAAACACGCTTTTGTCCGGATAAAAACTGGGTTTTTTTCCGCCGGCACAATTTTATCTATAGGTATGGATTATATATATGAAGCCACACAAAGGTGTTTAAAAAACAACTGAAACTACTACTACTACTTTTTTTATTAAAAACAACTTTTACTACTAGCAACTATTACTAGTTGACGATCAGTGACTGTGATTTAGATCAGGAGCTCGCAACCTGCGTCCTAAATAAAATGCGATATAAAGCACATTTTTATTTAGATAAAGTTCTTGAAACTTTTATTTACGACTTTGCAAAAAATTCAATGCAAAAATTCACAAAAAAAATATAAAAATGACGGTGTATTACTCTTGAGGCACGATGTTAAGGTTCTGATGTGTTAAACACATACTGCGAGTGCAAAAGATCGAGTTGTTAGGTCTGACGCATACATTTACAAATAAATACATTTTATATTGGATTTATTAAAATAAGAGTTTTTTTATTACTGATATAATTATTTTTAAATTATGAAATCCCAGTTTGACGTTCGCAATATTTTCACTACGGGCAGCACTGAGAGTATGCACGAGTTCGCGCCAAATCCTGTTTATCGTGTTGTTCGTAAATCGTTCCTTACGCCATGGATGTGTCATCGGCTGCCGTCGGATCTTCCAAGATAAGAGACGAAGTCGGAACAAGATGCCAGAAGCTCTTCCACGACTTTTTAGAGGAGTAAGCTACCTGTTTTCCCCACAAAAACAAATAGGTTATTCACATGAGGTAACAAACTAATGATCAAACTTCAGATTCAAAGAGAACAACGTCGTGAAATACTATACGCCGTCTCGAGAACTCCTCAAACCCGAATACAGCACTTTAGAAGTGAGCTTCTTCGACGTTCAAGTGTACAACGCGGAATTAGCCACTACCATAATCGAAGAATATTATAGAATCTACCCGTTTTTGTGTCAAGCTGTCGCTAATTATGTAACAAGCGGCGCTGAATTGAAGAGAGAAGCCAATCGGAAGGATTATTATGTTTCTTTCGTTGACGTACCGACGAGACACAAAGTGAGAGATCTCACCACATCCAAGATTGGAATTCTGATCAAAATCTCCGGCCAAGTTGTAAGAACTCATCCCGTTCACCCCGAGCTGGTATCAGGCACTTTCGTGTGCTTGGATTGCCAGACTGTAGTACCTGACGTTGAGCAACAATTCAAGGTATTTAATCTAATCATATGATTCTTTTAAGAATGCTTATTGATGATTGGCTTTTATTTCAGTTTACAATACCGACCATATGTAGAAATCCGGTCTGTGCAAATAGACGGCGATTCACATTGGACACTGATAAGAGTGTGTTTGTTGATTTTCAAAAAGTTCGCATACAAGAAACTCAAGCAGAGCTTCCGAGGGGATGTATTCCACGCTCGGTTGAAGTCATACTGAGAGCTGAAATTGTTGAAACTGTTCAGGTATAGAATATATTAGCTTTGGTGACGAAAAACAATTGCTGTTTTTGTTTTTTTATTTTTTTTTCTATGTTGACACTTTACCAACGAGTCAGCTAGTTCCTATCTGTTAAGTTTGCTGATGGTAATTTATAGGATGGGTAGTGTTTACTGTTTTTGATGCTTACACTAGAATTACAAGCATTATTTATAGTTATCTTAGGGGCACCAGTCAAATAGATGGATAAACACAAGTACTTTTTCTATTATTTTTTTCTTTAACCCTTTGGAGTCCAAAGGTCATTTCAAAAGTTTTTCAGCAACTCCGAGCCATTTTCAGTGAATAAAGTTTCTCGTGGCGCTAATTCAAAATAAAAAAATCTGTATTGAATTGATTAAAAGGAATTAAAAAAAATAAAATTGGTGAAAAATTTGGCTTGTAATGTTGCATACGATAAACTTATTTGATTAGTGGTTTTCAATCTATGGATGTCATTTTTATTTAAAATAAATATTCATAAAGAAATTAAATATAGTGAAATACAATAGAATCAAAATAAAATGTAACTACTAGTTCAAAGTGTAAGCTGACAATCCAATCTTATTTTCACGGAATATTCATTCCCGCGTCGTTTCAAAGGAAGTAAAGAAAAATAGTTTTGATCCTCTTAAATTAGAAAACACGCAATCATTCACAAAATATTACATTCATAAGTTACCGTAACTAAAGATATAAATTATCTGCGAATATTTCATTATCACTCCTTATCCAACTCTATTTTCGAAATTCTTATTACACAAAATATTTAAAATTAAATAAAGTTATTAACACTAAAGCGCCTGAATCCGATTAACATGCTTTTTGGGGACTTGATCCTACAGCCGGATGCATGTTAACATGCTTTTATGAAATTCGATCTCTAACATACTCTTACTGACATCAAAAGGGATTAATTATATTTTAGATAGTATATTATTATAACATATGTCGTTATTATAATTCTCTCCATATAAAATTAAATAATTAAAAAATAATTAGTGATTCTAGATTTTGTTAAAAATATTTTTTCGAATATCCTATATCCTAAATTGGTTTATGTAAATGTCACACCATAACAAATTCTCATTTAGAATCGATGCTGACAAATTCTAGGATAGTCACACATGTGGTGTTCGTATTCTGAATTATCATTTTATGACTTATGGCATTTTGCAAAAGCCGACAGATATTTACGAACGAAAATTTCTCATTGATTTTGTATTAGGTGTGTGCCCACACCATCTTTTATAATTATCAGTAGCGTAATTTTAGTTATATGACAATTTGAAAATTGCGATTATTTCACACTTTTTTCGATCGTGCCTAAATATGCCTGCTGTACGTGTATTATTTCGCGCAAAAGTGCGGCACTTTAGGTGTTAAAATATTTTAAATTATAATATAGCATAAAACATTATTTAAACATTATTGCAGTTGATTTTTTGCATTATTCCCGTCAAATACATACTGATATAAAATTCGATTTCTATATGATTTTAATGGAATGCGTAACATATTTGTTATTCACTTTCTTTGATTGATGATTTTATCAGAATGTTCACCAATTAAAAATATTTTACGATCTCTTTATAAATATAAAGAACTACTTATATTTGCATACCAAAAAAAAATTCATTGCTTTATTTTTTTTCATGTAGTACAAATATTTATCAAGAGATGCCAGTAGAATAATCTTTTATTTTAGTGTTAATCTGTATATTATTATTCAGACTGTGCTTCGACAATTCATTTTTGTCCAAAAGTTGTTCCAAATGATTGCAATGATTGTCAAAAAGAATCAATTTTTCATTACACGCAGCAATACAATGTAGAAATGGTTCGCCTTTATGCTGTGACAACAAAAACAAGATTTTAGATTTTTCTTCTGACGATCATTTAATTCATGCGACACCCATCTATCCAGCTTATTTACCTTACCGATAGTAACGTCAAACCTTGCTTCCAATTCTTGCGTAGTATCTTTCAACTTATCATTCTCCATCTTCGTTAGGCCATGTAGCTTATTTTCAAGATTAAAATCGCAAGACACTTTATATATATTTAATTGATTCATAGGCTGGAGATCGATATGATTTTACTGGAACGTTGATCGTCGTACCTGAAGTAGGATCTTTAGCATTACCTGGTGCCAAAGCTGAAATGACCACCAGAAAAGCGGGTAATGAAGGACCAACCGATGGCGTTAAAGGATTGAAAGCTCTTGGAGTGAGAGAGCTGCATTATAAGTAAATTATAAAAATCATTTTCAATACCAATATAATTAATATGTTTTACTAATGTTTAACATAATTTTAGGACAGCTTTCTTAGCCTGCAGTGTGCAAGTAACATCTGGTAGATTCGGTTTATTAGAATTTCCTACTGGCGATCTCTCATCCGAAGCTATGATTAAGCAAATGACTGAGCAAGAATGGGAAAAGGTATATCTTGATTTGTATTGATTACTACTGTATTCTACAAATAAAATAACATTTACATATAATTTCAGATTCTAGAAATGTCTAAAGATAGGAATCTTTATCAAAACCTCATCACCAGCTTGTTTCCAAGTATACATGGAAATAATGAAGTTAAAAGAGGCATTTTATTGATGTTGTTTGGCGGTGTACCAAAAACTACAATTGAAGGTATTTATTAAAATGAATGCAAACTTAGTTTCTGTTATATAATTATTATTGTTTTACAGGAACTACATTAAGAGGAGATATCAATTGTTGCATAGTGGGCGATCCTAGTACAGCAAAATCTCAGCTGCTCAAACAAGTCAGCGAGATAACGCCGAGAGCTGTTTATACTAGTGGAAAAGCATCATCAGCTGCCGGTTTGACCGCTGCCGTTGTCAAAGATGAAGAATCGTTTGATTTCGTAATCGAAGCTGGTGCTTTGATGTTAGCCGATAATGGAGTTTGTTGCATAGATGAATTTGATAAAATGGATCCGCAAGATCAAGTGGCTATTCACGAGGCTATGGAACAGCAGACTATATCTATAGCTAAAGTAATTATTACTTCTATTCATTAGTTTATAAAAAATTATAATTGATTTAATTTCTTAAATAATGTTACAGGCTGGTGTTAGAGCTACTTTAAACGCAAGAACGTCCATTTTGGCAGCAGCTAATCCGATCGGTGGTAGATACGATAGGTCTAAATCACTTCAGCAAAATGTTATGCTCAGTGCTCCTATCATGTCTAGATTTGACTTGTTCTTCATTCTCATTGATGAGAGTACAGAGGTATATTGACATTTTTTTATTTTACATTTGGTAACACTACAACAAAATTTTTGCCGCATATTTGAGTCAATGGCTCTCAACAAATGATGCATAATTAAGTCATCGGCCTGTAATGTAAAATAATAAACTACAATAAAATAATAATTCTTTTCAAAAACTTTTTACTCATAATTTGTTACACTAACAAAAACTATATATGCTATATAAAAATCAAGGACAGTTTTGAAATCGGTTCATAATTTATCATTAGGTTATAAAATATGATTTGACCACAAAAATCAAATTTCGTATCAAAACTTACTTTGAACTTTACACAAAAATAAATATTTGAAGAATATAATTTGAACAATTTTTATTGTACCGATTTCTAGTTATTTTGTCTTTTTATTCTTAAAAAAAATCGTTATTTATAGCTGCGGTCGACAATCTTTTGGTCCTCACAGACCAATAAACTCAACATGTTAAATCCTTTGGACCACAAATATGATTTTTTTTAATAAAGTAACATTTTGAATATAAAATGGTACATGTTTTTCAGTGAGGGAGACTTAGTGCTCGCCCACTTATTGCTACCATGACCAGTTACGGTGATTTGGAAATGTAATTGGATTAGCCTATTTTTTTACTGGACATTTATGACTCATGCGATAGTTTTTAGAATAAGATCGATACAAACCTGTCATCTGAACAGGTTTGTATCGACCGTTAAATATTTTGAACAAGTGTGAGATCTGGTGAGTTTACTTAATAATTGCATCGTTCATACTGGATCTGGATATACTCACCTGTATCTTTAATTAACGCACAATATAATGAGGCGAAAATTAAAAGAAAGCCGAATCAAAATATTAATAAACATTTTAATATATTCAAATTACTCCACGGACCACCACAATTCTCTCAAGGACCATCAGTGGTCTGCGAACCACCGGTTGGCGACCACTGATCTGGAGCTCAACACTCAAATTTAAATGTTTTGTTTATTTTTAGGTGATTGATTACGCAATAGCTAGGAAGATAGTCGATTTGCACTGCAATAAGGAAGAAACTTACGATTGCTTCTATTCTAGAGAAGATCTTCTAAGATACATAGCCTTTGCGAGATCATACAAACCAGTTATTACAGAGGTATGAGAAATGAAACCTAATTTTTAAATTCAAACAAAGTAATATTTTTGTTTATATTATTTACCATAGAAACTAGTGTAGATTGAAGATATATTATTATACTATTTCTGAAAAAGCGTTTTCTGATGTATATGTGTGAATATAATAATGATGGTTTTCTCACACTAATCATATATTTTTGCATTAAATCTTAATCCGAAGCAACAATATGTCTACTTTCATAAAAGTTTGTTCTTTTTATTGGGTCAATTGGAATTAAATTGCTACACGTTTTATAACAAAGTATTGATAAGTAACTATACATACATTAACACATTACCGACAGGAAGTCACATAATTGGCTTTAGTTGGAATAATGCAAACGACAGGAAGGCAAATTTTGTTTTTCTCTTCAAAATTTGTTTGCATGTTCAGAGGTATTTGTAAATGTCAATTAAAAAGGCCATGTTTTGATGCATAAAAATTGTAAATAATAAAACTAGTTTTTTGAATTCACATGAATTGCAAAATTCGTCCTATTTTAAACAATTCGGTAACCGCAGACTCCTTTAGTAATGTGTTAAAAATTTTAAATAAATCATATAATTTTTAAATATTATTGTTCTTCAGGATGCTGGAAAACTACTGATAGAAAATTACGGAATTCTCAGACAGAAAGACAGCACCGGTGGAAGTACAAAGTCAACTTGGAGAATTACAGTTAGACAGTTGGAGTCGATGATACGTCTTTCGGAAGCAATGGCAAAGTTGCACTGTAGTTCCGAAGTTCGCATTGAACATGTACAAGAAGCTTATAGGTGTGTATTTATTTTAACATGATGAATTTTCTTAACTACATCTTATCTTAAACTAGCTTTCTGCACCATGAGCACTATTACTAAATCAAGACATGTCTTTGATTTTGATTAAAAAATAGCTATTAATCTAAATATTATATATGAATAATTCGCTAACTTTCTATTTTCCTTCCATTAGTAGTTTAAAGATTCTCAGTTTTGCGATGCAATTATTCCATTTTACCCATTGTTTTTTTAGAAATAGCTCTGTAAATTCCCGTTGTATATGATATGGGTAAATATTTTATAACCAATTTATGTATTTAGATTACTAAATAAATCAATCATTCGCGTGGAACAACCAGATATTCACTTTGATGAAGATGAACCACAGTTTGAGCCTTCTATGGATGTCGATACTCCTTCAACAGTTAACGGACTTAATGGACACGGATGTAAGTGTTTCATAGAATAATATCAGTCAAATTTGTGTTATTGAGTATTATATTAATCGTACTTTCAGCACAAAACAGTACAACAAATGGAACGAACGGAACTAGCACCGAAGATCATCAACCGAAGAAGAAGTTGACACTTGCGTTTGAAGAATACAAGAAACTCAGTAATACTTTGATTGTTCATATGAGGAACGAAGAAATGGCTTCTGAAATGGGTAAATATTTTATTCCTCTCACATAGTATTACTTTGTCTTTCAACCCTTCCCAGTTACTTAAATGGAAACCATTTAAACTACAATAGAATAAATAAAACTTGTTTATTGCTTTAGGTGATGGGACTGAAAAAGCAGGAAGGAAAAAGAGCGAAGTAATCAACTGGTATTTGGAACAAATTGTTGATCAAATTGAAAACGAAGACGATTTACTTGAAAAGAAAGGTCTTGTTGAAAAAGTGTTGGACAGACTTATGTATCATGTGAGTATTTATTTGTTATATTGATTCATTATTGTGTTATAACATGTTATATGTTTGCTTTATAAATGTTTCAGGATCAAGTAATCATTCCATTGTCAGCGACTGGACTTCGAGGAGCGCACTCTGAAGAATCAGAAGACGATCCTCTTCTGGTCGTCCATCCTAATTATGTTGTCGATTCTTAATTTATTGTTTAATTACTATTTATGTTAAGTTTTATGTTTATCGGGTAATTTTCATGACGATTATTGTAAATAGTAATTCATAAGAATTAGAAGACCAATTAAGATCCTCATTTTTGTAATAGGTGGTTCAAAGTTGATTAATATCAGTATTGCCATAATTTAATTTAATTAATAAATATTTTTTTATGATAATCACTTTTTTTATTAATATTTTCCTCTGGCGACGACGGGCTCCCAGGTGTTCCCGCCCGCTTCCCCATACCTATCGGCTCATTAGCGACCCTAGCACTTGAACGCTTGCTTCCCATCGGCAAGCCGATGGTCCGCTTCCAGTCTCAACCGGAGTCGCCTCGGTAGGCGACTTCGGTAGGAAGCCAGCAATGTCTAGTTTGTGGAGAAGTGCAGTCAAATGGCAGCATGAAAGCCTCCCTACTTTTATGTCATATACAAACAATACATTTCAATTATAGATGTATCTTAAAAATTTTTCTTCATACATTCAGTCAAAAAGGTTTCAATTTCTACATGCCAGCTAACAAAGATTAAAAACATGTGGTCATGGTTGTGTGCTTTATGCAAAATTTAGTTCCGTAATGCTGTCCGTCGCTCCTCTACATTTTGGTACATGAAAAGACTTAATAACAAGGGTGTTCTTCTATAACGTACTAACAGTTCGAAAGGCTCAAGCTCAACCAAGGAGGTTCTGACTGGTAGCTGAGATCTTAAGTATGAGGGATAAGTTCGCACATCCACTTAACAGTTAAAACGTTAAAGTTTGAAATGTCAGACAGTATAAATCACACACCATTTCATAAATGAAGGGTATAATTTAAGGAAATGGACTGTCAAGGGTTGTATAGCATTGTTAATTTACAGAACTTTCACTATAAAAGCCATTCGTGTTATTAGTGCTATTTTTAGTTCCCAAACTTAAAAACTTTATTTTTCATCCATTATTTCTGATGACAGTCGTTAACTTAAAAGGTTTTATGTTGGCTTTCATTTAACCTTCAGCTTTGACTGATATAAAAAGCGAAGAAGTACATTGATCAATCATTATTGTAGCTTTCATGTCAATAAAACAACAATATGAAGTACCGGCAAAAATGGTTGCTTCTTAAAATTCTTAAAAATTTCCTGAGACAATCCAAGCATTTCATCAATCACTATTGTCAAATATCTACATTGCACGGCTTGCGATATTTAAGTGATATTGAAATCATTCCGTCGCATCACAGATTGCTTTGGTTGTTACAAATATTGTTTGCTATAACTTTGACAACTTGGATGTCTATGATTTATACGGATAATTACAAAAATATACCAACCATTACAACGGTGGGTGAATTTCCTAATGGGTTAGTAGTTTAAAGATTTAAAATAAACAAAATGTTACAAACTTCAGCTCCAATCGACTTCGTATCCAGTGGGAAAGGTTTGGTTTCCTTCCGTTACCATATGCAATGTAAACAAAGTCTCCAAGAAGCATTTTAAAAAAATAGCTGATATTCTGTAAGTATAGTTACCGATTTACCACCCACTCAGATATTCCTATTGTATCTAGTATAAAACATCAAAAGTTCCCAATCTTTTTGAAATTGTTCTAAATATTCATTTTTAATTTAGATCAAATCATAATATCGATAATTCAGAGATAGAGGATTTTGGAATGTCTCTACACTTATTAACATCTTTATCGACATTCAATTACAACAACAAGAGATTCAACAACCATTCGGAAATATTCAATATTTTGAAAACGTATAATTACACATTGGACAAATTACTCAAAGAAGTAATAGTCGCTTGAATTAAACATATGTATATAATTTTGAATACTGTTCTACTAAAGACACATTATTGAAGTGCAGGTTCACCAGGGATGTGAGGAACTCCTCCAAATGTGCATTTTTAAATCTATGGTCGTAAACTGCAGTGAAAATTTTGATATGATCAAATCGATGGATGGATTTTGCTGTTCTTTCAATTATCAAGGACACGGAAGAGTTGTAAAGTAAATAATTTATCTAATATTACAATAGCATTATCATTCTGTTTGTTATATATTAATTTACTTTATTTTAGTATTGACGATTCTCAAATTAAACGAACATTTGGAAGTGGAATGTATTTATATTATTAATCATATTTATTTTAATAGTGCAAGTTCTTATTGTAATACCATCAAATTATAGTTTTAATGGAGTAATTACAGTTTTGAACATTGATCCTGAAGATTATATGTCACCAATTAAACCAATTTATGGGGCATCGGTGAGAATTATTTTTATCGTTTTTATAATCATTCTTCTTTCTTTACATCATTTTGCGTTTCTGAATTAAAATTTTATTTTTTATTTGTATTGACGTCCAACTTTCTTGACACCATATGGTTTAAGCCCTTCCGTTAGTAGTAGACTTATATGTAGTATATTTAAAATAAAATAAACCAGCATGATAGATAAAGGGTAATAGATAATATGTTGATGACAAACACCTGAAATACTTTGGTTCGAATTTCATATCAGCAATGACTTGTGTGCTCCAAATAAAGTTTTAAAGAATAAAAATCGATTGAACACAGTCTGCAGGAATGTAGTAGATGTAAATGCAGATCATTCTTAAACGTAATCGGCTGTAAATAAGTTTTTTGAAAAGCAGATATAAAAGGCTGAGTTTCAGTACATCGAATCGTCATTCGCAACTTATTTGAGACCATATCTTACGACTGGTTGGTCGGTGAATGGAGTAATCTCTGCTTATCGTCAACAGCTCACATTTCTCTCCAAGAGAGCATTCTTCTCCAGCATCATGTATCAAATGCGTCTATCCTTAGTCTCTAGAGCAGGCCTCGGCAATCTTTTTTTACTGCGGGTCAAAATAATTAAAATGTGACTATTAAAAAGATTATTCGGGTCAGTAAATATTTTTGGTCCTAACAACTATATATGTGGTCTAGTCGTGACATCGTAACATGCTAAAAAAATGATATTTGCAGAATTGAAATGGGTCACTTCAAATCATCAAACGGGTCACTTGGTGACCCGCGGGTCATAGGTTGCCGAGCCCTGCTCTAGAGCTTATAGTTGAGGAATATTGAGAAAAACCAAGTTTAAGTGGATGCATCTTGGTTTTTCGAGATTTGTTTTAATTATGCCAAATTTTAACCTTCGACTCAATTCACATTGCTCATGATTCTTTTAGTTTACATTCACAAGAACCCTTGATTAATCAGTTTTGATCCACAAAGTTACAGTTAACACTAGGTTTATGGGTGTAAACTCGTCAATTTTATGGATGTCATTAAAAATAAGTATATAGTGACCATATTTTCCAAAATAAGAAATCACGAAAATGAAAATCGTGTTAATATTGTTCATATATAAAAAGTCGTAAAAAACCCAGAAATAATACTGTCTAATTCAAATTAAATCAGAAACCCATCAATTTGATGGGTTTCGTAAAGCTAGTGTTAATTTACTTCTCTTTCCATTCGTTGAATATTTTTTTTTAAATTATTTATTTATAATCTGTATAATAATACATAAATATGTAACAATAATTTTACTTATTTTTACATATGTGTATATACATTGAATAATTAACGATAAAAAAATATACTTTTTTTATGAAAATAATTATTTAATAAATTTTAGGTCATGATAGCTGATCCTACAGATTTTCCGGACGTATCAATTCAATACACAACTGTTCATCTGAATGAAGTCACTCATATTGAAGTTAAGCCGAGCTACATTGGCAGTTCTCCGTCTTTTATTCACGTTCCATATAAAAAGAGGCAGTGCAAATTTGCTGAAGAGGTTTTCTATGACGGATCTAATTATTGTTTTCAGGAATGCATTCTTGATTGTAAAATGGACTTTATATACAAAAGTTGCAACTGTGTATTATATATACACCCAAATAAAGGTATAGTAGCAAAGATATATTAAAAAGTTTCTGGTATTATATAGTAATTACAGTCTTGAAACTATAATCCTCTTCAAAGTACTGCTCATTTGACTTAATGCAACAATTATAATTATCTTACCGGTGATTTCCTTAGATCAGTAACATGCCTCCATTTAAGTTTCTGCTTCATTAGTTGCAATAATAAGTTTCATTGAGTGTACTTTAAAAAGAATAAGTTTCATAAAATAATTCTCCTTGTACTATGAGTAATAATTTATATTTCTTTTGCCGTTAGCTAATAGACGGATCTGCTTATTAAGTGATATGGATTGCATCATAAAACATAAAGGTTTTTATTTTGAATTAAAACATAATATACGTATATAATATAAGCTTATTTATATATTTTTAAGGATATTTCAACAGCATATCATTTCCAAAAGATGTAAATTCAAGTTATGGAATCAATTGCGATTGCGTTGCCGAATGTGTTGGAACAACTTATAATATCAATGTTATGCAAAGAAGTGTTTCTAGCATGTCTTACCTAAAGCAGTTAGGGTACATATACTTTTATTTTTTAATTTAGGATGAGTCAAGAAAGACTTTTAAAATAATATTTGGATACAAATTGCTGCTTTAGAAGTTTGGAGACACATAAATTTATAATATAATATATTTAAATAAAATTACATGGGTGATTATAGTCTAATCCACGATCATCCACGAGCATTGTTAAGTGTATTTATAAATTCTAGAATAAGCCCAGATTAATCGACGCTATGTTCTGTAAATATTTATAAATGAATCATATTTGAGTCTTTCTTGGCCCACTATTTATTTATAGTATTAATTTGTATGTGACATTAAATATTTTTTTTAGGAACCTTTCTTTGGTGAACAAAAGTATAGTAACTATTTCTTATCACAAAAATACATGCCCCCTGTATATAAAAGATGTCTACCTATATTGGAATGATGCGATTGGTAAATTAAATAACTAAAATATTTATGAACAGTGGCTTTTAAATCATCGGCTTGTGAGTAAGGATAACATTGTGAACAACTAAGTATATTGAATAGCACTCATCCAATTATTTAATAGCTAAACTTCATATTGAATCATATTTATAAAAGTAATGTCGAAATTTTTTAAATCACAACTAAGACTCAATTCCATAATTTTGTGTTGACCAAATTAGTGATAATTAGTTTAGTTCATCACTGAAAAACTGTTAAACCACCAAAATATGGACAAATAATCTTGAATTAATTTTTTTTAAATTCTTTGAAACGAGGAAATCACAGTAATCATATCAAGTGACTTAGACAAATCAATTTACAAGATAAAGATAAAGCTAGTCCACAAAATTGGTAGTCCTATTATGCCATTGATCAAGTCTGGCACATTTATATTTATTTAATTTAAAAAAAAACTATCAATTCATAGCGATTTACTTTAAATGGCTTTAATTCCCATTTCGCCTTGTATTCGCCCTGACAATAATGTGATAATGATATGATCAGTATTGTCTTCAAAGATGAGCGCTTCTTTTGTGCTCAATTGTATGTCAAAATGTCACAAGTAGAGAATTCAAACGCTTATATGTGCTGACATAAAAACTTGTTCTATGATAAATTATTAAAGAACTGCGAACAGAATGCTAGTTAGTTATCGATGAATAGATTAATTGAGTTTCTATATATCTTCAGATTTTCGACATGACTTACGTATAGTATATGATGTATTATATTTGTAATTAATTGTTATTATATTTTCAGCTTCTTACGGAGGAGTATATAGCTTATGTATCGGAGGATCTGTAATAAGTATTTTTCAACTGTTGTTCGAGTTATCTTTAGCAATATATAGACACATAACTAAGATGAGAAAGAAAACTTTATTTTTACCATTTGTACATTAGTATTGTGAATACAATTTTTAAATGTTACATAGACAAGTTGTGTTATAGTACAATAAATTGATTGCTTTGCAACTTTTTACATTAACATTGCAAAATAAAAATATAATCAATGTTACAATACAATATTTATATTGCAAATATTCTCTATAATAATCAATTTACAACAGATTAATACCTTTGCAACTATAAACATTTTCTTTGAAGCAGAATTTTCGAAAACTCTCATACATTACAGTTCTCGGATCTGCTAAATCAACTCTCGACTGTAACAAAGATATAACAGTGCCCAAAAATGCATGGCATGAGAAATCTGTAGAGAAATAATATCCCTGTCTGTCTGTGTTTATAACGCCAGCTACTTCAGGCAATGAGAGATTTTTCACATACTCTAACAGGTCATGGTTAACATTAAATTCTATAAATTCTTTCAAATTTTTACTTGAGTTCAAAATTAATTTATTAGTGTTGTCCAAGCTTGGCCAAGTTTTTGTCTCTTTAGTCTCATCTGAAATGTTAAAAATCATTATTAGTTTAATATGATAGATTTAATGAACAAGCATATTTTGTAAACTTACGTGTGTTTTCCTCTGGGATCATGTAATAATGGTAATTTGCAAATAACAGTGAAAATGGCATTGCGATTCCTCCATTCTCCCAAATAGTCAAAACCCTTAAAATAAATGGAAGCATTTCCGGAGCTATAGCTCTCCAGTGCTTTTGCATCGGACCGCCTTTGAAAAAATTGCTTAAAGTAGAACCAACAATTTTGACATTATTGCAAGTCTCCAGTTTTATTTGAAAATCTAATATTGTTGCTTGCTCATTTTGATACTCTATTCTGTGGTTATGCAGGATTAGGATATTTAGTATGGTGTTGGGATGCTCTTTTTCGAATTTTTTATATATCTTTTCGTGTTTATTGGGATCAAGAGATTCATTTTCTTTGAGAATGATGTGTGTATATACATTGTTATTTAAGTTATTCGTTTGGAGTTTGCAATGTGTCGAAGTGTCAATGGGTTTGACATTTCTGCTGACTTTTTCAATTCCTCCTAGAGACATAAAAATAATCCCGATTGCGCCACATATCAGAACTAACGCTATAATCATGCGTTTAAAATCTGAAACAAGTAACAATATATTGTGTAATTGCTCGTATTATGTTAAAGATCATGTACGCAGCGGTGTACTGTCAACATTAACCAATAATAAACTGGATTTTATCTTAATTAAACCCCTACTTTTAACATAAATATTAAATTACGATCGTATCGTTTATTTAACAGCAAAATTGCGAATTTTAATTGAAATGGGCATTTAGAAAAGATTTAACGCTGGTAATTTATTCTGATAAAATATTATATTAGCTGCGCTGCGTCGCGACGAAAAGGTTGATGTTAAAATAACATATCCTTGTCTTGGTCCATGTTTGATTTACTAAACAAGGATGCCCAGGATCTTTTCCATATTCAAGTTTCTCTAGAGTCATTGGAGAAGAAGGGGGGCAGGTGAGACACTTGCCCCCTTGAATTTGGTCAGAAAAATCTTTTCTGACCAAATTCAAGTCATTTAATGAAATACTATGAATTTAATGAAATCTTAATATTAACAAAAAAGTCCATGACTGGCCAACTTTTCTTGAATCTATGCCAAAAATATTTTTTGAAATAAATAATTCAGTGAAATCATATCGGAATACATTTTCACCAGTAGATATATATTTTTAATAGTGAAATCTGCAAGGTTTAAGTAAATTTATATGATTTCAACTTTTCTATATGCAGTAATATAAGATGACTATACATTCTCCTTTGAGTAGGATTGTCCTCAAAATTTTTGTCCTCCTTTTGTTCTTATTTATCCTCCTTGAACAAAAATGACCGGAGTGATCCTTTTTTATTTTTTAGTTCCCGCAGTATTTCTAAACGAACAAAAATTTCTGAGATGACATTTTATTTATTTTAGTGTCGTTTGATATTTTTAAAATCTGGTCCTCTCAAGTAATATATACATTTACATATGTACTTATAATTATTTATTTAGATGGGGAGTACAAGTGTTACAGTAAATGTGTATTTTTCAGTGAATTTATATAAATACTGCAAATACATTTTCACCAGAAGATGAAACTCAATTTGCCAGTTGTGAAACGTACGTTTGCTGTTCAAACCCAAACCTAACCTACACGAATTATCCAAACTCAACCTGACCCAATGAAAGTTCTAAAACTAATTAGTTTCAGAACTTTCATTAGGTCAAATTCAAAATACAAATTAAGCCAACTCATCTCTCAGGGGAAAATAAACGGAAGATGAAGTACAGACAAATGCTATTATTATTACTCCATTTACATTACAGACACTTGGGTTATACAAGAATAAATGTTACCACTATGATACTCGTAGAAGGTAATTGGAAAACCACTACGTAGTAATCCATTTCTTAGTGTTAAGCTCACTATGTAGCTTCTATTGATCATATATTTTTTCTATAGTATCAACGGTCTGTGATATACCTATCAATATTGTTTATGGCTTTTAAGTGTAAAAGATTATTTCAAAGTATATGACCGAGTATACGCGTTGCAAAAATGATGCTGACATTACGTGTCTAATAATGATATGACGCACACTAAGGCACGACACGATAAAATGCACATCGACGTTCTTTGTAGTCGTGATATTTTGATGATTATACATGTTTTAATTATGTTAGTGTCTAGTCAGCTAATCCAGTGCGTGCCGCATTTCTTCTAATATGGCCTAATTATTATAAATGAGCTAATTTACCTAGTTTCTTATTCGTATCACGCTGTAACCGCTCCTCATCTGCATATCTCGCTCTGAAGAAATTCATTTCTACTTTCGCTTGTCCTTTTATATTTCAATCTTGGTTCGAGATGAAGAGCTCTTCAACCCTGAGGTAGGCCGATGATTTGGTCTAAAATTTATGGATATTGCAATTAATTAGATGAATTATTGAGTAAAAATACACGTGTTTTGAATATGCATTTATAAAATACAAAGTGTTTTACTCACAAATTATTGTAATTGCGACAAGGTTTCCAATATGTCAGACGGCTCGTTGCGCTATTCTCCTCCGACGTCTGCGCCGGCTACCAAAAGACTGACGGCTAAAATGCGGCGAGGGCCTTTTATATCTGTTGGCGGCGGATTGGCGTCAAAACAAACTGCAGCGACGCTATGTATGCGCAGGCACAATTCGTTCACAAAGTTTCATATTTCAAGAATATTATTCATTAAAATACGATAATAGTTTCGTGGGAATTATATTTGTATTTTGTTCGCCTGGCACAACAGCCTGGTCGGTAGTGGAATTTTATCGGCTGTCTTTACCTTGTGACGTCATCAATAAAAGTATACCAAACGGTTAGTGGCGCTTCGTTCTCATTACTACCACGTTCCCTAAAGTGGTGACCGACAAATACTGTGACTTCCCATCTCCATCGATAAATCCACATGATGATGTATCGAAACTGCCTTTTTCAACAACGTGACTAGATTACATCGCGTCTGGGATGATCAAGGCATCACTACATCACACCACAGCGCAGCACTCCCACCGGCACCTGACACATAGTGAGTTCGAATCTTGAAAATCCATTTACTGTTTTTTTCCATTGTATTGCTTTGGCGTGAGCTCAGCTAGATACAAGTTCACGCATAACTTTATTATATTCTAAGCTGGAAGCTTAGAGAAAAATTCCATTAGTTCTAAACGAAAGAAGTCCAAGTAAAAAAAATTGTATGGCAGTGTTGCAGCGTATAAACGTTCAGAGAAAGGGGAGGAGATCAGCATTTTTACTTTCAATAGACTCATTGCACAATTCGGATACTTGGGACGAAGAGGTGATCTCTGTGTTATTCTTTCAAATATTAAAATTGACTTTCTAGCCTTTTGTTATGGATTGCATAAATTCGACAGAATGAAATTTTAAGCTCCATTTATTTTGGTGGGCGAGCCTTACGCTCAATTTATTTCGTTATTTTTGCTATACATAGCTGGTATTATATTTGCCTAAGCATGCCTTAGTCATAGTTAAGGCTAAAACGCCGCTTCTTTTCAAATTTAAGGAAAAAAAAAATAATTAACAGCTGACAAATTAAATTTATCACAATGCTTTTGTTTATTCTATCACTGAGGGACTATTTATTAATTATGGCCAGAGAGTGTTACTACATGATTCATTGCTTAAACCACTGCCGTTACCGGTAATAGGGCCCTACGAGTCCAACCCCTATGGGTGGCATCCAGCTTTTTAGGGCTAGATGAGCGGGAACCACCCCCCGTAGTACTACGTTATTTGTTAGAGTCTCAGTAGTGTTTCTCCCGAGTGTTATTGGGAAACGCTCTCCTGATCACCTGCAAACTGCCGCTTAGCTTTTGCATAGCATTAGCTTTGCATGCTTCTGCATTTCTATGCTTCATCCTTGAACATCACTTTCGTGATTCCTCAGTTCCAGTTACGACTCCCGGTTTGAAATGCAGTGCTTTGCTCGTCATTGGTAGTCCAAAGGACGCTACCTCGGTTGGGTGTTCACAAAGTTTACTTCCTCTTAAGAGCCTGAGGGTTTTCAAGCTTAAAAGAGGTCCCTCACTCTCCCACACTGTTACGGCGAACTCCAGCGTGTGGTCGACTGGCGCCGATTCATTATGGCCATAATTAGGCGGCACCCTGGTAACACTGACGTAACGGCGGCATGGTGAACCTCCACCGGAAGACAACGACCGGCAGGGCTTCGTCCGCCGATCTCTCGCATCATGTAATTTCCTAAATAAAAGTTATTCAATTATAAACTTACTTTAATAAATACTACCACAGTAGCTAAATCTGTGTCTAAAAACCACCCGCCATCATCCATCCGCCAAATTACACAAATAAGAATAAAAAATCATTTATTGTTAATATAAAATTGCATAAATATGTATTTTTCTTTAGTTTGCGTGAGATATACATAATGCCGCATTGGAAAATTCTTCCTTCGGTATTCGATCTAAATTTTCAGATCGAATACCTAAATTTACTGGTACTAATTTATTTTTGACGTTGAATATTTTCTCTCATATCTTATATTTTTTAAACGTAAAAAAATCAATAAAGTCAACAATAATTTGCAAACAAACTTTAACACAAAAGGAGCCGCGTCAAAAAGCTACAATCTGTCCCTTTGAATAATAATGTTTATTGTGAAAGTACTACATAGAAAGTGGGTGCTTTGGAACACAATATTCCGGTGGAATATTGTGTTCCAAAGCACCCACTCAAAGAGAACGGGCTCCGGGAATTTGTCCCCTCTTCCTCCCTCTTGGCAGGCTAGATGGTTTGTAAATATTTTTCACACCCAACGGCGATTTCTTCAGAACCGTCAAAATTGATGTTCCAGTCCGTCCCGTTTTGAGTTTACGAATTTCCAAAATTTTTTTCCAGGACGACTTTTCACAATCCATAATATAGTTCTGATGGCAATCGAAAATCATGACCTTTGTAATCGATTTTAGAGTACGAAATTTTTCGTAGACATGAGAGTTACGCGTTCTTTTAATGTAAAACATATTCTTATGTATAGCATTTTTTTTATAAAAACGGCAATAACCTCTTTCGAGAACCATATTGGATAAATTATGTTGGTCGTTAGATATTTTCTGGGTAAATTTTTTCTCATAAAAAAACATCGAGAGCAGAACCAACATTATCTGTCTGATACAATCGTTCCCAATTTCAATTTCACCGTTTGTGATAGATTTAATGCACCCATGCACTGAAGATATCTTTTAGCAATTTTTAAGCTGTTTTTGTAATATTTATGGTTATAAATAATTGCAATTGAAAGCACGCAACTATATACAAAATTATAAGTTTTCTCCTGACTAAACAATAATTTTAGATATTAGTTTAAATTGACTCCGCCAATGCTGTATTGATACCTAGATATTGGTTGAAAAAAAAATCCCTGGGGTACACCTCTTTGCACAGGGCATAATACGGGTATTGGTCTCTCTTTCTCCATTGAAACGTTGTATTGATACATTTTATTCATAAGAGATACGAGATGTGAGCACACACTAATGATACACAATTCAAATAATACATTCAATATTCTGCTACATATTACACAGGCCTTATTACA
The DNA here is from genome assembly GCF_051122295.1 of Plectrocnemia conspersa. Taxonomy (NCBI): domain Eukaryota; kingdom Metazoa; phylum Arthropoda; class Insecta; order Trichoptera; family Polycentropodidae; genus Plectrocnemia; species Plectrocnemia conspersa. The sequence goes on from NW_028277176.1 coordinate 10,959,398, forward strand.
AAGCATAGTATCGCCAGCAAGTTGAATTTGTGGCACTTTTCAATCACTGGTGAATGTATTTGAACTCTATATAGTTCCTTTGCCTTTGTCGAACCTTTTGCTCCTTTGGGATTTAACAAAAGATACTCCACACATAACGGTCTATTGGTTAAGGTTAAAAATATTAGCTATATTATATAATACATTTAAAGAGTGAATTTTTGATTGGCAGTTCATGATTGGAATACGAAAATTTTATTGTAAATATTATATACAATTGCCGGAATTAACTTACCTGTATATTTTAACTACTATAATTATTACAAAGTTTTTCTTGTAAGTATTAATATAAGAAAAAATAGTTATTGATTATTTAGATTTAAGCGAGTTGTATGCGCCGTTCTGTATATGTTATAAAATTCGTATTAAAAAAATATAATGAATTAAATCAACACGCATTACTTTAATGATTAATTTTTTGACATGAATAAATTACAAAGCAATGGATTAATTTGTGATTAATTGACATTATAGTGTTTGATGTGAATAAAGCTATTCAGCTGTGATTGATTGATTAATATTGGCTTTCCGCACGTAAATGTATTATTAGGCATAATTGTCCAATACAAATTAGTTTAAAATATTATATAAAGCACTGTAACTTACAACAGATATACATATGCTCTCAAGTGATCAAACAACGAACTTAAATATGAAGTCAAGGAGTAATAAATTGCTGGATAAACAAGTAAGCTAAATTATTTATTATTATGTATTACATACTTAAATAAAACATTTTACAGAAATCAAAGTCAAGAGTTACTTGGCAATATTTTAAAAGTATATTCGATGACAATATATTGTTTTTTAATAAAATCACTATACACCGTTTTCGCTATGTTTTCAACAACCAAAGGAACACTTCTTGGAACCATAAAATTATATGGCTGATTTTGATTTTCGTCAGTTGCGTCGTTTGCATTTGGATGTCTTTACTCTTGAACACTAAATTTGAAAACAATTACACAATTATATCGGTAATAATATATATTATAATAAAATAAGTATGTTACATTTACATAATTCAATTGTAGATTTCTTCTAGTACACATCCGGTAAAAAATGTTCCATTTCCGTGCGTGACAATATGCGATATTAATAAAGTGTCGAGGAAGAAGTTTCAAGTTGTCAAAGAATTACTGTATGATAATAATATGATTTAGTTAGTAATTTAAAAATATTAAATAAATAATTTATTTTCAGGGTCAATAACAATATTCAGGAGGATGAAATTGAAGATTTTGGAAGGTCTTTATCGTCACTCGTCACATTTTCTACGTTTGACTATTACGATAAAAATATTACCGATCACAATAAGATTTTCTCAATATTGTTTGCAAATAATTATACAGTGGATTCTTTAATGAGACAGGTTTGGTTTATTTGATTAATATGTTACGGGTGCATTAATGCAAAAAACTACAACATAAAAGGTATGGCTAAATAAAACATAAATTATTTTATTTAGCTAAACAACAAGCTACAGTTACCACAGCATTAAAAATTTTTTGACACTTTTTTATAACCTTTGAAACATATGTCTAGAATAATACGTTTTTATTGCTATATGTATACTTTGTAGTTATTGGATAGTCGTCCTCAGAGTTACGCTTTAACTAAGAGATGTACAGGAGGCGAAGTTCAACAATAACATAATTAGCCCTAAATTGCCCTCTTTTCCAATTCGTTCAAGCTTCATCGAAATAATATGCTAATGAAAAATTTTGTCGAATGCTTTTTTAATATCGATATAGACTATATGAAACTGAGTTTTAGCATTAAGTGACTTTGTTGCAAGGTTTTTGACCGCGAAACGACGTAGACGAAAACCGTGTTGCTAGTCCACTAAAGCTTGATAGTGATTGTAGATATATTTGTTAATAATTATATCAAACAATTTATAAAGCACAAAATTCTATATTTTTTGATACAATATTCATGACCTTTTTGATGCATTTCTGGGCTGTCTTATAATAAAGCGCAATGTCCATATTTTTTATAAGCCTTCTCTAATATTTGCACTACTTTATTGTACTTTTATAATATATTTAAAGCGCAAAACTAAATGTTTATTAAAGTAAAAAGTATTAATGATTTATGTGCTAAGTTTTTAATGCAGTGTGTTCATGATTTCAGTTACAATTAGAATGCGATAATTGGCTTTTATTTTGTGCCATTGAAAACGAATCTCAAAACTGTACAGATGTATTTAAAATGATCAAAACATCAGAAGGGTATTGTTGTTCATTCAATTATATAGGGGCGACAGAATTTTATGATAAGTATGTGTAATATAAATTTTTCAATTTTCAAATATTTTACTCATGTATTTATATATTTGTACAGCATATCAAAAAATTTCAACACATCAGTCGACAAAAGACATCCGAAATACTTGCAGGGATATCAAATGTTAGTAAGGTTGTTAATGTACGACATCTTAATCAAAAATCTTTTATGATAATGAATACCATAAATATTTGTTTTAGTAATGGAGGTATTTCAGTATTAGTTCAAGTGAATATTGCTGATTATATGTCATCTGCGAAGCATCTATATGGAGCATCGGTAATCAAGTTAGCTATAATATATTTTCTTATATGCAAAATTAACTGACTCGATGTTTTTTTTAACTAATAAGGTGATAATAAATGATGCAAACGACTATCCTGAAACATCGTCATTTAACTTCATTATTCAAAACAGCTTCAACTTTGAATACCAAGTCACTCCGATCATCAGAGAGAGTACAGCGAGTGTTCAGTACTTACCCGCAGAAGTGCGAAAGTGTTGGTTTGAAAACGAAGTTCTCCATATGAAGAATAAATATAGTTTTCAAAGCTGCATGGTGCGATGTCGAGCTTTGGCTATTTATGAAACTTGCGGATGTATTCCATTTTACTATCCTCCTATCGGAGATGGTAAGTTTTATAAGTAAATATTATTTTAATTCCAATATGTTTAATGTCTTATTTTTATAGATAAAAGACGAAAATGTGTGCTATCGGATAATAAATGTTTACGTCTTAACAAAGGTATATGATCCTTATTGTTGACATTTATCGTGTATTTGTAGTAGTGGTTTCTTGTGCTAAACAAATATTTATAATGATAAGTAGAGAAAATTAAATACGAAACATATAAGGATTTCCAAATCTTCAATCTGAAGTAAAAAATTAATTACGTATTTTGTATATTTTATATCAGTGTATACTGACGCGAGTTACTTTGTCGCTCAGTATGAAATTTTGCAATTTTTTTATATATTGTAAAATGTCGCTGTTCATTTATAGATAATCTTTGAACACTCTCCATCTGACTGTAGTTATGCAGATGTTTATATAAGAGTCTATTTATATGAAAGAAAAACAAAACATGCATTTACTCGAAATCAGACACAATTTAAGAAAACTGTTACTTATACTTTCACCTCAGCTGGTAATTATAAAATGAACTTGATGCTGCTATCCAGAAGATAATGTTTATTGGCATACAATATTGTAGAAGAGCTTTTGAAAGATCGCGTTCCAAGAAGCTTAAATCAATAAATAATTCTTGCACGTGCTCAAATCTCGGCCAATATAATTGAAACAAAACCGTATCAGCTGAAGAGATTATATAGAAAGACAAGTCGCAAATTAAAAATTCATTATCAAATGTGATTGTCTGGACAGATGAAGGAATGACAGGGATTTCCCTGATAGCGAAGACAGTTATTGTTTGCGTTTTAAGGAGATTATTTTTTTTTAATAAATTTTGCTTACATAATAAAATATTCTATATCGCGTTTAATTTTAAATATATTTTCAGGAATTTATTATAGCAGATTTATAGAAAATAAATCATATGGAATAAGGTGTGAATGTAAAGCGGAATGTTCAGAGAGAGCTTATGAAATAAGTAAAAGAAGTTATAAAATAAAAAATACAGCATATGTTGGATCAGTTAAGTATGCATTATAATCTAATCCTATTACAAAACTTCTTATTTACAAATTAAATTAACCTCCAGAGCATCTACCATGCTTTATAATTAAAGTTACCGAAAATCTCTATATACTACTTTAGCAAAATTAAAACTACACATTGTTTGAACTTATTCGATTTGATAGACAATTACTTTTTAATTTATTGCTTCTTACAAGAACAGTTGTAAATATATAAAACATGCATCTAGAATTCACCCAATTATTGAAAATGCTCTGAAGAGATTTTTGTTGCAATAAATATTATTTTTAATAAATTAAGTCAACCTTATTATTTTTTTACCATAAAATAAATTATTTTTAGAGAAAATACATCTACAATATCAATTATGTCTGTCTTCTTTCCAAGAGCCGTCTGCCAAAAATACACAACCGATGTGTTTATGGATTGGAATGAATTAATAGGTATGGTTTTATAGCATCTCTATTTTTTTTAACCTTTCTGCTACAAAAAAATATATGTAAAATTACAGCCGGATTTCTCCTTATTTTATACAGGTTAAAATGATTTTTTTAAATATAATAAAAATGATATACCAATAAGGAATATTTGAGATTTTCAATGAAAGTCTGTGAACCATAAAATATTTTATTATTTAAAAAAAACTATGCAAATTATTATCTCTTATGATGTATATTAGATGTATCTCTGATTCGAGTTGACTCTGGCGAATCAGAGATGCAGAAATTGGTTGGTCAATGGCATCGCTTGCATATTTGCCAAATAAAATATGTTCACGCCTTGAATAAGTGAAACACATTTCAAGGTAGTTAATCCAAAAGTTTTTACGCTATGAGACGCATTGTCTGTTGCATTAGTTATGCACCAACTTATCAATTTTATGGTGTTTAACGAGCGGTTAACGGGCGGATGCTGGCTGGGAGGTGAAATCTCCGATAATTATGGTATATGTTAGCACCATTGTTGCAAGTGTAAATTACGCATTTGTAATATTGAGTATTTGTAAAAACGCGTTGCTATTTCCTTTCTTTAAGTTCTAAATTGAGCTTAGCTTTAACTGCGTAGCCGAGTGAACCTATCACAAATTTAAAATCTAACCTATATTAGCGCTTATATAGCGCATATCTATCACTTACATTCGAAGTTCGCTTCTATCGGCGCTTTTATTTGGAATTAATTTCCATGAAGAACCTTCATAAATAACTCTCACCAGTAACTACAGACTTGAAACAGACTTTCCTCAAGCGGAGATACGTCTATCATTGACTGAGATAGCAGCCGCTTCTCTCTTCGCGTCAACTCTGGACCAACTATGACGTCTGAAATTCAGAGTTGAACCAATATTTATAATAATAATCTATATTCAAATAACTAAGCTTTACTACATTTTGTCATTTTTTCTGTTATACATAAAAACAAGTTCGGAGTTATTTTCTTGTTTTGCACTGAATTAATCTCGCACTTTGCACAGTCATTTCAAAGAAACGTTGATGCAATTGAGACCTAATTTCTCACGTTTCGCTAACCTAATAATAAAACTGCTTCCGCTATACTTTATTTTGTATCTTTAGAGTGTTCTTCGTACATAATATAATATTAATAAATAATGTCATTTTTTTATAAAAAAGATAAAAAATATAGAACTACAAAAACATAAAATTTGACCACGAAAATTGTACGTATTAATAATATTTTAATTCTTGCAGGATTTTACGGTGGCATTACAAACCTTTTAATAGGCGGGTCTATACTGAGTGCTGTTGAAATTGTCTACTTTATTATTCATAAGTTAATAACATTTTATACTTTGCGCGTCACGCCAAGCAAACGAACTGAGATTATTTATTATATCGAATAATATATATAAGTTACTAGAGGGTGTTGTATTATATATACTTTTTTGTGTGACATGAGCTATGAGATATACATTAATGTTGCTAAGCAGTTTGGATTAGAATATCCACATTTTAATTTATTAACTAATTAATTCATTAATTCCGATTCTTACACAAATTGATATTATCATACATAAAATAAAGCAATGTGAAATCACGGAGCATCAACTTGGATAAGAAGGCATACAAAACATACATGTATATTAGAATAGGGAAATGGACTAATGATTGCATGAAATCAATTATGATTATGCATCAAAAAGAGTCCACACAGAAGTGGTTAAATTACTACCTTTAGTTGATAAGTTAATTTTTTTTTTATATTTCAATTAAATATATATTGTAACTTTTTATGTTTATTTTAGATTGTAATAAGTGTTAGAAGCATGTATGTTATTATTTATTAATTTATATTATAAAAATATTAATTATAGGAACAAATTTGTATAAAAAATATAATTATGAAAAAAATATATTATATAATTTTAAAAAATAAATGTAAAAAATATATAACTATTTTATTATTGATTATTAAATAATATTCAAAAATAAAAAATTACATAAAACGTTTAAAAAAATAAGTATTACTCTTAGATTATACCTCAAAAAGTAATTTAACAATCTCCTACAAAAATATTTATCATACTGAATAATAAAAACATCTATAAAACACTACGAGAAACCAAAATTTAACAAAGAATATCTTCAAGCTACCAGTACCAATGTCACACATATGGCAAATATCATCCACGGCCATATATAGCTCTCCTAAACATCAAATAGTTAGAGTTCTTTAAAACACTGAAACAGATCTTTCGTCGGAGGCGATTTCAACGCTAAACATCCTTTGTGTGGCTCACGACTACAAACATCCACGCTAATGCCTTCTCTACACTCTCTCGAAGTTGGACAAGGTTGGCTGAAGAACTACCAATAAAGACGATAAGATTTATGACCATTATATAATGCAACAACCAGACCTAACTACTTTTCAACCCAAAAAAAGGTAACTAAAATAATTCTACTACTAAAACCAGGAAAAGAGTCGGACGATTTTACATCAACAAGCTTTCTACCAATAATGTCAAAATTTTAGAAAGTTTAGCATTAAAAATAATACAGCTCATAATTATAAATATAAAAATCATTCGGATATAAGAATCAACATTTATAGATTCACGAAAACAAAGTGTGGCATCCAGAGCTACTTTATAAAATCAAGCGACAACTTTCTCATAATTTATTTAAAATACTTAAATCATATCTGAGCGATCGCCACTTCTCATGCTTGAAGGAGTGCCACAGGGAAGTGCTAAGGGACCAGTACTGTATCTGTTATTCACTGTGATCTACCAACTGTGAAGTTTTTAAAACTAGCAGCTAAGAGATTACAAGACCCTTCAAGCAAGATACAAGCATGGCTCTGAAAATGGAAGACAAAAACCAATGAAAACAAATCTCTTTATGTTACCTTCACGCTAAACAAGGACACTTGTCCTCCGGTCCAAAGCGATCCCAAGATCAATTAATGCAAAATATCTAGGGATTCACCTTGATAAAGGTTTGACTTGGAGAACTCATATTTTGGACAAACGAAAGCAACTTAGACTTTGAAATAAAATACTGATATACAAAACAATAATGATGCTGCTATGGACCTAAAAAGCTCAGGTCTGAAGTGCTTTTTCCAGGTTAAATATACACATTATATAATACAAAGGTTCTAGAGCAAACTGCTCAGTATACTAAACATTTTAGTACATTACCAGTGACTGTGAAAATATTTAAATTATGATGAAAAATCTGTGCGTAAATTATATAAAAAGACTAATTAACCAGCTAAGGAATTAATACTACGTGTCAATAAACGCAAAAAACATAGACTTAAGCTTGTATATACATTGTAGCAAACAATACTATTTAATTTAATTAGTTTATATATATATACATCATTTAAGCTAACATTACTAACAAAACCATAAACATGTTAAAAATGATAGCAAAAAGTATAGGAAGATTCCACTGAGTATCTTATGTTATTCACTTTTTTTTTATTTTTAATCAAGAAAGAGATAAAATAGTTATAAGAATTCCTTGTTGTAAAAAGACAGGTTGTGAAATAAGAAAGAAAAAAACTGTTATATGAGCAAACATCGAATACGAGGAAAAAACTTAAAGAAAGCTATCCTATTCGAAAAAAACGCCCCGAAAAAAGTATTAATGTTCAAACTTATAATATACTACTCCATTACTACTAATTAACCACTTCAAACTTAATCGACAATATAGCTAATCAAATGTATTTTATTTTATCAGTAATATGTGTGTACACATACAATATATAAATATACTTATGTATATAAATGTCTAGCCATTTAGATGTTATTTCTGTAATGAATATTTTATGTACCTTTACATTATATTGATATATGACTAAGCCACCTAAATAACTCATTGCGTAATAGAGAAAATTATAATGTAATTATATCAATGAACATTCCGTTAATGTTGAGAAGGGTTTATTCACGATTCTCGAAAAAAAATCATGCACGAAGTAATAATTATTTATTATAAGAGTGGCTTGGAAAATTATTACATTTACTTAATTAAATAAATAATCAAAGCAAAAAGCATTGACTTATGATATTATTTTGTTAATGTGAAAATATTTTTTATTTTTCATGGTATTTTATGAGGTCTTAAAACTAAGAGCTAGAGCCTTTAATAAAAATAACATAAATGGGGAAATGTTTGTAGTACTTCTTTTTATATAGTACACCAAATAGAAAGTTAGTGTTGGAATAATTGTTAACGCTTCACAATCTGCATTTCGGGTTGCTACATTTTATTTAAAGTTCAGGTTATAATATGAATCTTTTTCAGTCCATCATGGAAATCGAAATATGATTAACACTTGCAAAATAAAATAAAATTAAAGTGATAACACCGGTAAGTATGTTTAATTAGTAGGTTAACCTGATCTAGGCAAAGCGGCGATTTCAATTTCCCACTTACCTTTTAAATTACAAATATTAATAAATACATATTTTATAAAATTCTTTAATGAAATGTTTTAATGAGATTTAAATACTTTGAATATGGATAATGATTAAAAATGGTAATTTGCGGTGAAATGTGACATTTGTGTAGATTTTGCAATATGAAAGGAAAATAGGATTTTTAAATAGTTTATTTTGTTTTGTTTTATTTAAAAAAATGATTTTTAATTATTTTATTTTGTTTGTTTATAATATTTACGCCCTCTTCTGCTTCTGTTTTTTTATTCAGTTATATTCAGGTATATAAAAATGTAAGAATTTTTGTGCTATACCTTCTTGTGATACATACATTATTATCTTTAATTGATATAATATTAAAAAATAGTTTAAAAGGTGGAATGGTTAAAGTTTAAAAGTTTGGACCAAAACTATTTTGAAGCGCCTAGCCTAGTCTCTCTGTTAACACAAAGGGCATTTTCTCTACCTTTCGTCTACTTAAAGTTTTATAGACAAATAAAGAAAGAGATACTGTTTTCTTTAGCAATTCGCTTAAACTTTATGCATATAACAGGATATCAGAAAACCTAATTACTTCATTATTAGATATTAAAAAAAGTTTAAGTTTAAATTTAGTACACAAGGGTACTTCAGATAAAATACTTCACAAAAAAAGAAATAAAGTACAGTAGTTTGAACACATATATTTTTTGTAAGAAAGTCATGATTGTTTTATATAATTTGATCAGAAACGCTGATTATGCTGCAGGCTTAATTAAAAGTAAATTTTCGGGGGTACCTGTCTGAGACAGCTAGTTCAGAATATTTATAAATCTTATATAATATAAAGTCAGACCATTACGCCTGAAGTGATTTGACGGAAACATGTTCCAAACTCCATTATATCGTGCTTTCCCTCGAACTTTATAAATTTAGACTTAAATTTTAATGAAATATCCATTGTAATAAAGTTTTGCATTTTTATGTTGAAAAAAATCAATTTATATAATTTGCTTCGCAATTACGAGCACTCTCTTTGATTGAAAATCAATATTTGCTTTTAACCGACAGGTACATAATATATCGCCAAACATAACAATAACAAAGTGTTTCAGTTTCAACCCTTCCACTCATTGCTCCTTCAACATGTTCGGCATGAGAGAATTTCACAAGAAGCGCGGGTATTCCGGGAAAAGTAATTTCGTAAGCGTGTTCTAATTATTTTTGCTGTTATTATAAATTGTGCCGTGTAAATAAATTATATTTTTCAACTCGATTGTTCCAATCTGGCCCTGGCGTTAAATATGTAATTATTAATGAATTGCGTTCAGAAAAGCTTTTGCAATTGCTTTAAATAAACACATACAATTATGCGCAAAGTTTGTGCTTGACCCTTGAAAAGTACCGACATATATTTACATATTTAAGGCAATATTATATATGTATATATATATATATATATATATATATATATATATATATATATATATATATATATATATATATATATATATATATATATATATATGTATTATTTTAGTTTAACCCCTCCTACGATTACTTTAAATGATAACTCACCCTTATTAACAAAAAGGTATATATTAATGAGGGTAATAAATAAAATATTGCTAACTATGGTTATATATATAATATATTATACAATAGATTATTTTAAAATAAAAAATTGTATTTGATAAAAAGATAAAACACAACATATAAAATTAAATCAGAATGTTTTTTATTGGTTTAATGCATATTATATGTATGTAGTGTTGTACTTGCTTCCGAGAGTAGTAAAATGAAAGCCAAAGGCGTTGTTTGTACATTTATTGAGCAATCTGAAATTGATATCGTTAATTCCACCTCGCGATTGTTGGCCGTTCACCTCTTCTCTTGGTCTTAATCGTTATATATAAGACTTGGTCTTAATAAAAACAACTTAATGGCTAATATTTTAATATTACATAAGAGTCCAGATGAATCGTGATGTGATAGAGCTAGTAATCCATAGTAAAATAGTGGAGTAGAGTAGTCGCAGTAGGAGTAAAATTTTATTTTTTAAAGGGTTATTTTTAATATACTAAAATTACTCTTTATTTATTATAACCTTTGTATGAAAATAGAGAAAGCGTGAAACACTTTAAATTTATTTAAAAAATGCAATTAGATAAACTACATTTTTATGTATTCTTTATTTTCTTGTTGTAACATTTTTCGTATTAAATTTAAAAAATCTTACAAAAAAAGAAAAAAAAGTAGTACAAATAAAAATAAATATCTCTTCACGTAGGTCTTGATTTTGGGAAAATGTTCAAACGTTTTTAACTATATTATATGAAATACATATTGCAATAATAAGTTTAATCATACATACATTTAAGTGTTTTGTGTGAATAAATAGTACTTGTACTGTCATCAATAATTAAGGCATTCTAAAGTTTGTTTGGATATTGTGAGCTTGCTCTTCTAATTCTTGGGTGTTCCCAAATGACGATTTCACTCGTGTTTTTGCTTGCAAGATACCTTAGATCGATGGTCGCGTTCTTCTATTAATTATTTAAGCACCTTTACATTTTTTTATTATATTAAATTTAAGGAAAAGCAAAGATTTATAAACACAAAAATGTTCGTCGTATTACAGTAAAATGTATAGTATTTATTAAATTAGCAATATATTGTTAACTTTTGGTTTTTAGCATAAGCAACTTAATTATTATACAATATAGAACTTTTGTGTGGATCCAAGTTACGCAATCGCTAATTCAGTGAATTTCATATTTTGATTTAAATAATAATATCAATTTAAAATCTAAGTAATATGTATATTTAAATTTTAAAATAATAAATTGAAAACATAAGTTATAATTTTACATATGATAAAGTTGGTAATTTATATACTTGTTCAATAAAACACGTGTGTGTATTTTAGGTGAAACGTTGTTAAAATAAACACAGTTCGCTTCATAAACTTTTTTATATTCATATATAATATATTTACATATATGCATAGGTAGGAAAAGGTTCAACATATATTTGATCATTCTTCTCGTTGGAAAAACTTTTAAGATTTTTATAGCCTACAAAAAATAATAGAAAGGAGGGATAAAATCCAACCGGTAAAACGCACAAAAAATACTTTTTATTCGGAAACGGAAAAAAACATAGCACAGAAAAGTTCATGGCTTGTTTAATGGTATTATTGTGTGATATATCAACATGATAGGTTCGTATAAATTACGGTTTATATAATATATAAAGGTACACAGGATGATTTACTAGGTAGTTTATTTAGAAATATTTTGTAAATTTAGGTGAAAAAATATGTCGTTGAAATGTTATGGTGCTAGCATTATATTAAATACAGTACATAAATTGAAAATTGATGGAAAATGTTTTTCAGTTGTTTTCGCGATTTCACAATAAGCAAATTTTACATTTATAGTTTTTAAATACACATTTTAATAGCTTACATGATATAAGTCAAGTTTTAATAGCTATTGATTATTATAATAATAACATTAATTTTAAAAATAGCCTAAGTTTTTTAAATAAAGTCTTTAATTGTCCCAATTCTGACTTTATTTTTTGTTAAATTTGTACTCTTGAGAAAGAAGAAGAGAATAGGTATTTTTTGTAGTCATAAGCTAACCCTAAAATTATTTTTTTAATGCAAGTTATAACATAACTAAAATCATATTAACTATTATTTTTGCATTTAAATTTTTAAATTGGTAAGTAGTGTATCAAGCTTTAAAAATCGAACATATCTAAAATGAAATTATATATAATATTGTTGATAAATAAATAATCAAATGCTGTTTTTTTACGTATTCATGTTTTCAACATTATTTGGTTGCAAAAGTTTTTAAAACCTTTAAAATTGCTCTAAATGGCTCAACTCTGACTCTTAAAATTTTTACACAAAACACAAAAAGCAACTGATTTTTTTTATGGCGATATAATATTGTATATGTATTGTAATGCTTTGTAATGCGTTTACCAATTATCTAAGTTTTTGTGTCTTAATCTACATTTTTGTACGCCAGAACCGTTGATATTTGACATGCATTTTTCGGCTGATTTCTGAATTATTTATAGCAATCAAATTAATATAAAATTTATTATTTTTTAATACTTTTTAAGCGGATATTATAGGGATCGTCCTTTATAAATAATTCGTACCATTTGCTATGCTAATATATTATGAATCATTTATATTCGCATCATCACCATAATGAAAAATTTCGACAATCCATCAAAGGAAATATCATATTTTATACACTCTAAACGAAACGCTGTCAATGAAACGAGCAGTCAATTGCCCTAACTTATTTCCAATATTTCCAATTTTCATATATATTGGATTCATGAAACTATTGTATATTTAGACTTTTATACCACTAGACAATTAGTTTCATAGTAATAGTTATACATTAAATCTATGATGCGATTGAACACAATTTAACTAAATGATGAAATCGACAAAAAAAAAATGATAATTTAAATTAAGCGTTAAATTATTAAATATTTGCGGTAAAAAGTGTATAAAAAACACCAAAATAATGCAGATTTTGTTTCGAGTTGACCTGATTGATATATTTCACAAAACTTTGGCATTAGAAAACATATTTAAAAAGTTTTAATTTGGGGTTTGAGTATATGTACATTTTTATTAAAAATTTAGACTCCAATCAGAATATTCGCATATTCGATTCTTAAATATACTCGCCCATTTTGTATATATTTATTAGTGAAATACTTGTCTAACATTTAGAAAAACTGTTCATTCATATGTGTTTGTAATGGAATAGTTTAATTTTTTAATTTATAAAAATATCTAAAACTTATATATTATACAATAATGTGATTTAAATTTTTTATTTCGATTAACCGCTGCATTATCTATAGCTCTAATGTGCCATAAATAATTTATTTGAGAAATTTATGCTATTTATAGCATGGCCATTTAAAAAAATAACAAAATAATTAGCTTAAGTACACTTTGTAATATTCGAAATTCCATAAAGCACTTATATTTTTGAGTTAATATATGTAGCTGTGAACTTTTTCAATGGCTAGAATGGATTTTTTTCTTTCACCTAAATTAATATAAATATTTATTAAATTATTTTACTTTAATTAAAATTAATCTTTGTGCTGATTAAAATTTAATACAAATTTTTAAACTCAAAATAAATAGTCCTGATTAGGGATTCCAATCCCGGGATCCCGAATCCCGGGATCCCGGGATCCCGAACGATTTTCAATACCCGATGAGTCCCGGGATTATAAAACATAATCCCGATTTTTTCGGATTGGTTGATTTATCAAGCACAATCGAATTATTATTGACAACATCGTTATATTTCGTGTACAAACTTGCGCGAGTTGCATGTGTCATCTGTGAATCTTTGAGGCTGTGAGTCTGAACGTGCTTTTTCAGCAGCAGGCTGCTTAGGAACCAAAATCAGATCAAGGCTAAATGATAAAACACTTGATGCTTTGATGTTACTTTGTGAGTTTTATTCAAAATAATGTTTTCAATTAATTGTGTCTATGTATGTACATACCATCTTTTTCCGAAAATAAGACACTGTCTTACTTTCTTTTTTGGTCCGAAATATGAGCTAGGTCTTATTATCGGGGGAGGGCTTACTTTTCACGTACAATAAGTAAATTTATATATGTAAATTTATATTTATTTTTATATAGGAATTTTACATTTATTTCAAATTTATTCATATACAGTCATTTCATTTTCTTTTGGAACATAATGATAACTAATCAAATTCTGAATTCCATCCTGAATTTTAATCGCCACATGTTGGCGTTCATTTTATTTTAACTAGGGCTTATTTTCGGGGGAGGGCTTATATTCCAAAAACTCCTGAAAATCACGCTAGGGCTTATTTTCGGAGGATGTCTTATTTTCGGAAAAAGACGGTATGTATAATACATACATTGTCAAAAGTTCATTTTTTCTTCTCAAATAAATATATAAGACCTTCCCTTTTTATTTTTATTACATTATTTTCTATTTTAAGTCCAATACTAAAATTATACGTACTTTATACATTGTACGTTATAAAAAACAGATGTAAAAATATATTGTATTATTCATTTTAAATTATTTTTATCGATAAAATAACATGAAAATTATCCCGGGACTGGTCCCGGGATCCCGGGATCGACTAATTGCAATACCGAAATCCCGGGATCAAAATTTTGGCCCGGGATTGGAATCCCTAGTCCTGATACTTTTTAATATTTTTTTTATGACATAGAATTGTGTGACACATGTATTCATTACTCAAACTATATCTTTTTATTTTTCATAACTCCACGAATATTTTATCAGTTAAAAATTTATTATAAATATAATATTTTCAATTATACGTATTTGTAGGAAATTGTGTATTATTATATGCCACTATAATCAAATTTAATATTTATTCTGTATTTTGGCAAAATTAACTTTACGTTATATATAAACAATTAAATCAATGTTGAAACAATACTCGTAGAATAACAATAAGAGTTTTAATGAGAACTTTGGTAATTTTTCCCCAAAGCGTTCTTAGAAATTATAGTCAATACTTTATCTTATATCTTACATACAAATGTTTTTATATATTAAAAAAAATTGGGCGTGTTAGAATCCTTTATTATGAATATTGAATATATTTTTTAATATAAATTACAGAAAAGTTTTGCTATGAAACACACGCGAGAGTTTTGCGACAGGACAAGTATACACGGCCTAAGATATGTCACAGAAAAAGGAGCACATTGGTTTCAATCTTTGATGTGGGCCACTTTCATAGTACTCGGCGGAGTATTCTGCTGTATATTAATGATGCTTGTTTGGACTCGGTTCTATACTAACCCTACGATTACGGCGGTAAGTTTTAATTATTAAAGAAATACGTTGGATATTCACGTGGGATCCAAGATCAGTGTAATTAAAAAATAATATAAAATTAAACACAGTGTTACGTAGAATAATATTAAATATATAATAAAATATGTTTAATTTTAACATAGTATATCAATGACCAATACTTGAAAGTCATGGGTTCAAATCCCATATGATTTTTTTTGTGTCTAGGAAATCAGAATTATAGTTATGACTGATCATCTTAAATTATTTTTTCTTAATCTCACGGATGAATATCATGACGTGTAATGAAAAATAAATTGGAACTGATTCGTGTTTAGTGAGATTGTATGTTATTTATATTAATTGTTTATAAATATTATTATTTTATGTATAATTTATACTATTTATTATAATTTTTAGGTTGAAACGATCAATTATCCCGTCTGGAACATACCGTTCCCTTCTGTGACCATTTGCAACGCCAACAAAGTACACAGACCGAGGATAAACACAATAAGAAACATTTTGTAAGTACACAAACCCAAAGTAATCTATGCAATGAGTTTTTATAGCATCTCTGAAGACACTAACATTATAGTTTGTTTTTATATCATCATCAAGATTAAAGCTTATATATTATTTCTTCATATTTGTGTGCTTTGGGAAATATATTGCTAGCATTAATCAGGGCGCCCGGGGCGTGTTTCGCGCCCTGGGCGAAGCATATGTAGCGTTTTCGCCCCTCATCGCATAAATTATGTAATGGTTCGGGGGAAAATCCGATGTGAAAGCCGACACATAAAAAACCCCAAAGGGCAAAAATAGCGCCGCTTAAGACAGAGTTTCTCAAACTCAAACAATATACGTTCAGGTATATATTGCTTGCCAGGAAGAATATCCACACTGAATGAAGCGCATCAAGGTCAAACAATTATTATAGTCATAAAGTAAAATTAGTAAATTTATATATAAAATAAATTCACGTTCTTAGCACTGCTTTAATAATAATATTTAAAATCGCTAAAGTATGTGTATAAATATGCCTTGTAATAATTGGTTTAGTAACTTTGGTCATAAGTTTTAAAAATAAATACTCATGTTTGACATTTTTGATACGTTGCATGATTTTGTATTTAAATCAATCATATTAGGTTTAGTCTAAAATTGTTTTTTTAATGATAACCGGAACGAAATTTCTTTCGGTATCATCAGTAATGTTGTTTTCGATTTAATTTCAACAGTCCCCATAGGAGTAGACCCAGTTTAAGCTCAGTCAACATTGAACTTTTAACTCTTTTATTTTACTAACTGCAACAGCAATTGTAATATGGTAATGTGTTGTTATTATACAACTAAGAGACAATTATTTCGAATAAGATATGGGTAATACTATTTAACATTTGTTACCGAAGATGACAGCTAATACTAAGCTTAACATACATAGTTAAAAGCTGTTTGCTTAATATCGGATTCATTAAATTCATCACCCAATGGATTTGCTGAGGTGTTATAGATTATAAACATAAATATATATAATATTATACATTAAACTTTTGTAATATGAATTATTACATACATTGCAACATTAGGTATTACAATTATTTATAAAATTATTTTTTTAACGTTAATCATACATCTATTTATATAGAATGGTTTATTATACATCCAAATTAGATCTAAAAGACGACAGAGAGCAAGCTGTTGAATTTTTATAGAAAGCTTATTCTAAAGAATTACACTATTTTTAATAATAATTAACGGATTATTTGTTATATATAAGTTAAAAGTAAAATAAATGTATTAATAATTATACGATAAAATGATAATAAATATTTATGACCCTCTTGCGATGTCTGTTTCGGCAGAAGAAACAATTGGAAAGTATGAGATATATTAAATTATAATAAAGAGAATTCAAGGAAAACGTTACGATATTTCTCAACAAGAAAATATAATAAAACATGGGTACAGACACATGTCCAGGGCTTTAAATATAATTGTGAACATATGTATATTGGAATTAGCTATACATTTAAAAAATGTAAAAGCTAATTTTGCAGCAAAAAATCTATTAAGCGGTAGGCTAAAACAAACACTTAGTGCTTTTATTAGGGGTTAATTATGTGTATGTATGATACTAATAACTATGGAATATCGTACATTATAATAGCTTTTATCTTTAAATTGTGCGTTAAAAATAAAATAAGGTTAAATTACATATTGTAAGTATTGAAGAAGGCTTTGAAAAAATATGTTATGTCTAAATGTATGGCTTATGAATGGTACAAACGTTTTCAAAAGAGCCGGAAAACTTTGGAAATGCAAGAAAAATAGACGGCCTAGGATATCAACCAACGAGGAAAATATTGTCCTCAATAATCGCCGAATCACTATAAAGTGGATTTTGCAGAAGTTGATCATCAAGTGATTGGTTGGCCATTACTAGAAATTTTGATGATCAAACTATGGTAGAAGAGTGAAATAAAAGTTGAATTAGTGGCAAAAAGTGAATCAGGGAACAAGATATTTAGGGTTTGGTATAAAAACATTCCGCGTTCTAAGCATTATTATGTCTATATTTTTATGCAGATAAGGCACCCAAAGTATTTATTGCAAGTAGGAATTTGGCAAACTTTACTCAGCTTAATGGTCATACGTGTGTCAACACAACAATGTTTTTTTCAGATTCCTTTATTCATATGAATGAATTAAACGTATAATTACAAGATTTTTACAAAAATATTGACGTTATGTTTGGATACATAGTAGAATTTGAAAGTACATTTCTAAGTTAGATATAGAGATTAAAACTATACTAATTATTTTGCTCCAGTATTCAGAGAAGGCCAGCACAATAGTATAAAATGAAATTAAATATATGTACATATAGTACCAGCATATTGTAGTAACAATTTTTGACCAGTTCGGCGAAACATTTATTTAATTTAGAAGGGCGGAACAGATAATTGAAATAATTAAGTATTCGAATGCTGTAGTCCACGGCATTAGATTTTATTTTCATTTCTTCTACCAAAATGAGAAAATTAAGAGAATAATTGGTTTACACTAACCTTAAAGAATCTTCCGTGTGACTGCGTCAAAGTTACCCGATTTTTATGTTTTATCATTTAAATATAAAAAAAACAGATTAAAATAAATACGTAGATCTAAATATAAACCACCTCACATCTATGTGTTTTTCCACCTCATATATACAGTTTTTCGTCTTTTAATTGCATTTGAAAAAGTCGCCTTTAAAGAGATTTTCCTCTTATTTAATTTAAAAATTTTGAACGCAATATCTAATACACCTTTTATCTTTAGGTCTTGTTATATAAAACTAATTGATAAATAAAGCAGCGGTAGCTCAAAATATCAGAAAACTCTTCGTCATTCTGACATAAGGCAATTAATCCATGGCAACTGTATCTTGGTTACGCTTTTCTTTAATCCGATAAAAATATCGATACCTAAGTTCTCCCTCGTACTGAAATCGTCCAAGTTCCTTAATATAAAAATTTGCAATAATCATTCTAATAAGAACTTTCAATTGTAAAATATCACTGACATCCGTTGATTCATCAAATTGTAAGTAAAATTAAATATATTGATTACTATATCATGAGGCGTTTATTTACATTTTTGCTCATTTTTATATTTCGATATTTTTGTTTATCTTGAATTTGTCTTTTTATTTCACTTTTGTTTTTAATGTTTTCAAGTATTATCCGCGAATTCAATTAGGGTTACTTTAACAAATTTGTTCTCAAAGAATTTGCTAACTCGCTCGTAAAAGAAAACAATTGTTGCAGCCTTATATTAGTCTATTGGCTTTAAAAACATATTTTGTTGCGTAATAAATTTAGATTTAAATTTTTGCAGCTTATTTATTCTTATTTTAAAATTGATTCAAAACTCAAAACTTAAAACCTTTTAAGATCTCTAAAAAAAATAGCATGACACATGCTATTTTACGAAGAAACCCCCACATATCAAACAGCAACATTTATCTTTTTAATAATACTAATTTCTATTCATCATGGAAATTATATTGTTGTAAGGGTATCAACCATTTGCAAAATTTGTTATAATTTTCCCGTCCCAAGATATTAATCACCCATATGTACCGCTAAAAAGTTACCCTTTGTTTGGAAAGGATGCGCGTTAGATTATACATTCTACCCTGCGCATAATTTGCGCATTAATGATATTCTACACTTTAGTTACCGAACACTAGAGTAACCATCAAAATCGTGTAACTTTTAAAATTTGTACACATTTTGTCTGCGTCTAAGAAATGATACAGTGTTACTACATGATCCATTGCTTAAACTACTGCCGTTACCGGTAATAGGGCCCTACGAGTCTAACCCAATGGGTGGCAGCTAGCTTTTTTAGGGCTAGATGAGCGGGAACCACCCCCGTAGTCTACGTTATTTGAGTCTCAGTAGTGTTTCTCCTGAGTGTTTTGGGAAACGCTCTCCTGATCACCTGCAAGCTGCCGCTTAGCTTTTGCATAGCATTAGCTTTGCATGCTCCTGCATTTCTATGCTTCATCATTGAACATCACTGATTCCTCAGTTCCAGTTTCGACTCCCAGTCCCTAAGGGCCGAGCCCTTATTAGCCTGCTGGTTTGAAATGCAGTGCTTTGCTCATCATTGGTAGTCCAAAGGGCGCTACCTCGGTTGGGTGTTCACAAAGTTTACTTCCTCTTAAGAGCCTGGGGGTTTTCAAGCTCGAAAGAGGTCCCTCACTCTCCCACACTGTTAACAGCGAACTCCAGCGTGTGGTCGACTGGCGCCGATTCATTATGGCCATAATTAGGTGCCACCCTGGTAACACTGACGTTACGGCGGCATGGTGAACCTCCACCGGCGGGGCTTCGTCCTCCGATCTCTCGCATCATGTAATTTCCAAAATAAAAGTTATTTAATTATAAACTTACTTTAATAAATACTACCGCAGTAGCTAAATCTGTGTCTTAAAACCACCCGCCATCGGAATTTTCAGATCGAATACCTAAATTTACTGCTACTAATTTATTTTTGACGTTGAATATTTTCTCTCATATCTTATATTTTTTAAACGTAAAAAAATCAATAAAGTCAACAATAATTTGCAAACAAACTTTAACACAAAAGGAGCCGCGTCAAAAAGCTACAATCTGTAGCTCGTCAAAAAGCTACAAATCCAGCATGTGGTCAATTGGCGCTGAAAGAAACGATACAATTGGCTCACAAACATTCCCTATCTGCGAGTTATCTCAAACCTGCGTTATAAAAGTTGTGACACTTGGTAACAGATGAGAGAGACGCAGAAGGGATACACCTGAGAGACCCCACAGCAGCAAAGATGAGCTAGGAGATCATCATCGGATAATTTAGAAAGCATCACGACAACTCCCAGCTGCGCCACCGAAATCATAGCCGACAATAATACAACTCGACACGCCAATAAAAGCCCTCCGAAATCTAAGACTGCTATTTCAACCCCATTGTCTTATAGCAGCATCTACATTTCTCTATTTATATAGGCATTTATATAGATTATTAACTGTTTATTTGGCTACAAAATGACACTTTTTGACCCCAAAATTGTAAATATTGTGTTGCAATCGACTGGTTTATAGCTAGCGATCGACTTTTTGGCTAGTTTATAGTATTGATTATGTACCACATCAACTACAAATGGAAATTTTAGAGTTACAAAATAACGAAATGTTGGAAGAGATATTTGCTTCGAAAAATATCTAGCTAGTTTTTTTAAGCTAATCGCAAAAATTAGAGGGATTAATGAGATTCGCAAAAAATATGACAGTGACACATGGAAGTACGTATATTTGCGAATAAGCATTTTCCGCAATTGGTTTTAGAAATAATATGAGCATCTGTATGCTTGTATCTAGATTTCCATTTCCGGTTTCAAAACATATAAAACAATTAGTGAAGGAAAAACAGCAACTAAATTCACATTATAGAATAGAACATAAAACATGTGTATTTATTTGGTTTTTATTCTTCTATACCTAATTTTCGCAAATATGTTAAAAAACATGATTTTTCAACTTATTTCACATATTTTATTCTGTGCTCAAATATTGAAAAATATATATTTATATAATATACATATATTATTATTATATTGAATTATTTTTTACGTTTTCTATATAATGAATTCCAAGCCGGTGGGTCTTTCGAAAAGGTTTTTTCGTGGAGTCACCGGATTAAAAGTTAACTACAAAAAATATAAATTAGTGGTTAATAAGGATTTTTTTTATTTTGCGGCTAATTTTCCGTTCCTAATAATTTAAGTTAAAATTACACATTTTATAAGTTAAAAAGAATTGAATGATTATTTATCTTGTGATTAACTAGTTGATCGCGATCGCTGATTAAGAACTCCATGTCCTCCAAATCACTTGCGGCTCGGTAAATAAAACTAAAAACGGAATGTGGCCCACGGCTCTAAAAAGGTTGCCGACCTCTGATTTAGAGAATACTTACTTCTCCGTTTTAGGTATTAGCGAAAGCTGGTTAGGCCAAAGACAAGTCAATTCCCCTTCTATTTTTATATATAATTTATTTTAAGAATGCATTTTATCAACTGTGACTGCAGTCCTGAACTCACTTATAACACTTGTTTAACTGTACATGTAACTTAATTGGCGAGATATCTGACTCTTCATTGCGCATAAAAATCTGTTTTAAAAATGAATTTGTAGGGCTCTTACTTCTAAGCGTCCAGTATTTATATTTTTTCTGAAACCCACAGCTTATTTAGAACTTTAATACCAAATTTCCTTGACCTTTCTGCTTATCATTTGTAATGAAAATGATGACCCCTTGCTGGCATACATTTCACTAACCGGCTTTGTATTTTATAACAATTAATCCGTATACCGAATTAGGGCCGATTCAGTTCTTGCGAATTATTAAAGTTATATTCGCCCTTTGAATTTTATTTTAATCGTAGTTGTTAAACCGTAAATATAATATCCAAAGTAAATTGATATAATTTAAATTAAATTAAGATGAATCAAAAACACAAAACCATTTATCCGCGCAATAAGATTGCCATCATTGTCTAATCAATTGATTAACGTAAAATAAACAACATCTTTATTTATATTGTATCAAAATACTAGATTAAATAAACAATGATTTAAAGGGTGCGCTATTTTTATAGTTATGGCTGCACAATAAGTATTTATAAACACCTAAAATAATATAAAATAACAACTGTAGTGAAAATATAATATAAATAAAATATTTATACAGTTATTTTGCATTAAATAGCAAGAAATAAAATACCTACATTTTATTTAAGTTATTAACGATATTTTAATCGATTATGTCGAAATATCAGCGTGGCTGCGAAATTTATAAGGTATATTTTTAAATTATTAGAATCTTAATTATATAATAATCACTAAAAGATCTGCAAAAAATGATGGAAATTTAAAAACTTGAAATTAGTCACTGATTTATCGTGTTTATCAAATATTATTACCATGGGACGCGAAAATAATAGTAAACAAGTATCGGTCGCCCGTTATAAAAGTTTGAGAGTTGCTAGTTTAAGATATATTACTCCCGAGCGATCGTCCACCTAAAAATAGTGATAACGTTACAGGCTTTCCAACGGAATTGCAGAGCAAGAAGCTATGTTATTTCTGGGATCATTGGCGAATTTAATCGTAATGCAAAAGGACAATGGAAATTTCACTAATATATTTCAGATCCTACTAAGCAATGGATACAACACCGAGAGGCTGATGTTAGAAGTATGTATATTAAAAAAATAATTTTATGTAACTTTGTTGTCAAATTGGTGCATATTTGAAAAAGGATAAATTTTAATTTAAAAAAAAAGTATTATATAAATAAAATTTTCTCTTAGATATACACGTCAACGTGATTAAAATGATTTATAATCCAGGTTACCTTTCAAGAATGAATACTATTTATATTATGTAATATTTATATAATTCATAAATCTCGTTTAAACTTTTTTCAGTTATCAGACTAGATGATTTATGCGATTACACAAAACGCGGTTCTCTCGATTTGTTTAATTTATAAAAATAGTTGAACAATTTTACAGCATATTTTTTTATAAAATTAGTTATAAAATATCTAATTAACAAATCTAGATGATCAGAAATGTAAAATGATAAAATTAAAATTGCCTGTCTCATCCAACTGTGGTGTGTGGCAACTATAGTTGTGTATTTTAAGTTTTTTTAATTTAAATATTTTGTTACAGTTGATGCAACCTTGCAAAGAGTTTCTTAAGAGATGCACTTGGATGGGAGATGAAGTAAAATGTATGGATTTGTTCAAAACTGTGAAAACAGACGAGGGATTCTGCTGCACTTTTAATTATTATCATTCAAATGAATCATATGATAAGTGAGTTTATGCATTATACGGTAATTTCATGTGGTATAGCAGAGGTTATTTAATTGAAAACTAAGTATTTTATCATAATTAATAACAAAAAATGAGTATATTATGTTAATAAATATAATAAACATATCACTCAAAAAACAATATGATATATTTATATTATTTATTACTGTTCGATTTTTTGGCAGTGATACTCCTGCTGTGGTTACGAATTTTCAGCTACTTAATATTTATCACAATTTTTCAGTTGCTTAAAATCCATGATAGGAGTATGACAGCCGAAATATCGAACATCAAATCATTATCCCTATTGAAGAATACGGGTAAAACTCAGTATGAAAAACCAATAGAGACTATGGACCTTTTTTGCGCCCTTTCTTGAAACGTCTTTATTTGCTGTTTTTTTAATAATAAAGACGCTGTGAGACGATCCCGCTTTTATTTAAAAGTTTTATGTAAATATTTTATAGTAATAAAAGCTTTTTCAATGTTGTATACAAAAACATATTTTGTGTCTTTTGCGATTTTGCGTAGACTTTTAGTTTACTAGTTTGTAGTTCAAATTTGTTAAAACATCGCGTTTGTGATCTACTTTATAATAACACATAGCGCATTATATACAAAGAATATTTATTATACTATGGGAAGTTAAATATAAATCTTAAAAATGTTTTGCTGTGTGTTTCGCATCTGTTTACTTTTTATGAGTCGAATGGAAAATTAATGCATTATTTCTTCTTGTAATATTAACTATATTATATATGTATTTAATGGCATTCTATATAGACAAATTAGGTTAAAAATACCACAAATATATACATAGAATACAATAGTTTCGTAATAAATTAATTTTCCCATTCTATTTCTGTAAAACATAAAATTAAATTAATATCAAAATACCAGTATTTCTATTAGATTGAAAACCTAATTAAAACATATTTATTACATAAATACAAATATAAATATATTTTAATATTGGTGAACATATACAAATATGACTGTGAAACTGAAACCCAAAGGGACGTAGTGGTACTTCTCAAATTATTAGCTATTACATATTTTATGTGTTCATGTTATGCTTGAATTTTATGCGAACAATAATATTTGTTTTATAACACAGGGTGGTCTGAAAACTTTTAAGCACTAACTAAATATCTTTTAAACATAAACAAATGTAAAAGTACGTAAGAAAGGCTTCAAGTTTTCATAAATTAGCAAACTAGCATTTTTTTAGCAAAAACTTGTGTTTTTTTTACCATATTTTGTAGTGTAATTCTGTTAAGTTTTATGACACCTTGTTTTAAAAATAGTTAAATAATTCAAGATTCAGACGTATCAATACATAAGTTTTGAAAACTTTGGTGTAAGAACCGTATAAACTAAAATATTATCATTTATATACTTGTATTATATGAGTCACAAGTCATATAATATTAGGTTGAGCTTAGTTTGGATTATTTACATATTAAGTAAAAGCTTTATATAAAATTATTTACCAACAATAAATAATGTATTTATATTATGAATTTACGAAGAATAAAGTCCGCTAGTAATCTTTGATCCACTCTGTCTCTACTCTCACACTCATAAGAATGTTCAGATGGCAACTCAAAATTCTATTCAATATCAATAAAAAGTCGATAAAACATACGTGTGTACATATTTTAGAGGGGAGTATGTAAATTCAGTATACAAGCGAAAACCGATACAAATATCCGGAGCCGGAATACATACGGGACTGAGTGTCGTTTTATATCCGGACGACGCCCATTACGTATCAGCAACAAGACGAATTCCATCGGCGCTGGTAAAACATATATTTAAAATTGTTATATAATTTTATTAGTGTGTTTGTTTTTTTATGTTTCAGATCCACGTGCATGACTGTTGGGACTATGCTGAAATGAGCATTTTATCTGTGGTGGTCGAGAAGAGTGAGTTAGTGCAAATACCAGTTTTTCCATCCGTGGTCGATACTTCAAACGACGTGAAAAGTCTGGACAGGTCGAGGAGAAATTGTTTGTTTGAAGAAGAGGTAATAAAAGTAACGTGGTCGGTTAATAAAGTTTAAATACGTTTTTATTTCGCCGAGGTTGAGTTCATGACAAAGCTATTACACTGTGAATGCAATCATTTAAATACTTGATTAATGGTTTTAATAATTTATTTATCAATAGAATTTATATACTTACAATTAATTTATTTTAGGTGAATTTTCAGTTGGCAAATTGAATTTCTAAAAATAAATTTTATTGTAATACAATACGTCAAAAGTGATGAACTTCGACGGAAACACTTTGGACGGCTCACAAAATATTGTCGAGGGTTTCGCGCAATATTTTCGTTCTATTTTTGAGGATCTTCAGTCGCTTATTTATTTTTGTACTTGCTCCTTGATATCAACAATCAAGATAACTGAGAGCTTAGATTTTAAATATCGCTTTATGAAGGTGAAGATGGGATGTACTTTTGGCTTGATTTGGTTCCTGATTTATTTTTGAAGGGTTGAAAGTCGGTCTCGCTGCTCCTACAAAATTTATTTTTGATCTGCTTCTCAATATGTATTTTTGATCTGCTTCACAATAATTCATTATTTTATAACCTCTGAAA
This sequence comes from Plectrocnemia conspersa, assembly GCF_051122295.1. NCBI lineage: Eukaryota > Metazoa > Arthropoda > Insecta > Trichoptera > Polycentropodidae > Plectrocnemia > Plectrocnemia conspersa. The sequence continues at coordinate 10,986,174 of NW_028277176.1, forward strand.
ATGCACAATAATTACTACTAATTATAAAAGAATGACAAATTGTGCATCATGAAATATATGCCAGTGGCAGTGTTCTAAGCTCATGATAAGTTATTCGTTATAATTATCTATAGTTCGTCAGCAAACCCCTGTGTTTCTCAAAGTCAGAGATAAAATTACTTGATACGGAAATACAAGTAGACGTTGTACATATATACCGATTAATAAAAGTTTTCGACATTTCGATTAAGAAAAAAATTGTTCAGATGAATTAAATTGCTTATTCTGAAGTAATTCGAGCGTCCGAAAACATTTCGTAACCTCAAAACGGCAAAAAAATATTTCACCCCTTCCTAAATTGTATTCCTTAATTATTGATTAATGATTTAAATACAGTAGCTACAAATGCCGATGATTCAATATTGCTTAGATGCATTCGATCTGTTGCGGATGTTGTTGTTGATTCTCTATGAAGATATGCTTTCATCAACCGTCTTTTAGTGTCGAAAAATACCATATTATATAATTTTTCTTATCTCATTCATCTTTAAAATATTCCTACGATCTCAGTGAAAACGTTTTATCTAGATAAATTCCCCTAACTATCGTTCTAGCTAGATACATTTCACTAAATATCAGTTACAAAATCTTCTGAGCTCGGTTTTGTTAAAGGAACGAGTTTCATTGTAACGATCTGTAAGTTATTCGTGTCCTATATGACACTTTAGTTCGCAGTATTATTAAATCAAAAAAGTTTAGAAAAGGTTTTGGAGTTACGTATTATATATGAGAATATTTGGTTATTATCCGTTCTTGTATCCCAGTGCCTTTCTTTAAGGACCTTCAAGATTTCGCAAAAAATTGTATGACATTAAACATTTTCTTAAACTACTGAAGGGTGTTTTTGACGGTCTAATTATTCTCAAAGAATTTAAAGCTTCTGGAACGTCTTCAAGAGTCACGATCGCTTCCTCTTTTGACGATCGTTAGTGCCAGGAGGTTCGTAAAAGCCGATTTGCACATGGCTGTCGCTATCCGGCTCTTTCATACGCTGGCATTGCATATATGTATAATTAATGTTAGCTATGAGGATTCAGACTGGTTTATATCATTTCATTTTAATATTTTATATTTTTTTCTTACATGCCTTATATTATTTTTAACCATTTGGGTAATCTGTTAGCGAACAATTGTCTTAATTTAATTTAAATAAATAAAAAACATCGAATTTTCGTTTATACGATATTTTTTAACGTAGCAATTTTTTTTAAAGGTTTTAAATTTTATTTAGCGTAGATTTTCCCCTATAAAAATACACTCTTTTCCTCTCATAATGATTGATTATTATATAATTAAGAAGTTCCTAATAAGATACATTTAGTCTGGTGTTTTACTTACTTAGTAATTGTTGATTGTTTATAGGCTGTAACATAATTAAGTTAATACCTTTCATATTTAACAAAAAATCTACAATAAATAAATTTAAAAAAAATTCATTGCAGCTATTCTGATTATTTTATAATTATAGTTCCGATCGAAATCACATGTAAGGTTTACCCACATTTTTCTAATCTTACGTAATGATTAGTTACAGTCAATCTACGTCATACTTATTAGGTATTGATTCTCTAACAATGAACTACATTAGCTCATAGAAAATATTGTATATGTATGTATATAAAAATATATTATGTGAACAAAGTAAATATAATATAATATGATAGTACATGTAAATCGGATTATTTAATGTTTAATGCAAATAATATTTTTTTTGCCTCACATGTAAAACAATGCTCTAAGGACAGCAAAAATCTTATTAGCGAAAAAATCTTATATTTTAATTATTTTAATAAAGGATATTTACAATACAAGACATTAAACCATATTTTTTTGCAATATTTTTACTCTATTAGTATATACTTTTTATCTAATTCAAAAACTGTTTTAAAATAATTTAATATATATGTATATTTATATACATATATATTAAATGTTATGAATCCATATTATTATATACATTAAATTCCTCTGAAAGCATAAAAAAATACAATTAAAATTAAGTATTTTATTACAGCAAAAGTCCTTAAATATTATAATTAATATCTAATTATAATTAAATTTAAATTAAACCCAATTTAATATATAAAAATATAAAAATCTAAAAGCCATTTATTTCATCTTAAAAACAGTGTTAGTTTTAATAAAAATATTATTGTAGTAGTATTTACGAAATTTCAAGTCCCAGGGCAATCTTCAAATAGCACAGAAAAACGTAATCAGAATATACTAGTACAGTATAAAAATGTATATATTGTTCGTATTTATAAACAATATTTATTATTAGGTACATTTATATATAAAATATATATTTATTTTTAGCCACAAAAAAAATCATTATAAACTTAATGTTTTCGTGGATAGTATTAGGCTACTTAAAATTATAATATAGTAATACAAAAATATTTTTTAGATAATATTCAAAATATTAAGCAATTAATTTCAAATTTGTCGCAAAATTTTAATTGTTGAAGATTTTAACCTGTAATAACTTTCCGAAATGGTTAAGCAAGTGTTTCGCAAAATACTTTAGGGTTTAAATGAATTTTTTTAAGATCGTTAACACAAGAAGTGAATAACAATAGCGGTTTTTACACAACTAGATGCATTGTCTATTGTGCATCATTTGCGCTCAAAATGGTAGTTTTTGTGGTGCTGACAAGTGGTTAATGAGACAGATATGCTAACCTGGATGGTCCGTAAAATTGTCTAGCATTAAATATTTGCTTTTATCGATAGGCCTCTTAGTCAACAAGTTGGTATATCCTTTTTATAATTTTAGACAGTCGTTTGAATGCCCTCAGAGTTAACGGTGCAGCTGGTTAAACAAATGAAAGAAAACAAAAACTGAAATATTTTTTTCAAACAACCTTATATTATAGTTATGAAATATGTAGTATTAGTTACACGTATGATGTTTTGATATTGTCGTATATTTTTTTAGATGTTATTGTCTATTGGACAATATGGATTTGAAAATTGTATAATCGAATGTCGCATGAATGCCATCGTGGATGTGTGTGGATGTATACCGTATTATTACAACGTGAAGCAATACACATGTAAGTATAGTATATATTTCAATCAAACAAATGTGATATTTTACATATATACACAATTTTATTATTATTTCTGGAGTACAATAACAATATATATGCAATTTTATATATGCTGTAGCCAAACTGAATCAATATATTTAATTAAATATATTTTTAATCAAATTTTTATTTATTTCAGATAAAAAGGATATAAGGTTTTGCGAGATCGCCGACAGTTACTGCATAATGAACAATTACCGTAAGTACTAGAAAAAGACAATAATTTGGCGTCGCTTGGAAAGTTTATTTTTCCATCTATCTATCCGTGCATTCGTCCGTGGGTGTCAAAGTGGGAATTTGCTTTTAGTATACACGTTTTCCATTTTAGAATGAAACGTGCTCATAGAACGGAGAGCGATCCTCCATTACGGTTGTTTGTGTTGAAATTGAACGGTTTGTTTGACTAATGCCTTGAAATTATCTTTAGAATACACACGAACACTGTCAAAAATACATTTTTTACAAATCCAAATATTGGAATTCCGCATTAGTTGTGTCGGTGTTGTTTAGCTAAATAATAATACGTAATCACTTATTTGTTGTCAAAAACTCAGCACTTCGATACTAAGACTTACAAATAATTATAGTCTGAACTATTATTTCATTTTTTCTTGGTAACATTATTTTCAAGTTCAAAAAATATTTATTGTTCGTAATTTTATCTTAGACTGGTTGTAACGATTAAAATGTTAAGTAAACTGCCAAAATTCCCAAAACCAATACAATGATCAGTTATAGTTACTTACAATTACAGTAATTAATGTTTATAGGTAGTTACGTTTTTAAGTCTTTTGTTGTAACAAATATGTGGCGATTTAAATCGTTATGTTTCTACAATAATCAAGCAAATGTTCCCAAAAAAAAAACATTATTTGTACGAAATATATTACAATAAAAATTTCATAACTTGTGCACAATTGATCACGATCGTTTTTCTCTACAGAGAAAATATATTTCCTCGAAACGGGCAAATTGTGAGTCTAGACAAGCAAAACGGCAATTTAATAATAAAAAGATTACATGTGTCTCTGTGCCCTTCACAAAAATAATCTCTGATGGTCCGTCAAACTATTGTGTCAAGGATTTAATTATTTCTGTTTTTTTGCAGATTAATTTTTTGATTCGCTTTTAAAGTTAAAATATTAATTTATTAGTAACAATTCCTTTGTGTGATATACTCAGAAACTCATTTAATTTATTTTAATACTCATGCCTAAAAATATATATCTCTCACTTCCTCTACCCCTAATCTAAAAATACTGAAAAAAATAGTTTATCTCTTCAGAAGTGCTTTTGAAATTTAAAAATTAAAAAATAATAGATTTCAAATTAGTTTATATTTTCTGAAAAATACTAAATTTTAAACTATTTAAGAAACGCTGCCATAGAGCGGTGCGATTGCGTTTTTTATTCCTGTTGTCACAGCCAAAACTTCAGCGCTCGCAGACCTCTTTTAAATCGTAAATTAATTCACACACAACTATGTCTTCGGCGATAGTTACAAAGAGTTGGTATGATATATTACGGTGTGTGTGTTTATTTTACTTAATTTTTGTAAACATATATATATTTAATAAGGTTATCACATTGTTTAAATAACGTATAAGTATTAATATATTATATATGCAAAAATACACTAATCATGTGGAGGTATATCAAGTAGAGTATTGACATTTAAAACTAGTTTTTTGGCATGTTGCGCATTCAAAGTCTTTGTTATCCTAAAAAGTGTATACCGTAGATGATAATAGACGTCAAGGAATTACCATTCGGTGGTTTTACACAGATACCCGAAAATGTATTACATAGGTTGAATGCGAAATGACAAGTGCGAGGTTGCCAAATCTCCAATGGTCACGCAATGCATGTTGATTTAAGAAAACAAATCAAATTATACTTCTAAATCTTAGTAATTAGCCATCTATACGTAAGTGGTTAAGCAAGACTATGCGTATAAAAGTGAAAATATAGGGCATATGTATATAGAATTCGCTACTGCCAGAACTTACATGATATGTTTGAATTTAGACACAAAAGATCAGAACTTGTAACTGATGTAGCTATGCCAACTATCAAAAGAAATTCAGGGGACCGAGAAAGCATCCGCTTCCCTATTTACTTCAACCCTACGAGAAATTTACATATATACAGTAAATACGCATATTGTGTATGACTAATGCATAACAATAATAATTTGTAAATAATTAACTTATTTTTATATAAAAATATGAAACCTGACACTCAAGTCAAGACATTAAATTAACATAAATACGTATTTTTAATTGTCAAACATTGATTATTTGTTTGAAGTATTGTTATACACGATGGTTATGTTTTTTTATATAACAGTAATATATTGACAAAAAATAAATTAAGACAGTATTTAATATTTTTATATATATACATATATATATATATATATATATATATATATATATATATATATATATATATATATATATATATATTTATATATATATTTGTAGAGAAAGTTTATAAAGATTTAGCTTTATTCTTTTATTAAATATATCTTTAATTTATTACTGAAACGTAGATTTTTAAAAGTTTGTAAAAGCATATAATTTTTTTAAAGTATATTAGTAGCAATGTGCCTATATTAAAATAATTCAAGCGAAGACTTGTCATATTAAATTTACGCAAAAAATAAAAAGTTTTAAGTGCTTTTTAAATTATATACGTAGATATATTAGCTATAGGGACTATCATATTTAACGGAATATGTCTAAAATGTCAAAAATTATCTTTATATACTACATATAGGTACAAATGTAAATATTGCGAAATAAAATAAAATATAATGTAAATTTCATATACACGTAATATGTGACGTTTGACGCAACGTTACTGTTTTCATTATACCAAAAATACGTATATATGTTTTTATAAGTGGTTTTCTTAGAATCACACATAATAAATACATATTTTGTATTATCGAACAATCCCAGTTAAGCTGAAAGGTGATAAGGGTGATCGAATGTTCTAACGCTATTATTACAAGCTTAATGTCTTATGTAACATTGAATAAATATATTATGGTTTTATTTTTTAAGAAGAACACACCAATACCCTAATAATATAACATAATAAATAGTAAAAAAATAATATGTATAGTGATACAAGTATCATATAATACAAACATTTTTTAATTAAACATTTATAAAAAGAGCTTAAATTGAGCTTTTCAGATTAATAATAAATTTATTACAAATATTTAAATACTGCTTGTGCTTTATAGATCAACATCTTATGTATGTTAAATAAATTTTTTCTATGTTTTAGGCAAGCTATATACTCTGCATTCGTCCGATGAAATATCAGTTGACAATTCATCAAAATTTGGCTTAATTTGTACGTGTTTTCCCACTTGTGATGTAAATTGGTACTCATATACATCTGACATAGGACACATGACTACAGACGAGTAAATAAAAATATTTATAATATTATCAACCACCCTATATGTTATATTGTAAGCAAAATTGAATTATTAAGGTGTTTTCTGCAAGCAACTATTCACTTTATTACTTTTTGATCTATAGAGAGTTATAATATGCAATGATTATATTATATTATGAAATATTTAATGTTAAGTTATATACTTTTAATCTATTTTAGTAAGACTTTCAACTCCAGCGAAATAATAGCACTTCATGTATACTTCAGTGAGCTTAGCTGCATTAAGTATAAGCAGAGCAACCTGATCACTTGGGACGGTCTTTTTGGTGACTAATTATATAAAATATTACTATAATTATGCTTTAAGATTAGAATTTACGAGCGTTTGTTTTGCTTTGATCCTGTCTATCGCGTAGTTGAACTCAAAAACGTAAAAATAAGAGCAGCTAAAATTTACTCACACATACGCAGGCGTGAATTAACGATGCGTTAAACCAAGCCTAGGTGGATCGATAAGTAAAAGGGACATTCTAAAGTATCTCTAGTTGATTAACTACCTGTGAACGATGTGCGAAGTTGTGGTTTTGATGCTGCTTCCAGTGTTTTTCAAAGTAAGGTACGCGAGTCAATTCGTAGGTGTACGCTATGAAAATTTAATATATTAATATTTTAGTACTGTCATTTAGCTACAAGCATAAAAAATGCTCACATTGTTGTCATATATCATATAATATGCGGAAGTTAAACTAAAATAATGTAAGCAAATTTTTATTATAATCAAAAACATTTACAAATTATATTATAATTTTTTATCGTTTTTATGAAAAAACAGAAACTGATTGCATCTTTGCTTTCTAATATTTTATTTGTGACCATGACAACGCGGTCACAATCAAACCGCTGTATTGCTTGCAATGTGCATAGGTGTAGTCAGTGGCGTAGCTAGGGTATGTGCCGCCCAGGGCGATCCTTAAAATTGCCGGCCCCACCCCCATACATTTTTTGTAGCTTCATAAAACAGCATTTAATAATAAAATAATAAATTGGTTTATATTAAGCTCTTGTTATTCGTGGATTTATATATGTTTTAGTGAATTCAGGATTAAGAACCACACTAAACAATCCCATCGCGAATATGCCGCCCCCAACCAAGTGCTGCCCGGGGCGCCCCCACCTCCTCCCCCCCCCCCCCATAGCTACGCTTATCGTTATAAACCTCGTATCGCCAAGGGATAAAATCAGTGTTATAGTGCTAAATAAAAAAGAAATAAGGCCGTATTTTATTTTACCCCCTCCCACACTTTTTCATTATTAAAAAAATATATGTCCTAATTTAAATGTTTATGAAAAAAATATTTAAAAAAAATTAAATATTATATTTAATAAATATTCTTACTGGTGTTTTATATTTCATAAATAATATACTGCATCTTTTTCAACATCTTCAACTTTGCAATTGCGTGTCTGTGTTTCAAATGCTGATCGATGAGTTCCTAATTACATTTTGGGTTCTACCATGACCATGGAGGTTTGCAGTATGTTTAAAAATATTATTTACTTTTCTTTGAACGAAATTTATGCAGATTTTATATTAATAAAATTCACTAGAGTCACTAATTTTATTTGATTTGATTATTTTTTAATCATTTATTTAATTTACGTATTTTATTTCATTAATGGGTGCACTATATTTTAGATAATAAATATTATATATACACGGGGTAGAAATTTTATCGTTTAACGATTTATTTAAAAATCTTACGGGGACTGTCAAAAAAGTTTAGGGATCACTTGGCTAGACTAGCGAATGATTAGGTACATGCAAACGATTCACAAGCACGTACGTGAGACGTCTATTTAAATTGAGCACTGCAATATAAAGTTTACAGAGTGTTTACAAGATTTATGCAGTAGAAAAGTTAGGTAAATACACTTTTAAAAGCAAAATAAAAATCTACCTTTTATTTCCGTGTCAACGCCAGTAATAAGACGGAAGTCGTTGTCAAATTCAACCCCAAGGGGTTTTGTTTACATCTTACAGATATAAAAACGCTCGCGAATTCGATGCTTTTAGGTTTACTGATATTTTTTATTATTTTACTAATCGAGTTTTTATTTCGTTCCAACAGCGTCTTTCGGTGGAATTTTTGGCTTATGCTTGGGTGGCTCGATACTCAGCATCGTCGAAGTAATTTATCACTTCACAATAAGGCTTTACATGTCGTACAACTCAAAGGCGAAAAAGGTGTCCGATGGAAAAAACGAAAATCGCAATAAAACGAACGTGTTCGTAATGGCGAACGCAAAGAGATCGACATCTGCACAAAAGAACGCGAACCAACACGGACAGCGCAAAAACAAATTGTTTTTCCGAAACACAAATACTAAAAATAAATTTTAACCCTACAGTAACTGTTGTACAAAGTTAACATTCACGAATAATGAGCAAATATTATAACTTGAGTTTTTGGCACCATTATCACAGTAAAGTTGATTTTACCGCAATATATCATACACAAGTTGTTTAAATAGTAATGAGATTAAATAATTTCAGTATATGATAATGAGCCAATCGCAAACTAATTAAAGATTTAAGCTCTCAAGTCGAATATAATGGATATTTTTGATAGAGAAGCTTGATTAACTCTACAACCTGATATAACTCTGCTATTACACGCTTTGTGAACTCCACTCCTATGTATTACGTGGCACGCATCTTTCAGATGACGATGTTAAGTAGAGTATAACAAAAAAACAGAAAAGAAATTATAATGTCTTATACACAAACTAGATTGTCTATAGAAAATAATATAAAAACTCCTTATTTTTTATGTTATGCAAACATATTGAAATAGCAAGTTTCTATAAACATATATATTAATATAATATTATTATTAAATTATATTATTAAAGTAAATATATATACATAGTAAACATAAAGATTTAAAGAATAATTAGATTGTAATTGTTATGATTTAATATGTACCTCATATATAAAAGTGGTTTAAATAATTTATTTCCAGCTTATTATTTTCATGCTTTCATTGTTACAAATTAAATAAAATAAATCAACTGTACTTAAATTATTTATTAGCAAATATGAGAGTGACATTCAATTAAAACAAAAATATAGAACTCCAAAGTGGCAAGCCATTCAAATAATATTGTATGATTGATCATATTAAAATAATAAAATTATTATAACACATACTAGTATGTATTTTTTTATTGAAACATATATATTATTATAATGTAACATTTTCATATTATTTGTTATTTGTCGAGATAGAAGATTAAAGTGTACATGAAAATAAATTCATGAAACCCGATCTAGTTTTTTTCGTATTGCTCTTACTTGAATAATGTAACACTACTAGACACAAACATAACTACATATTGCTTTTGTTAATACGCTTACGTTTCATGTTGATAGTACTGAACAATTTCCTTAAAGATTTTAATAAACGCAATATTATAACTTTGATATTTTCGTTAATATTTTCATAAATAATATCCTTTATATTTTTACTAATAATTTATTAAAGAAAGAGTAGCAAGTTTCCAACTTGAGAGTTTCTCTTTGTTTACTTAAAAAGACGATATAATAATAATAAAAAATATATTAAATTTCTAAGGCCTTGCCAAGATTATAATTATTACACTTCTTATAATTTATTCAGGCAATGAGAATAAGGCTAACCTATGTATTGGGAAAGGTACCTTTACATTACAAATATGTATTAACTCTGTGTGTAAATTAATGAATATTTATTAAGGGAATTTTTGTATTAACATGAAATTTTTGTAATTATTATTTTAGTTATTTAGCGAGTAAACTTTCTTTCTCGCTATTCATGAAAAAATGCTCTATTATGTATACATATATACATGTCGACACGAGTCTAGTAATTCGTATCCTAACGAGCAGATCTACTGTTATGCATTTTATAAAAAAATAGGAATCCAGTATAATGGCTTCAATAATAAGTAAATATTTATTAACCCACAGTTGGTCGCAGGTAAATTATATACATCGTTGGTCGCGCTTGAGCGCATAGCCGCCTTTAAATTATTATCAATTAAAGCCATAATATATAATGTTCACATCTTTTTTTGGTTATATTTCGACGTTTTATAAATAAAATAAAATAAAATTTACCATAAAAAAATCTTGGAACACAAGTTTTTTTAGCATCTTATCGTTGCGAGTTTATCTCTTTTTTCTCTCATTTTAAGCAATGGTATCATCAAATCGCAATGCTCTTTAAAACATATATAATCAACTGTATTGCATTGTGATTCTAAAACATTCTAATGCTGTGCCATCAATTGCCCAATTACATATCCAAAAAAATATGCAGCTCAGCTTGAATACAAATGTGAACCAATCTTTCATTCTTTGATGCGACACAACTAATACGCAAAATCAAATGTTTATAAAAATAGCTAACATTTGTTTAAACACGTGTTAAAGCATATATTATTGAAAAAAATCTTGGAAAGTAGACAGACTCTTAAAATTATATCTTTCACACAAAAAAATGGCATCGAAAAATATGTTCGCGTAAACGCGTAACGGAAATAATTATGAAACAAAAAATGGCTTACAAAAGCATCCGGCGCAATTATATAAAACAATCTGGAGACGCAGCCGGCTATTCAAATATATATATTTTTAGTCTATGAAAGAACATGATAACCTTATGAAAGTGAAAGAGCTAGATACAATAAAATTGTCAACCACGATAAATTTAGACTTCACACAAATTATTATAAGTGGTCTTCAACAGTAAAAATAAAGCATTGTTGCGCCAAAGCGCAACAATAGATGTATCATAAAAATATTGCAGAACACCCAGAATTGCACAATAACCACAAACGTAAACAGTCATTAATAATGCCCTATTACCGCAGTTATAAAAACTTAGTCCTATATATGAGTTAAGTAATACGTTCGAGATAATACTTTTGGCTTTGAATCGAATGTCGTTTTGGGTTCACAATCGTCATAATAGCAACTTATAGAGCTCGTTTTCTCTGAAGAATTTCAACGTTTAAGAGGCGTGTTCTTAAGATAATGCAATTGTTTCTAAGTTATTCCCGTCGGGGATTTGTCAAAGCTTCTTTGAAAGACCGATATAAAATAAAGTGACATATACAAAGCACATACGAAGAGAGTCTCTTCCGTATTTTTTTTGATATTTGAAAATCAAGGTGTATACATCCTTATAAATTATATGTGAAATTGTAATGATAGCATACACGTTTAATATGAGCATCGACGTATAAGCCGAGGTTGAAGTTTAAACATTTCATTAAGACAATCGCTGAATTTGGTTTGAAAAAGTTTTTACGTAAAAGTGTTACGAACATGTAATGGACATGGTTATGTGAGTATCGGAATATCGATTATTGATAGGTTCACAGAATTCAAATACCTGGGATAACTGTTCGCCGAGAATAATCAGGAAAGTAAAGAAACATTCACTTCGAGTCAAAGCGGCAACAGATGCTATACAAAAATGTTCAAGGGCAATCGATCAATTGCTCTAACGTTGTTGTAATGTCGTTGTTTACTTCCGCGATTATTGTTGGACTAAAAGTATTTTTATTATAGACTCCTCCCCTTTTCTGATTTGAGATAGAAGTTTTGATCGATCGGCATTAACATTGAAAACATGTTTATCAGCGTCATCAGTACGTGTTTCCTTTATTGCCATTATGCGGGTATTTTATATTTTTATTACTATTTGGTCGAATTTTTTTTGTGCTTTTATCTAAGTGACACGAACTTATTAGTCACTGGGTCATACAATTTATTTTAAAACTTTTTAACACATAAAATTAATCAAGCTGCCACATATATTTAATTACATGTTTTATCGTGAAATAAAATAGATTATCTTATTTAAAACATTAAATGCGTACTCATTTTTGGTGAACGTCAGCTCTAAAGTAAGCCACGAATTTCAGACATAGCTTATGTAGTGAAAGCAGACATCTGTTGCCTCTTCATGGGCTACCAAATTTTTTTTGCGCGAAATATGGCTAGTTTATAAAAATTGACGAAATTAAACATTTATCTTATATTTTTTTTAATAATAATTAAAATTCTACGATCGAAGCGCTATTGTTTATTATGCTTATTTAATGCTTCAATAAAGTTAAATAGATTTTAAAATAATTATTATTTTAATGATTTCCGTTCGCGCAAAAAACAAGAATTTAGAATTTTTTTACAAGTTTCATTATGTATAATATATCTTGGCCCGTTTTGTCAGAACAAAACGACTCAGAGCGCACTAGGAGGAGGTGGGTGCACGTCGAGTTCCACCCACCTACCTAACCAACCATCCAAAGTAGGTTTTTTCACGTCATTTTTCTATTAAAGGAGGCAACTTTTCCGCACTATAGCGGTTCGAAAAAAAATCTTACATTTTTCTCGAATTCCGTGCCTTGAAAAACCAACTGGTGGTCGTCAGTGACTTAAGTCAGGGGTGTCCAAGCTTTTTGGTCCAAAAACCACACTAACTGTTCAACGACAAGTTATGGGGCCAAAACATAGCATACAGTATCGTATTTTTTTAAAACAAAAACGAAACAATTTTTTTTGTCGAAATTTTTAACCAAAACAGTACATTTTTGTATTGTCGCTATAGATCAGGGTTAGCCAAACTTTAAATTTCTACGAGTGACTTTTTACTGAAATCAATAGATCATATAATGTCAGCAATGATTAAGTGATAATTATATATTGCTTATAAATGTCTAAATAATATAAAATAAATTATCCAATAATTGTGAACCAATTAACGATATATTTAAAATTAATTATAGATAACTACAAAATATATAAAAAAATTTAAATTATTAGAAAATGTCAATAAATACTTTAATAATTCTACCACTACAAATAAAAGTAGATATAAAACATTAAAAAAGGTTGGAACCGCATACGAAGCTCATACGAAACACATATATGTATGTATTATATATGTATATGAAAACTAAAATTTTGTCTAAAACTATTCTACTAAAATATGAGCTAATAATGGTAGCTAAAAAAATGTTTACAAAAAAATAAAAAAAGCCCATCATATGATGGACTTGCACTGTTGATTTCGCTGCCCATCATATGATGCATAGCGTGAGCGACCTTTATATGTCACGAAATTACGTCACAGTCTCTTAAATTTCTATCGTAAGAGATGAGAGTTCACTACAATACAAATTCGCGTAGATTTTAAGACATCTTTAGTCTAAGATATTGCTTTTCAACCCCGAGGATTTTGCATACTTAGTACATATAGCTGATTAAATAAAATTAATAGTGGAGAAGAAATCCAATCCAAATATAGGCGCGACTTAAGAAGAATGGGAAAGGTCTCAGTAAGGGTATGTCTAAGCTGTGATGATGATGATTACTCTTGTGTTGTTGATGATGATGATGATGATGATAAAGCTATACTATATATTATACGTTGGAGCTTTTTATGTATATTATTTCTTATTCTAAAATCTCGACTATTGTAATATTACATTTCAACATAATAAAATCGTGCATGAAAGGGTGTTGAACGAGTTTGGCGCTGTTTGTGTCCCATGCCATTAACTATGAGTGTCTCGGCGCCACAATAAAAACCTGATAGTGTGTTTCACGGAATATTGAGAGAGAATCCGAGGGATAAGTTTGTGGATTTTGTGGCAATTTCCTAACGGATATCGCGAAGGTAATGAATTTGCCGAGACTCAAACGACCAATATCCAGAAGGGTCGCAGTCATCGATTTAACGGTTAACGAACCAATTTATATTTATTGTCTGGGTGTTATTTTTTGAAGTAACGACGCCGACTTTCGCTATTTATGAGCGTGTAATGTAATAAGTTGTTGGTTGATTCGATGCCTAATTGGTACATCTATATAAAGTATGTTTTACGTAATATAAAAATGCTGTAAAAGCAGTAGATGGTGGATTATTATAATCTCTTTTTTTCATTAAAAGTTAAGCTTTTCAAATGTGATCGAAGTAATCTATCATTTAAAATATACATTTATTGATTTTCACGGTTTATATAGTATTTATTTATTAATAAATATATTGCCTTAAGAAGTCGCAGGGAAAAAAAGAACTGTCTTTTTATACAAAGACAAGATATATGAGAAAGATATGTATTGAAAAATGTTTCATAGCATCCTTTTCATTTTATCGTAGTCTGTGATGTGAAACATTTGATTTCACTTTGCACTTCAATATGCTTTAATATCGATTTATAAATGTCATTATAAAACCAATCTCTTGTATTTCGTCTTATATTTATGTAAAACATATATTCGTACTCTCGTTATGGCGTAAAAATTATATTGTTTTATTAAAAGAACATAATTTTTTATTTTAAATCTATGTCTAAACATTACCACAAATCAGTTAAAAAACCTTCATAAAATGTTTATAATAATTCGTTTTATATTTTTTCAACAGTTGTTATACACAACAATAATTTCATATACCGTAGATTGGTTCAAGTTGTTGGGGTTTAAAAACCTGCATAATTTGTTATAATTTAGAGATCATTCTAACTACCATTTCGAACGAATGAAAAAAAAATCATAAGTCTCAAAAGTTAAATCACACAATTGCGTTAGTAATTTAAAATATCACATGGACCTCTTAATAGCACATCCATTCCGAGATGTTAATCACCCATAAGTACCGCTGAAAAATACGCTCTATTCTGCGCATAATACTACTTTCCTTCTACCCTTGGTTACCGATCGCTGAAGTAGTCATCAGGACCGTTTCTCTTTTAAAGCATAAACACATGCCCAATCCTTTTCTGTAATTTGCCAGAGCTGTCTCGAACTAGAAGTAAAAAATATATGAGAGACGCTGAAGACACATAACACAATGGACTGAAGACACATCAACGGATCATCCAGTATCATCACCAGAAAACATCATAACAGATCTCAGCTGCTTCACGAAATCACAGCCGACAATAATACAACTCGATACGCCAGCGAAGACTCTCCTACATCCTAACCTGCCATCTTAACTCCACTGCTTAATAGTGGCATCTAATTTTTTTTATATATGTAGTAATATAGTAAATAAAAATAAAATAAATTTAATCTGTGAATGAGGCGTAAAAATATATTTGTACATTTTATTTTTTTATTTACGGCATATTACAACAAATATCATAACTGGTAACATTAACATATTTGCACAATAAGATATATGTTATATTTGATTAGGCAATATGTTTTTATTGAATGCGATTTTCTTTGACTAAAATAATTTGTATCTATAATAATATAAATAATCTATTCAATGATAACTTGAAAGTCTTTATGAAATAAAATAAATTGTTTTTATACACAACTATCCTTTATTTATAGAGTCAACAATCGTATTTCTTTAATATATAAAAATATATTTTATACTACTAAAAGATTGAAAAAATAAAGTAATGACTTGTCATTAAAAAAACGACGTAGTTTTTACATAGATATAATCCCCTTTGCCCATTGTACATCTCTCTTATCCTTTTGGTTCACTTATATTTTTACATAATTGTGATAAATACATAAATATGATATTATATAACATAATATACAATTGGCTTAAGAAAACAGAACGAATTTTATTAGCGTATATTTATTTACTTTGAATACTTATCACAGTCAAAGTAATGTTTATTTGCGTACAAATTTAGAGACATAGCTTCCTAATTATTTTAATTAACGCTGTTATAAAGTAAGGGACTTTTAGTATTTATTTGAATAGCTTTTAAAGCTTAAGGATATTTTAAAAAAGCTGATATTTTGGCTAGCATCAACTTAAATATATTTCAAAATATTTTTTTTTTTTTTATTTATTTAGCTTACCTTATTTTTTTTATTTATTAAGGTATTTTATTATTTTTTGTAGAAAATAAGAAAACAAATTTAAAAAATTCCTTAAATCATAAATCTACAAATTTTAAAACTACTACATAGCCCTGGTACTTATTGGCTTTCCCAAAATTTTATTTGTAGCTGCTGAAATCATATTAGGGATAATGAGCCTTAATTATTTTCTTTAAAATAATTATATAATGTCACTTTAGATTACCCTACATAATTTTCCATTATAAAGTGAAATTGAACAGTTTATACGAATATATAGTTTTGTCTATAAATAAAATTTAAAAAAATGTTGAGAAAAACTAAAATATATTCTGTAACTTAAATAAATCAAACAAAAACAAAAAAAAATAATGTATGGTTTTAATTTTAATATTTATAATTATACAATAGAAATAAAATTTATAGTTTTCAAATTATAGTACATTTTAAAAATTTTAAAAGAAAAAACGATAAATTTCACCAACAAATATTTTAGCTATAATTTTAAAAAACTATTGATTTGGCGAGACAAATATGATATATCACTTATTATTTACAAGATTTTAAAATAATTTTGTGTGATATGTTATTTTTCTTCAAGTTTTTGTAAGCTCACCTGTGCTGCATTACATTTTGCCATATGTGCGATTCCGAGTTAGTTATTAAACTTAGATTAACCTAGACTAAAGCTTAATTTCATTTTTTAATAATTACATAGTGAAAATATCTATACTCACGCGCCAACCGACACGTCTTTCCGTCGCGTCGCCAAACAAGTGCTCACCACTGCTGCTTTGTACTAGCGTTGTCAGCGTAGCTCCAAAGTGATGACTGAGCAATTTTACGACTTACCACAATGGTAATTTGTATTTTACATTTTTTAATGCAGATCCATAATTAAGTCTTAATTAAACAATATGGTTGTTTTTTCGTGGAGAATCGTATTGCGTACATGATTCAGTTTTTTTACCAGTGAACTTTAATATAATTAGCATTATAAACGAATAAGCTTATTTTTTTATAACGACGGTATCTTGAAAATATTTATAAAAAATTAATACTTATTATGAATATTCGACGCTTATTTTATTTTAATTTAATAATCAACGTTGACGTACCTTAGCATTTATGTACATATAATTTAAGCCGTGCATATTATAAATGAAAATATTCATGAATGTAAAATTTATTTTTATGTACAAAAAAGTGACAATTGAACGAATTTTTGTATGGAATAGTAATTGAAACCACCATATTGAACATGAACTGAAAGCACAATTCTTTTGCGACTAAGGCCTTATTAACTCATCCACGTTACAGAAACAGCAAAAAATATTCTATCTTCATATTCATATTTTGAATATATGTACATACATATATCATATGTATATTTCTTATATATGTATACGTTTTATATTTTCTTATACTTTTTTATGTTGTCAATAGCATTAATGGTTCGTGGGAAAGCAGAATTCACAAAGTCACCTTATATGCATGTACATATACTTTCACCTTATATACTTTCGCAAAAAAATAAAAATATTTGCAGACCTTTCACATGTTATCTCAACACCTTAGCGTGATGGTACGCGTATTAATGTTGTTTTATTTTTTTACTTTATTTTCAGTCAGATTATTATCTTGTATTTACAGCTAGAATTGAAGCCGATAAATTAGGCTAATAAGTGTTTCAGCCATGGCAAATTTCAAAACAGGGCCGAGGCTTTATCTGATTAGCGGGCGTGTACGCCATAAAACGGAAACCATGATTTACGATATTGCCACGATAGCGACCCTGAGGGCTGTATTAAGGCCTCTAAATCTTAATCTGAAAATCAATTAACCGAGAGGTTAGTCCCCGTGCGAATATGTGTCATTTAAAAGCGGCGAGAGCTTAGTAATTAAGCTCGCTAGACGTCATCGCGTCCAAAATAGTATTTATTGTGTTTAATAAATTAAATTTATTTTATAATTTAATTTTAATATATTTAACAAATTGTATTGTTATAGCAAATAAAGTAAAAAATCATACTCTATCTTATTGGGTTAAGAGGGTTAAGAAAAATTTATAAATAGTGTCATTTGCGAGGGGGAAATACCGGCGATTCAATATCAGAATGATTTTTAAGCAAACCAATAAAAAAATTGATGAGAAGCAAAGAAACGATTGATTGGAATAGTTTTAGAATTTGATGAAAAAATTAAGGTCGTTGGATATGGTAATAACAGGAGATAAACTAAGTTTATTTAAAAACAAAATAAGAAATTCCAAAGAAACAGTTCATAGAAAGCACATAAAAGAGTTGATTAGTCTTTAGTATTTTAACTTCTAGGTAGAGTATTATAAAAACGTTTTAGAACCACTTTAAAAACGGGTTTAACGAGTTCGAAGGAAGGCTACATATTATTTGGTGCTACGCTACGATAACGCACTTGCTCATATAGCAAGTTTTCGGTAAAGAAAAACACCCCCACAGTCCCACGACCTCTCAACAGCGCAAAAACTAGTCCCTTATGAATTATACTCCTTTCCTCAGTTATAAAGTCATTACGTAAAACATACAAAAAATGACGATGTACTGCTATTAGTTGAAACTACTTAATGACTTTCCAAGGGTCGTTCTTTGAAAGAGATAACTTGATATATAACGTGAATTTTAAATATTTGAAAATAAAAACTATAAATTTACTTTCGGGACAGATCTTGTAAATGTCTCTCAGTAAAATTTTATCACAGACTATTACGAATTTGGCATGCCTGGTGTAGTGCTACCTATTTAATATTAGCAGTATTGTTTCGGTTTTCAATGTGAACTTTCGACTTAATATCGAATTTATGTGTCATTTCAACAAGCTTAATAAGTCTCATTGCGGTAAGAGCCGACAACGACGATCAATTTTCAGATGCTAGGCGAGTGCTACTTATACGATACAGGAGGATTACGTAGCATCGCGTAAGGGTGGTAAATAATCTTATATGTAAAGTCTTGCATTAATTAATTGGAATTTGCCAGAATTAATTTTATATTATCGAGCTCATTTTTAAAGCATTGTAATGTTTATTTTTATGTAAGTATTTTTGTAATACAAAATCAGTTTCATTATTAATTTTGCTTCAAATGTAACTGTAAAGATTTAAATCATTTGCTCAACTTGTGATAATATTTTTTTGTTACAATAGTTGTTATGTAAAACAATAATCTTATGTTAATTTAAGTTGTGAGGGTTACAAACACCTTCACAGTGAATTAAATTTAGAGGTTATTCGAACGACCATTTCGAACAAACTGTTTTGAAAGTAAGGCCACATACAGTATTTTTAATAACAATGAAAAAAAATATTCTGACCAAGCAATTGCGTTAATAATAAGAAATACTGCACGTACCAACTAATAGCACATTGATCTCGAGAAGTTAATCACCCATAAGTATCACCAAAAACTAAGATTTTTTGGAAAGGATGCGCACTAGACAATACATTTTAGTTATTTTACCTCTTGGTTACCGATCACCAAAGTGGCCATCTAGACCATTTATATTTTAAGGCGTGATTACATTTCATTAGTATTTCTAAAAAATAATGCAATTAAATAGAAAACATTATCATTTGTAATTTACCAGAGCTCTCTCAAACCAGCATTATAAAATATGTGAGATTTGGTCACAGAGGGCGATAGACGCCACAAAGTCCCAGCAGCAGAGTAAGCAAATAAGATATTTTTTGTATGAGTTCCAAATAAGTGGAGAAGCAGAAACTGGTCGAAAACAATGCTTTAGAAGGAATATTATTAAAGATCATATAAGAGCCTTGAAAGTTGTATGCGTCCTTCTTGGATTGATATCGATAAATCCCCGAAGATTTTATTTAGTAATATATATTGATGTTGAGCTTTTTAAATGAAAAAAAGGTATTTACTTCAAGCAGAAATATAACTATTGGTTTCGGTAAAGACTTAATGGCTTTATTTTTCTCCAACCATCATTTTAATTAAATTGGAACCACGTACAACAATTGAAAATCTCTCACAAAACTTAAACATCAGTAATCCTTTATTTCTGAACCACTTAAAACCGCTAAGTAAATCAAAATTGACAAATGGGTGCCGCACAAACTAAATCACCATTACAATGTTTGTCCTGTTTCTTCGATTTCTTTCGTGCAAATCTTATTTTTTGAGCTTAATACTATTTATCAGTGAATTCATAAAATTTTGATTGATATTATAAATTTTTCTTCATAAAATATTTTTAATTCACAAGTAATTTTTTTATAAAATATTAAAAATGTTGATTGCTCATAGAGGTTTTAAAAATTTTCTTCGTAAAACAAACTGTACTTTTCTATCCAAGTTTCTCATCTCTTGGTCATATAATTTCAACTGACCTACTTATAAAGTCATCTTTCTCCCGTATTTTCCACATTTTATTACGTTGTATTTTTACCAAGCTAATATTTTCTACTTTAGTGGTCGTAGTAGGTGAAAATTGGAAGATTACCTATTCGCATGGTGAAAAAATATCTAGCGTGATATCTAAATTGGGGCATTTTGCAAAACTTTAACGATCACAAGAAAATCCGGTTATTATATATCTAACTTGTTATTCCAGGGTATATTTATTTTATATATTAAAATTTATCTAAGTTTGAAATCACACGGGCACATTTTATAAATGTATAAAAGTTTATGATTCTATTAAAGTGGTTTGACATAAATTATAGAATAGGAAAATATAAAATAATGCTAAAATAATGAAAGTTGTAAAATTAAAATACGATAAATACGTATTTCTATTTGAAAAAAATTGCTCACTTAGGATACAAAGGATTCGTTCAACCTATAATATTGAATTTTTTACATTATTTTTATGCTACGTAAACATAACAAATTGTAATATTTTTAATGGTTCCGCATGATCGCTCATTTCTAGCGCTTTTACTAAGAAAATATATATTAAGAAACAAATCTAATTAGGAGAAGGTTCTATAAATAAATACTAACCGTGTTAATTTATTACAAACCTTAACCTTTAAATGTTATCTGAGATAATTATACGCATATATAAAGTGTATGCTTACACGGCAAAGCGTTGACTTGAATAAAATCATATATGGTTCCTAGATAATAAAAATATAGACAAATGGTCTAATTATCTGTAAGGGTGATTGAGTTATACTTATCATTAAAATTATAAAAAATAATATCTATAATGGAATAAATATTAGGGATTAGTTTAATAAACGAATTATATAAAAAACACATATTTTTATTATTTTTTCTTAGGTCGTTCATTATTAGATTTTTTATTATTTAATCTACTTTTTGTGTCAAGTCTTAAAATAAACTTTTACGTTTTACATTTAATTATCCTTGATTTTAATTAAATATGTAATGGTATTTTATAATACGAATTCAGTCCGACGTATTATGTATCATAAACTTTATCTTATCAATTATCTTAATATAAAAGTAAATATACGAATAAATTAAAATATAAGTTAAGGCTTATAATTTTTTTTAGTTTTAAACTACTTATTTTTGTTTCATTGTGATACGTATTGAAATTAAAAAACAAGTTTATATTTTATAAATAATAATAAATGAATAAATAAATTGAAAATATTTATATCAATTATAAATGATTTATATTCTAAATAAATTATATATTATTTGTTATTAAAATAATACCTAATTACATATAAACAAATATTAAAAAGTCAACTTAACAGCTATTAAATTATATAACACTTTCTCAATAATGTTATGAAGAGCAAATAAAAGTGTAGAAAATTATGAATTTATTAAGGGATTTATTAAAAGCTTATTTTATTTAATGATGCTATGAGCAAGATCTATTTTTTATAAATATAATACTGAAATTATTGTATGAAAATATTGTTTTCTAAATAATACGAAAATTATGCTTTGTTTTGCATTTTTATTTCTTGGCGAGTTCACAAGATTTAATAGATGTATGTGTATATGTGTATACAATATTTATTTTTATTCAAGATTAAGCATTAATATTACTACATCAAATAATATACAGTTTCGTACGGTAAATTGTATTGCAATTTTTTATGTAAATATATTTTTATAAAACCGGTGGGTTTTTATCTTTTAAAACGATATTAAGAATTCATATAAAATTTAACAACTGTGAAAGGAAAGCGAGTTTCTTAAGGTAATAAAAACGCTTAATATCAAAAATTAATAATTTCTTCGCCGTTTGCTATATTAATATTTTTATTTATAAATTACAGACATCTAAGAATGTATGTTAATATAAAAAATATATAATTACATTATAATAACATAAATTTATCCTATATCAAAATACACGTTTGAAACACAAATTAGTTAGACACTATATTTCGCTGAAACATTTGTGCTTATAATATCTTGTTTTGCTCCTAATATAACGGTAAATAAGTATTATTTAAATATATATACATATATATTATATATTGATATATAAAATTGCTGGTAATTTACAAAATTTCGTATATCGAAAACATTAAATGTATTGTTTGATAAAAAAATAATTAATCAAGTAGCGCACACATGTTTTGATCGCGCGTAAGGTAATTGGATATTTATAAGGTAAATTAATGATGTCATAAAAAAGGTAATAAAACTAATCTGTTATGAAACCTTTGTCTTTCCCAGATAATCATTTTGAACTTAACAATATTATTTTTTTACAAAGGTATTTAAATATTTTTAATCTCTTTCGTAAAAAGAGTTTTAATAAAAATCAAATTGGTCTTTTTAACGACGAGAAAATCTCAATTTAAATAAATTTTATTACGAATTATTTATGAAAATCCGTTTTAATGCGTAATTAGCAGATCTAATCTAGGATACAATAGTGCTTTGTGTACTAGTTATTGTTATAACTTTTGTACATATAAAGGTTAAGGGTTTTACCTAATGAACGTACGCGGGGTGTGTTAAGAATTTAAATAGCAATTATCCTTTTGATGATATTAAAATTTATAATTTATACTTGTTAAAATTAAATGTTAATATGTTCACCTGATTATTTGCATTAAGTTGTTTTTATAGAATATGCCAATAAAATATATAACTATAATACATATAGGTACATACGTATTAGTAGTAATTAAAAAATTGCGTTTTGTTTAATTAATCGATTTTTGAATATAATATAATAGGTTTAAATTTACAACATTTTTCAAGAAAACAAATAAATTTAATAGTATACATTACATTTTAATTCGATGTATGTGTGAGTTAATTAGTGATATTTTGGGTTAAATTGGCGATTGCGCTAGAACTAATTGACTGAGTTTAACGATATTAACGAATCAGTAATTCTCAACTATTTTCGTCTTTTTAATCAATAACAATAGTTTAAAATGCAATTATAACTTCCTTTAAAAAATTAAAATAAATTTATCGTTATGTAATTTTACATCAAATATTAAAAAAAAAGTTTTGTTTGCCCACATATATATTATATAATAATTTATTTTTTGATAAATTATGTCGTATTATTATTTTTTTTAGATTATTGATACAAAAAATTTTACAAAAATGTTTTTAGTTAAATGAATAACAGGAGGAGGTTGCAAACATCGTATATTTATAGTAATTACACAAACGGTACTATTTTTTTTATTTAAAAAATAAAACAACACGATGAGACCCTAGTCAAAACAAATATTAATTTTTCTAACAAATATGGCAAATGTTCATTTATAAGAAACAGTTTATACATAAAAAATAGATTTTATGAAAATTTTAATACTGTAAAAGTTTTGTTTCTCACGCTCAGTGAAGCAATTTTGCTAAAAGACTTTTAGATATGTTGGTATCTGTCGAGTGGTCTAATCTCCAAAATTTCGACAAACACATAAAGGCGCGTACATAGCTTATATAAGCGTCTAAGGACATTCAAGAGTGAATCCGAACGCATAATAAGATTCCCTATCGAACTCGATGGCTTTCCGTTACATTCTAATTAGAATCCACTACTATTTGCCTCTCAGCCATACACCGTGGGGGTGTTACCCTGCGCTTCTAAAGAAATATTTACCATTTATTTTTATTATAAATTATTGTTCTTTTCTTATAATAAATATAAAATGTATTGAACACATTTAATAATGACTCTAATAATTATATTTATTTAAAAGATCGTTGAAATTTTACGCAAAATTACAAAAATCAAATACATAATTAGCAAAATTATGGAATGAAGTTAGTGGCATTGTAGATTAATCAAATTTATTCATTTTACAATCCAGGACTGACGCCGATCCCTTAAAAATAAATGTGGGAGGGGTATTGCATGCAACGAAGAAAGATTTTGTGTATCAAAAAAATGTATATTCGATAAAAAGAGGGGGGGGGTTATTTATGCATTTATTAAAGAAAATAATATATTGCTAATATAAAATCGTAATTATCAATTGTGATTATAACTAATATTAACCCAATGAACAATAAGAAAAAATCCAGTATTTATCTGCAAGAGATAAAAATCTAAATTTGGTGACACTACTACATATGAAAGGATGTAAACTGAATTTATAACAATTAATTTAAATTTTCCATCAGATCAAAAGCAAGTATAATCCAAGTTGAAATAAATTTAAAATGTGTCACTGTATTTAAATTTACAACAGAGAAATGTACAGAAAAGTTATTTACGTCACTCTAAAGAATATGAGTACATCGCTGAAATGAAATTGTATCAACCCATTGTTAGCAAAGCAAGTGTAAATATAGTGAAAAATAAATATAAATATAAAAATATTTTAGTGGTTTATTATCTGTAAAATACGCAAATAAATATTCAAAGCACTTTAAGAAGGATAATATAAGCTAGCACATAATCCGTTGATATTTTTTTCAAAGGATATCTAACTTAACCGAAAATAACCCTTTATTGCTCGATAATATGCGATTATTACCCAAATACATATGAGCATATTTAGTTATACATCAATAGTTTAATAAATAAATATCTATAATACATAATATATTCAGAGGTAATAAAATACAGTTTTATTACACATTGAAAAATACGTAATAAGATTTGTTTTTGATTATTTATTTTGAAAATTATTTTGTATAAAACTGTTTTCAATAATCAAAAACACATTTTAGATGATTTAAGGTATTTTATAGACTGATGGAAAATAATTACTTTTATAATTGTTTTTTTATTACCATAAAAATATATATTTAAAAAATCAACAATTTTTTTACTATTTTTTATCATAAAAGATTTTTTTTTATTTAACTGGCTTTATTATTAAAACCAACTATGTTTAAAAAAGCAGAATCTGCAACAACTTGAAACACTGAAACACTGAAACACTGCTTAAGTATCATTTTAGAGTACACCTACGTATAACATAATATCTTACATTTACCTAGTATAATTTTTCCAAATGAATTGTTTAATTTATTACTTCTGTTTTTCAAGATATATCTAAAGTTAACCTTAAAATAACTTTTGCCGCACCCTGTAAATAATATTTTAGCGTTTTTAAAAATTTAAACACGTGTTCACTGTCGCCTGTATACGGAAGTTATTTAAGACATAATAAGTGTTAAGTTCAAACACTTTCCTGTTCTCACCTTCATAAGCAACCCTCAACGTTATATTAGATCGTAAAACGATGTGTGGAGAGAAATTTTCCCTCCCTACGCCAAGTTATTATCCCACATACAAATTACGTCCCCTATGTACACATCACAAAACGTCGGATTAATATGAATAAAATTCTTAGATATATTTTCTAAAAAATTATCTGCTCTTTCGTAATTAAACCTTAAACATTCCTAAACGAATAAATAAATGATTCATTACCACAATACACAATACAAGGATACCAATGAGATTCGAGGCTTTTAACTGCTATAAACCTATAGTAGCTCTATAATCTGTGTGTGGTATTATAATGTTATTATAATAATAGACTGTTACTATTTTACTTAATATGTTTGATATTGGTGCGCTGATATATTAATATCTTATTATTTCAATGTTGTGTTTTAATTACCGTCAAAAGCAATTAATATAATGTGTGTTTGTTAACCATTTCCATTACGATCTACTAAGTCGATTGTAGCTAATAATGGCCGTATCTATCTGCAAAATACCGTAGATTTAATTAAGCATTGATATCTTAGGTCTCAGCATTCACGTAAATATATATGATATTCTAATATGTATTAAAATTTAATAATTATGCACTATTTAATATACATTTTAATTTAAAAATTGTTGGTTCGAAACATTTTTTAAACTGAATGGAAGACATAAAGTGTGTCAAATGCTGTGTCATATTATACGTGAAAGCTTCATAAAGTGGTAATTCAATATCACACCTTTGTCACACAGTTATCCAAAGTGTCATATTATAATATGTGTAGTATCGGTACGTTTTATATTTTTTTATCAACTTTTTTTAGTAAAAATAAATTTTAGTATTAAACAGCAATATGCAAATATACCGGATTTTATTTTTTGCTCAAACTATAGCTCTCTTACAGTAATTTAATTAATTAGCGTCATAATGCCAATCCGTAATAAAAAAAAATACCAATGCCTAATTTCGAGCTTTAAGGTTATAGGTTGAATTTGTATTTACTTTTTATATAAACAGAGAAATATAAGTACTGAAAATTATGCAATTTGTTTCTTAAAATCTTATAATAATACTTAATTGTCAATATTTGTGCTGGGCATATTAGATTATGGAATACCAATCCGATAAAACATTTATTATTATAAAAAGGATACAAAGAAAATTGTTCAGATATAAATTGCCATATATTCTTGTATTTATGAGCATTCTTTTTTTTTAATAAACTAAAAACATGCTTTATGTTTTATTTAGGGGTATAGGAATAATTTTGTTAGTAGAAAATATAACGCGTAAATAGGTAACCTTAAAACTACAATGGACCCCAAAAGTTTTAGTTACAATGGACTTGTTTGAAAGCCGTCTAATTGCTTGTATCTGGCTACTTCGCCATGGTCGGGTATAGTTTTTAAGAATATAAAATTTGTCAAAAGTTCATAAAAAAAAATATTTTTTAGCTATGAATTGTGTATATTATCATTAAGCCCATTAGAAATGAATTTTTGCGATTTTTTTAATATGTTACTTTTTGAAATTTAAAAAAATATTATTAAATAAAAAACATCCACTTGATAAATCTGTCTTTAATATTATCTGTATACATATATTCTATCTTACTATCTCCGGGAGAAAACTTGCGCCGGAGCGATTTTGATGTCTTGTTTGGAATAGATAATTCTGTTTTTCAGTTGTATTAACCAATCTACTGCCTCATGTGTATTTTAAGATATTATCTACTCCAGAATTCTGTAATGTTATATAATCTTAATTATTTAGCAAAAAACAATATTGGTCTATTTCGTAAATTATAGAAAAATATGAGTTGTTAATAGTCATATTTTTTAACTGTTAAGAAGTGTCGGATATAACGTGAATTGAAGTTTTTTTGACAAAAACGTTACAAATGAATGTGATTTATCAAAAAGTATAGAAAAAAAATATACCAAAAGCAATAAAACCGAAGCGGTAAGAACGCTCGTTTAGCAAGGGCGATCCGATTCCTAAACGAAAATCGAATATTTATATAGAAAATTTCCCGTTTGACAATGATATCATATGACGTATCTAGTTTATATTGAACATACTGACGTATATTGTTGTTAAAATTTACATTTTTACCGTAGTATGACTGCAGAGTCCGCAGGCCGCATTTCGATAGTAAAATAAGCGCCGCGACGCCTCTAACAAAAGGCGCCTCTCAGTGAGCAACGGCCATCCGCTCGGCAAACACGCGCACACGCGATACCCTCTCGTAAACTTGGCAAAAGTTCTCAAAACGCGTGTGAATCGGTTTAAATACGTGATATTCGTACACGTGTATGTGTGTATTGTTTTAGTTTTTTTTTGTGTAACACATTATTTCGATATATAAGGAAAATCGCTTTGGGAAAACCCATCAATGACAAAGTAAACAGCGACCGTGCTATTTTTTTTTTTGTAAACAAAATGTACATTTCGGTGTTTGAGATACGAAATGAGCGTTGGTGTATGAAATATATGTGTGACGAAGAAAAATAGTATGACCTTTAATATTAATATGTTGTCTCTAGTCATAAAATGTGATGGGTTGACTATCGACACGTTATTAAGCCCTAGGAATCGAGACTCTTACTTTAATAATATAAAAGTATTTTTTATTTCTGGTGGAGAATTTTATTATGAAATTCGAGTGAAAGTTTATTTTTGATTCTTAAAAAAAAAATTGAACGATTTTAAATTTATTTAAGATACCGGCAAATAATTTTGCGGCAAAAACCATAAAAACAATATGATTCAAGGGATCATTCTGCGATAATTATATTTGTTTTATTTAATTATTCATGTCAAGTTTTAACGAAAATAATATTATGATAAAGTAGCAAAATCACTCTTAAACTACAGCTTTTTAAAATACGTATACATCTATATTATTTAATATTTCTTATAACAGCATTACAAATTTATATAAGTAACTTTGAATTATTTTTTGATCAGCAAATTTAGTGCTTTTTGTTGTGCTTTTAAAAGATTACTTAAAATATTAGCAATATTATATGTCGTTAATTAAATCATATACCAATGTTTAAAATATCAAAATCATTTTTATCTCTTGGATTTTTTAATGTTTGTTTTAAGTCTCTAAGAAATTTTAATTAATAAATCCCAGCATTAAATAACGTATTTTTTAATCTAATCCGTAAATAACTCTCAATAGCCAGCTTCCTAATAAACTTTCCGGCGGCTTTACTTACAAAGAAACTTATTAATGTATTTTTCAATGTTTTAATTATTTTTCTTATATTTTTATTTATATCTAAAAAGTATACGCATACTCAATTTAAGGTATATAATATTCAAATAATATATTTTTTGCTACAAAAGTAGAATGACTTATTAGAAAACAGTATTTTATTTCAATAAAAATACTGTTTTTTTTTAGAAAAATACTAAAATGTGTGTATCTTGAAGTTATGCTTTGGGCTTTACTCTAATAATTTAGTTAAATTTTTGTGCTTTAATTTAGTACTTTAAAAAATTAAATACGGCTTAAACATAGCTACAAATACATCTAATATTTTATTTTAAGTATAATGCTAATTTTTTGCTATGATTTGCAATTTTTTTACAGTAATTTATACCAAGAAAGTATGGTAAATATAAATATAAGTATAATTAAATAAAATTGATCTGTGATACAATAAATAGGATTATGTATTAAATTAAATAATCTTTTTGGCAAAAAAAGTATATAATCTCAACAAAGTAGCTATACAAATATGAAATCGACTATAAATAACTCATTTTTCCACAGTAGTAAACATAATATAATATATTCCAAAATTTTTGTTTGACATAAATTTGTCTTTCAAAATAGTAACTTTGGAGCTATACATTGAATGAATTTCAAATGAAAAGAAATGCAACAGAAAATTCAGAGATTAAAAAATTAAATTTGGTGTTTTTGATTTTATGGATTAGACTCAAAGTAAACTATATAACTTGAAAGATGAAATAATCCTATGAGATGAAATTAAGGCATATCTAACGCTAACCATTGAAAAATTATCTATCAATGTCGGTACTTTGTAGTCTACTATCAAAATATGTTTAAAAAATATTGACTTAAATAATTATATAATTATCATTAATTTTTATCTCATAGACAAAATAAAAATTAAAGAATACTAGGGCAATACTAAAAATAAAACATATTTTTTTTATTAGATGCATACATTTTATACCATTTGAAAGAGTTTGTATGATTTTTTACAAAATATTTATTTTTACGAAACATTTTACTGCTCACTTAACTTACTTTTGTCAAACAAAATTATTGACAGGAAATTTTTCATTAATAAAACATAATAAAAACTCTTTTTTTAATATTTATATTATAAATTAAGGTCAGTTGATAACTAGGCCTTAAAATTTTGCGCTACACTTTTACATACATTCTGAATCATTAGAAAATAAATACATTACTTAATATCAGATTTACCTAAACCTTTTTCATAAAAATAAATTATGTATGAAATTTTAAATCATTTTAATTATTAATAAATTCAATGGAAGCAAAACCTTACTGATGTAAGTAGATGCTTTCAACATTACTTGGCCTGTTGGTGTTTGTTTATTAATATATAATGTGCTAATGAATGAAAGGTCGAACAATTTCATTTTATATGAGTTTTGAATTAATATCTCAAAATTTGGGACAAAGTTCTAGAGAACATCAATGTAACCTTTACTAAACAATTAATTTTAATTGAGAACACTATATCTTTGACGCTTATATATTGAATAAAATAAAATAATCGCTACAACCTACAATTTCGCTGATTTGTTCATTATAATCTTACTCGTTAGTAACCAACAAGGAAAGGTATGATTCAAACTTGTTATTTTACATTATAATAAATTTACATGTTATTTAATAAATAAATACAATTTTAATTTTCATGCATATATTTATTTAAAGCTTTAAAAGGTCATTGAATAAGCAAACTCACTAGTTAAAATATAAAAAAAATGATTTAAAAAATATGAAATACATGTATGAAACCATTACAAACCATTTTTCTCAATTAAACTCATATGATTAATTATTTAATTCATTATTATCAGTTTGATGAGAAAATATTAAATGGAATACAATATATGTATAATCAAGTGATATGGCAAACAATTACTCAAAGCGAAGTCTAGGGAGACCAATTAATAATTTAATGTTCTGTAACTAGATGGAATACATAGTTAACCTCAATGGATATTTAACCAAAGCAATATTCAATATTAGTTAAAATTTGGGTCCATTGTAAAATATTTGCTATAAATAAAAAATATACTAATTGATACCACTGCCATTCCATTTGACTAAGCGTTTATTATCAGCGATATTAATATTATTGCAAAGAAATATTTTATATAATTAAACCATTTTATGAATCATATTTAATAAAAAAAGCCAATTGATTAACTGTAGATATTCCGTGTTTGATCTATCAACTTTATATACTTTAAATTACGTGTCTTTATTGGGTTAAATGATAATAAATGCGTTGGATATTTTTGTGTGAGGTATATTATTTTATCGAAATTTGTTTCATAAATGCTAAAAAAATATCGAACATCCATTAATATATTTTTACATTCATAAATAAAGGTTATTAAATCATGATGCATACAAATATGAGAAAGTGTATTATCAAGCCGTTATCTTTTCATTACTTTTTCTTTTATAAAATGCAAATAAATAGCAATAATGTAGAACTAAAACATATTTAAAGTAATTATCAACATAGCCTTGAACTTGAAAGTCAACATTAGATAAGTGAAATATATACGATGTATTGTATTTAAAATAAAATTAGAAATATTTATAAATATAATAATGACAGGTTTAATCAGTTTAATCTTTCTTTATTTGTTGTTTTTCTTTTGACATTTATTCAATTAAAAGTCGTAGAATTTTGTGGGTCATCAATTCCACTGACCAATAATCTCATCCAATCTACACGTGTCTCGTTTAATCAACGCAAGCAATATAATCCCATTTACGACTGGAGCCATTTAATGAATTAAATAAAAGTTGATCAAACATCGGATTTTTTACCTGAGCAAATCAAACAAAACTGTTTTTGCGCATTTTATTTTTTCTTTGTGTAATTTTAATTATAAATTTATTTTATAAAATAGTTAACGAGTAAAAAAGCACAATAGATCATTTTTTTCATTATTAGTTAATAAGAAAATATGGCATCTTATAATTAATGTTTATTAAATCAAACAAAGGGTTACTTTCTATTATACCCTTATTTGTGCTGGTTTTATAAATTTTAAATTTACATGGAATAATGATTTTATGCGTTGTTAATGTATCAACTGTGGGCATTTTTAGGTAATAAATAAGTCGTAATATCTAGATTAATTTTTTTTTATTTTTTATAGAAAAATATAATTATGTAAAAATATTGTATGTGTAACTATATTTATATTTAATTTCAACAAAATGTCTTAATATATGATACAAAACGACAGTAAGTTTTCTTTTGATTGTTTCAGGAAGCAAAAGTCAGGTGATTTCTATGAGTATATTTCAATTGTTAGTATATTAATAAACTTTAACTAAAAGCAAAATACAATTATTATGTATATACATAATTATTATTTGTATTAACCATAACTTGACTTTTATGCAAATATATAAAATATTGCTTAATTATATGCACATTGTGCTCTGAGTTTTGCAAGCAAAGCTTTTATGTTTCGTACTTATATACATATTTTTCTACTAAAGTATTATCATTTAAATTTGCTCTCCCAGGAGATTTCACTACATTTTATGTATGGTAAAATGTACGCCATTAAATGTTTAAACTTTTAATTAAATAGTTACTTCAGATTATGTACAGTAATAATTTACTATCTAAAGACAAACTTTTAATTGAAAATCAGAATCAGATTTAATTGATTCATTAGAATAAACTTTAAATAGCAGTTAATAATAAATACATATAATGTGGAATATGTCTACGAGTTCAGAAACGAAACAATGACATTTGTTTTCAAGAATAAATAAATTATATTTGCAGTATAATGCGACAAATATTATTTAAGAGTAAAGTATATTTTAGTCGCAGTATAATGAAATGAAAATATTTTATAAAAGATCTGGGTTGAAATCCCATATGAACTCCAGTATTTTTTTATTCTAGCGTGTCTGGAAAGTCGTGATTAGTAAATATTATATAATTATAATGTCAAAAGATTATCACAAATTCGGGTTTCCTATCTTTACCTAATCTCACGGATGAAAATTGTGATGAATAATAAAAATAAAATCAAACTTTTTCGTTCATACAGAAATATATTGATTGTAAGCTGTAACAATAATTTTTAATTGATAAAATATTTTTAACTAATTTACAGATAGATAAAAGTATGGTGTCTTATTACTTATGTTGTGTGATGATTGTGTTAACTTTTCTGTAATGTCTTGTTGTAAAATATATATTTTTATTTAAATTAGATAATACTTAATTTATCAAAACCATCAGGTTTCTTCAAAATACTGACTGACATATGCATGAATTATAAGATCATATAATTATATTAGTTAACATTTATATATATAAAAAAAGTTGGTTAAATTATGTTAATTTATGATACAAAATGGTAAAATTGATTTTTAATTTTTTTGCAACAAAACTGATGATTTAATAATACACATTTTTGTCGTATTCTGCATATATTTCAATAGTAGTACTATGCCATAAAGATGCTGCTATAATAAAGTTAATAAATATATTATAGAACTGCAAAAAATTAAAAAAAAATATATGAAACCTAATGATTTTTTATTTATTATCACTAAATAAATTCGATTTCTTAAATTATGTTAACGCATACTAAGAACCAGTACTTAAGCTCATTTTCTCGTTTAGTCCTAGAATTTTCATTGCTATAAATCTACGAGTAAATAAAGGTTTTCCGCGAATATTATTTTAAAGCCATAGTTCAAATAAACAATACAATTTTATTAATTCAACTTCTGTCGAACAATGTATTAAATTAAACGAAAGTTTCAAATGATGGATCGTCAAATATCAGTTACGCAAAAAATATATTTAGAGCAATCAAATATCCGTTTAATATTTTAAGCAAACGTTGAATATTATATTTAAGCGTTCCACTGTTCCGTTTGAGAATCAAAAATAGAAACGACGGAAGATCCCGAATAACACAAATTGTTTATTTTTCTCAACCTCCAAACACGCATTTATCATTGTTTTGACAGTATACCAAGAATACCATTAATTTTTTAAATTGACCTTTCGTGTATGAAAAATACTGCAGAAAGAAAACTGGGGATTCAGATTTTAAATCTACGTGATTTACGAACAAAATAAATAAATAAAATAAATAAAAAACATTTATTTAAGGTAAAATAAATAAATAAAAGCCCAATGTATGTCTGTACCTAAGCGTAACATTTGAATTTCCATCTCAAATTGCGTGCCTTTTTCGTTCGTTTTCCATTCTAAATTGCAAACCCATTTCTAGACGCCGTATTGCTTCTATTATACTAGTTTTGTAATTTTTTACAAAAAATATATTTTTTACATAAATATTTAAATTAAAACGTTGGTTAAAATATTGTCCATGACAATTATTGCAATAAAATTATAATTAGATCAATTAACATGTTTGATACAAAACGGTTCATTTCAGCAAAATGTACGTAATTTTATTAATTTTTCGTGCTTTTATATTATCACTGCCGAATACCCAAATACATTATAACCGGCAGATATGAATTTCACCTAGCGAAAATATAATTTAGCTGATAAGCACTAATAATATTATATATTGCTGTAAAAAGTATATAAAACTCAATTCGATAGTTGCGAAACGCCCATTTGATATTGAAAAGCAAACTGAATCTTATATATAATTGTTCTAAGCCGCCGTCGTCGCTTCCGGACGCGCATAACTTTAAACGAAACATTCTCCGTTCAATTATCTACTCTGTAAATCGTATCGCTTTGTATTAACAGTGTGTAACAATACACGTAAACAAAGGAAATATATTTAATTATAATAATAAATAATAATAAAAATTAAAATTGAATTTGTTCCGATTGATTTTCGAGCCGCCGGTAATGCGTTCTGTTGTTTCGACCAATCAAAAATAAGCATTCAAATATTCAAATAGCGTCGACCAATGAAAAATAAGCATTCAAATTCAAATAGATAGTACCGTGACAAACGCTTTTAAATAATTATTATTTAATAACAAAATTTTGCTACGCGACAATAATTTTCATTAATTCGTCATTTGACTGAATAAAAATTAAATATATACATAATGTGTTGAGGATTAGAAGAATACATTGATTAAACTAGATAAACAATCATAAAATAATCTTCGTAATGAAATTTTCAAAATTTGAATTCCCGGCGACGGGCTCCGAGGCCTAAAAGTGAGTTTTTGCTTTTATAAATAATCGGATTGCAAATTAACTAGGTGTGTTATAACTATGAAAATTAAATAGATACATAATGTGTTTAGGATAAGAAGAATACATTGATTAAATTAGATAAACAATCATAAAACAATCTTTGTAATGAAATCTTCAAATTTTGAAATCCCGTCGCCGGGCTCCGAGGCCGGAAAGTGAGTTTTTCTTTTATATTACATAAACATTATCATTGCTTTCCGATTTAATACACATATACGTTAGATTTCAAGAATTTTAAATTAACCAGTTATGTTTTAAACATGGACGTGTAATATATCCTTAGTATGTGAGGATTGAAAGTTAATGTCGATCAAATCGGCGCTGTCGGACAGCTTATAAATGTGTAGTTTCTTGGATGTTATCTAATAAACGACATTTTACAATGATTATAAATATGTGATTGCATACCTGGAATAATCGATAGCCAAAATATCTAAGAGTGGGTTATTTTTAATTCCGATGTGGCAAAATATGTACAATTTTTGTTCTGTGCCATCATTCCTCTTTCTGAATAGCCAAATTTAAGATATTCAGTTACATCAAACTTATGTAGTATGTTCTTTATAAAAAGATAATACTTGCTGACAGTGACTTCAACATGAGAAGATTAACTCTTTGTTTATATATACCAATTCTACGTTGTAGCCATATAGGTCATCAAATTGTTCCATCATTGCTTCTGAAAAATAATTAAAAAACAATAAGACTCCTATCAAGAGTAAACATTGAACACATTATTACTACTAATATAATCCATAAATTAAATTTAAACGACAACCAAAGAACACAATTGATGGATGTACTGTAGAGGATTAAACACGTAGATTGGCATCTTTTCATCTTCTACAAAATTGTCACAATATGTCATATATTTTTTATTATTACTAGCATGGTAGTATGTTTAATTAACTTCGGTACGTATACCTTTAATTGCCAAATCACAGCTGTTTGTCTTTTAATATTAGATCCTGGAAAGTCAATAGTAATATTGTTAGAATAACCGTGTTATATTATTCATTTATAACTAAACACTTACTGGCACACCCACAATTTATAGTTTTGTCTATAATTTCAAATGCTGCATCACTTGAATCATCTTCAATTGTCACTTGCCGCGATTATAACATATTTCGCAGCGGGTAGACGAGCGCTCGCCAGATGTGAACTGTCAAAGCAAATTTGGGAAGTCCCGCGCTTGAGAACGAACTAAATTGATTTTAACGAGCGAAATTTATTTTAACGATTTAAATTGTATAAAATTTATTGAAATATGTATAAAAATCATCAAATACAAAAAAAATGTTTTTTAAAATATGTTTTTAGTTTATAGATTTAAAATATAATATAAATAATGTGGATATGTATTAGCTTCTCTATACAGAAAAAATATGTACCTAAATTTTAGCGACCGTTGGCAATTTAAAGTTTTAGTTTTTAGAGAATTTTTAAAACTTTGCTTTAAAAAATATTTTAAACAAAAAGGGGCAAAGTTTCAAAATAAGTACTATTCATTACCAACCAACTACTAAGCGCACAGTATTGCAAAAATCCCTCTTACTGACGCCTTTGAAAGTTAACTACACAAAAATGTATAACACTAATTTAAATATTTTTTAAATTAAAAGTTTCAGAATAAAATTTCAAGATTTATTCAAAATATTTTTTTCAACATTAAAAATATTTTGTATTTTATTGTGGATTTTAAATATTATTAATTTATTATAGATTTTAAATATCATTAGTTTATTATTGATTTTAAATATAGTGAAAACTTTTTACACTCATTAATTATTAAAATATATAATGCTGCGCAGAAAAACATTTACTTTAAAAAAGATGTAAATCAAAATATTTTTTAATCAAAAAAGACAAAGGTTTCAAAATTATTAATATTTTTAAAACGCACTTTTGGTCTAAAGTAACAGATTAGGTGCTTGATATCTTTAGTTTATTGTTTCTTTCTCATTAGTAAATGTAATTAAAAACTGACTTTTATATTTACACATAAAACATAGAAATATTTTTTTTTAATTATAAAGTAACTTATGGTGTCACCAAAAAACTTTTTTATTACGAAAATTTAAATTTATGATATAATTGTGTTATACAGCGTTAAAACTGGCACTCAAACACATAAAATACGCTAAAACACAATCAATGACTTATAATCACTCACATTGCACTAACTATATATGATCGATTGTGTTGTAGCGTTAGTAAGGTGTAACAAAATATTTTTTCATATCAGTAATATTTTTGAGCGGATGTGTAACCGATGCTATTTATTATTATTATTATTTATTAAACTGTAAACCTACTTTTAAATGATACAAAATGTTACGTTTTAATATTATTTTTTATGTTGAAAACATTTTGATATTTTTTGTTTTAATAATATTTAGTAAAGTTACAAACCTATTTTAAAAAATTTTACAACGAAATCTCTTTGTAACGAATACCGAAATAACAAGTATAACGAATCTTTAATTTGTCCCCGAAAAACTTGCATACAAAATGTTTTCATTATAACGAAGACTGATCTCAGTATAACGAAATATTTTGATCCGAATTTAAGAATGACGTTGCAACTTTACACAATATTTCTCCAAATTCAGTTCGTTCTTGACGTGGTGTGTGACAGATGTGTTCAAAAGCGACATTACAGGTGTTTCGCTGACCCTCAAACTTTTTTTATAAAACATTTTTCTCACAAATTTTATTGTTTCATACAGTATCCTTAAAAATGGGCAAAAAACTATCTGTCAACCTTATAAGAGGTTATTTTGATGTTGTAGTAATGTGATAATTAAAAATAAAATATATCATCTTCCTTACGTTCAATATAACGAATTTTCAGTATACCAAAATTTATTCATTGGTTCCGTGAGCTTCGCTGTATTGAAATTTCATAGTACAATTTTTAATTTATTATTATCTAGCAAAGTTTTAAACCTATTCATAAATGATATACAATATTTAGATTTATCATTAAATATCTAAGTTTCAATATAACGATAAAATCTAACGTTGTAAATCTAATAAATTTTATAAAATGTTTTCTTCTGGAAATATTTAGTCAAGTTGTAAACCTATTTTCAAATGAATTGAAAATGTTAAGTACTTTTTTATAGATTGAACTATTTTGTCTATCATTGAAAATCCTAAATAGTAATGTCCAATTTGAACCATTAAATTTTAAAAAATATTTAAAAAAATCAGAACGAAGCAAAAATTATATTTAAAACCCAAAAAGTTGAGGGTCCGGTATTCGCACACTCGCTAGCTATCGGTACCTCACGATAGTGAGGTACCGACAGCTAGTCTTAATGAATTCAACAAACCAAACTTTACCTAATGAAAATTCTGAATAATAACTATAGTAAAATTATATTTTTGGTAGTAAAAATATGTACTACTAATGAAAGTGTATTTTGATATAATTTTATTGGAACAGTCAGTGAAATTATATTTATACGTGAAAATAAAAATTTACTGTAACATTTACATATCGTAATATGTTTTTATTATTTTTCCGATAACTTTATTCAACAATTGTTACAGATATAGTGATATTTATTGTATCGATACTTTTAATGTAAACATTTATACATTGTTTACTCTTAATAATTTTGCAAATACATTTCTTAAAATTCATGTGGGTTTTAAATTTAATAAATAAATATATTCATTTAGTAAATACTTAAATAAATAATTTAAATTATTTAAATGTTTAATAAATAATTGAAATAAAAACAATTTGCTTACAATATAAAATAATATATAAAATTAATAAATATTCACAAAATCATAACTTAGCTGACTGATTTATTGTCAAATTTATGTAAATTATTCATTTTCGTGACATTTGAAACATTATACGTAATTTGGCATTATTGTTATTATTACTCTACTGCTGATATATGACAGGTGTCAGCCCAGAGCGTAGTAACAATTTTACAATACTTCAGACAAATAATGAAAGTCTGAAACACATTCATTTATATTATATAAAAAAATATAAAATGCTTGCAATCAACATATTCTACATCAAGTTTAATCTTAAAAATGATAAAAATCGATCTAAGTTCTGAGAATCAAATACAGGCAAAATACCGATGTATAATATATAAATTGTATGAATAATAAAAATATTTTATACTGGACTTTGATGTATTTTTTTTATTTTTTTCATCATTATTATTATTGAATAAATTAAATTTACATTTAATGATAAATAATACTACATACAATAAACATACATATGTTCAAGTGTTTGCTTTTATTACCTAATATGCAAAATCACAATGACGTATGTCTCATGTTTTTTATTGCTAATGTAAACCTTAGTTTTTGTGCTATTTTTATATAAAGCATAATGATTCGCCGTAAATTCTTATACTCAACGTACAAACAAAAAAGGGCAGAGACAATATGTATGAGTTCAAGATATTTTTAGAACATCGAACACCACAAACGACTTCGGAGATTTCGTTCTGGAATATTTTGCGGTTTGATATCGCGATTGTAAAAATAAATGGCCCTGTTTTTGAAACTGCATAAAATTTAATGAGATAGAGGATGTATTCAATACTTTTATACTCAGTTCGGTTGTTAATAAAACTATTTTTATTTTATATAAACTTTAAAATATTTTTTTTATTAAGAAAATGTATATTGCAGCCATACGTGTAAATTGACGACACTTGTCGTAGTGATGCCAATTTGCTATGAAAAACTCTAAAATACTAGTTAATTATGAAAGTTTTTTAATAAAATTTAGCAACTCTATTGTCACTGAAAGGACACTATGAAATGTGTTATTTTACGATTATGTTCGAGAACTTATCAGAAGAGAAAGAATACGATAATGGACAGATCAAATATTTGCCAACAATGAGAATATGATGAGAAATACAGATAAGTGTAAATTTTTGACATTGTATTGTTGATTTTTTTCTTTTTATAATATTACATGTGCTTAGTGTATATAATTAAATACTATTTATACATAAAATTTATTTAATTTTTTTTCATAATAGTAATAAAAATTTGTCGGTTACTTTCTTTTTATATTTCGGCTGCGATTCTCCAGCCATAGTCGCAAATTATCAGTAATTATATATACATGAAAAATCGTAAAATATATACTATATATTATAGTAATAAAAAAACTAATTTAATTAATATAATAGATTTTAATTTAAATATACTTCTTTGTAATGCATACAATTTTGTATATAAAACAGCAAAAGCGCCACAGTGAATCCTTAATCCGGAAAAGCTGTTTGCTTGTTATCTCGACACACTTTATTAGACACCATGGATTTTCATTTATTTTTAAACTACTGCACATACCCATAAACTATTCTAAACCCAAACAACAAATTGGAGCACGTTCTTTTGTAGCTCAATGCATAAATGCATTTCCCTTTGTGCAACATAAAAATGTCGAATAGATGTATTAAATTGAAGCTGTAACATGCGATGTGATTTAATTCATATTTTATATAAATCCATGTCCTTAGAAAAAACTTAAAAAAATAAAATCTAGGGTGATCGATTAAAATTATAATTAATTATTATTTATTTCGATTACTCAGAAACTAAAATAAGTTATTGTTAGATTTAAAAACTATTACTTCATATTTTTAGTACAAATGTATTCCTTTAATTATAAAATTATCAATAGTATGATGTTATTTATTAAATATTATATTAATTAAATTATTTTCCGTTTGTAAGTTTAGCTAGCATTTGGCTTGTGTATTTATCCTCTAACTGTTATAAAGCCTTTAAGCAAGTCATTAGGATTATGGTTATATGTATTGAGTATCTTTGCTGATAATAATATAATTATTTAATCCTAATATATACTAAGTATTGTGTAAAATATTATTATTATATAAAACATGGATTTGTAAGACACATTTATTTAAACAATTACAACTTTATTAAAAATTTCGAGCTAATCATTTACTATATTTTTCTCACCATTAAAATAAGATTAAGCTAATGATATCTAAATTTAACTTTTTACATGGTAATCTTTGACGTTAAATGTAGTAAATTTGAATGACATCCCTTTATGAGGGTGTGTCATACTCTGGATCTGACACCCTTTTGTCTTTAGATTTAGGTCATGTTTGTATAATAGAATATAATTAATATAACATAAATAATAAAATTAATATTGTTAAAGAAAATAATATTATTAATATGCTAACCTATGTGATATTTACATATAATATACGTTTGTATTTATAATACAAACTCGTTGAACTTTTCCGAATTCAATGGAAATGTTAATAAACTTGTTTATATACATATTAAACTCAAAGTTTGACTAAAAATAAAAATAGGCATTCCAATATAAAATCATAATTTTTTTATGTATTATTTTAATTAGTTTAATAATTATTATATCATAAATTTTTATTAATAGGTTTTATAAGACGCGCCAATAATTTAACTAGCCCTTTTTTGATGACAGTTACGGTTTATATTATTTTATATATTCTATTACGTACTTTAGAACTCGAGATCAGCTGAAACATTTCATAGTATATTTCTCCAAGACGGTTTTTAGATATTTTAATACTGTAACTTTAAAGTAAAACTTATTATAAGTAAAACTTTTTGTGTTTTCAAGAGTATAAAAGTATGAAACAAGACTCATTTCAAACTTTTTACATTGATGTACAAGGTGTGATAAAAAAATATCAACAATTTTCAAATATATCTTTAAGTATTATATTTATTTATTGTTCAAAATTGATATTGTCACTTACAAAGAAATTCCATCTGATTTAATACTTTTATGTCAACGTTTCTTTTAAACCGCAAAACAATTGTATAAAGCACTGTTTGGTTTATATACTATGGCTCACTCAGTGATTTTGCCTTTATCTCTTCTATGATCACATAACGATATTCTTTCATGTCATATTTATCTGCAAAACAATAAAACTTGAATGGATAATACAATATTATCTAGTAAATACAGTGTAGTTTTCTGCCGAAAATTCACGAATTAATAGTCAGTGCGTTATCGTAGTGTAAAATCCAAAAGTTGTTGCCTAAATCTTATTTTTTTCTGATCGCTTTAAGCTAACAGCGTAAACCTAAAAGGTTATATACTCATTAACTAGCGGTAATAGTTCGTGGTAAAGTAGACCGTTTTAATATTATAGTAATAAGAACTTTGACATTTAGTCGAACGCCATATTTGGGCTTGGCTTTTCAGGACGCTACCTTTGTTTTGATGTTATGCTCAAACTCCCATGATTCGATACCTGATCCGATTCTGGGTCATCAGCATTTTAATTGCTTAACATTTTTTATGATGCAGTTTTAGTTAAAAAACTGTAAAAAACAATTTGGAAACAAAATTGATTCAGTCAAAATTTAAAAGTTTCAGCAAGCATCTCGATGTCATTACCATGATCTTTTGAATTTCACCCTTAATATCATATATTACTATATATGACGCAATAAATTCATGTTTCAAGACAATAGTTTTCAAATATATTTGAGAATATTAAGGCAATATTACTAAACTCATGAGACAGATTATAATAAGACGAGGTATGTTTATTAAGAAATATGCGTATGGTAGATCGACGCGAAGTTTTCCCTTTATTGGTAATATTCGATATCCACTCGGCATAGTGTTACTGAAAAGCAAGATTGCTTATTATCTTATACGCAATTGGGAGCTGATCCTCAAATAGCCTTTGTATTATGTTTCTCTTCAAAGCTTATTAAATATTATAATGAAATAGAAAAAACGATTGTTGTTAAGTTGCCCTTTAATATTATTTATAAATTCCAATTTCATTATAATAACTTATACATGCTTACATATCATTATCGTACCGTCTAAGCATGCGGTAGATGCGTTACATACATTAGCTAAAAACAAATAAATAAAATAATAATTGTTGTTAATTTCGAAATATAGTTATATTAAAAAAAAATGTGAATAAATATTTAAATTATAATTTATAAATGCATGGTATAATCCATGATTAAATCGTGACGGTTAATGGGGTTTATCCGCATAGCTTTGCGCATGCGCATTTCATATATTTTTAAATTAGAAGTTGTAAACGAATTCTTTCGAATATTTTTATTGCTTGCAAAATTGAATTTGTGTTTTATTTCTATAATTTCCTGTATTTATTATATATAAAATTTATAATTCAAATTTGTAATTTCCGAATGTCATTTCAAAAAAATATTCATTATTGAATTAGTGAGTTTTGCTTTTTTATTCTTCTAGAGATGTATTTTTTTAATACAAATAAGCGAAAGTCTATAAATGGCTAATAATTATACACTAAAGCAACAATTCAATATTCTAGACAATAATTGTAATTGATTTTAAAATTCAATAGAAATCACGCAGATGACAAAGATGTCTTTCAAAATAAAGTACTAGCAGACGTGCAGAATGCCTAGTATTGCACAAAAACCACTTAAACTTTCAAAAAACCTAATCATAAATTACAGTAGCATAAAAACGTAACCATTACAAGTTTGAAGACACTTCCATATTTTAAGAAATGCATCAATCATTTTATGAAATATTTATTTACATAACAATCACTATTAAATTTATAATTATATGTAAGTTTTTTAAATATATAATATATACTTTGTCATAGATTGTTAGTTTTTTAAGAATTTTAATATAATAAAAATATTTAGATATTTTTTTTTATTACATAATAATTATTATTATATACAATAAAGAGAGCTAAACAGGAAATTTTGGTGTATGTACTAAAAATACAAGCAACTTAAATCCAATACAAATTTAGTATTTTCTTAATATTATTATTATTCTAAATAAAAATTGAATTAAGACACTTCAATCACTTTCATTTTACTGTTATGTAAAATAATATTAAATTAAATTCGTTCAAATGCCATCTATAAATGAAATATATTTTTAACAAATAACATTTAGTTGCTTAAATTAAGTTTTTTTTAATTTTATTCTGAATTGTATATTGTATTACTTAAAAATACC
This sequence comes from Plectrocnemia conspersa, assembly GCF_051122295.1. Taxonomy (NCBI): domain Eukaryota; kingdom Metazoa; phylum Arthropoda; class Insecta; order Trichoptera; family Polycentropodidae; genus Plectrocnemia; species Plectrocnemia conspersa. The sequence continues at coordinate 11,030,773 of NW_028277176.1, forward strand.
AACGAGGGGAAAAATTGAATTTAAATAATAATTCATGTTGATATATTTTCAATAGAAATTTTCAGTCTCTCGATTTAATTTAACGTTTTGCACCATCGTGAAATGGTTTGAAATTTCGCCTACTCATAATCTGTAATAATTTTATTAATTTAATATATTTTAATATTAAGAAAAAGTCAGTAATATTTAAATTTATTATTATTTTTACAAAAATCCTAAAAATAAATATTGCTGAGAATAATAAAAAAGAGCAAAATTCTCACAGTATGTCCTGTTACAAAAGTCACAGCACGCCACTGATATGGATATGTATGTGGGTGTTATTATTTTATGTATATGAATGTACGAGGGATGTATACAAAGTTCTGCTATTTAATCGACATCCGCAGTACAAATGTGCGTGCTAACAACTCTTGACATGCTTATTGTTGATTAGGGAAAAGGGACATTTAGTTTGCTCCAGTCGTTTGCTACATATACTTCTGCAAAGTTATGATAATTTTAAGGCCTTGGAAAACGCAGTTATCTCACACAAAGAGCAATCATTTTCTTCTTAGGAAGAAGTAAATCAAATTCTCAGCTCAAATTATTCTGCATTTACAGGCTGAGTTTTGTGCGATTGGATCGACCGATTTAAATAAAATAGAAAGGGCCTTAAATGCGATTAGTAGATTTATAATAATGTAGGCACTAGAAAATTTTAATAAATATACTTTTAACTAATTTATGAATAGGTAACTAATGCACTTATAAAAAAATAAATGAATAGCGAATAAAATATACTATAAAATTATTTTTGAATAAGGAATCAACAAATAGATTTTTTAAATATTTATAATTAATAAGACACTGCTTCAAATTTATTAGTGTATAAATTAAACAAGTGAATAACTACAAACATATATTTATTAAAGTGCAGACTTGTGTGACTTTTCGATACATTATGTCGTCGAATAGGACCGAGCTTTTAGTGGAAATTTAAAAAAAATAACGATATGTTCACGTCGGAAGAGCCTCCTATACAGACTTCCGGTCAGACTCCGGAAGTCTTCCTCGACATGGAGTACGAGGAGACGACAGAATCCGGAAATGGATTCTACACCGTAAACGCTTCTGGAAATGTCTTCGGAAATTTTCCGCCAGGAAGCTTCATGAGCGTTTTCATCGATCCTGATCCGATCCTAATCAGCTTCTACATACCGGTGTTTCTGCTTTCTGTCACTGCCAATACGCTGGTCATCATCATAGTCATCAAGTACCACTACATGAGAAAGTAAGTATTTACTATTTTATTGCTACTATTACATAATTTAAAAAAAATATATCACGATAGAATATACGAGTGTAGTTTTGAAAGAAGAAAATTTCAAGTATCTTATTTGAGGATTGAATAATTATATCCTTAGAATACTTCTTTATTTATTTACAAATATATTTCCTATGAGCCTTTATACATATTATAAGCTTGATAAATATTTACTTCTCGTATTCTAACGTCATCGTCTCGCGCCTGTTCGATTTTTCAGAACCCAACGCGCGCAGAGGTTCGATAACCAAATCTATCGATTACATTTCATAATACTTATTTATATTTTTTATAAAACCCGTTAATAAAACAATTTTTAAAACCGATTTTAAAAATCAGTTTATTTTTTCTCATTTGCTTATTATGGTTTATTTATTGTATGTGTTAAATATGTTGTTAAATAATTGAAAGCAATTTTAAATAAAATATTTTGTCACGTTGAAAAGTTCTAGATTTAAGACACAAATTATATTTAATAAGACGCTTTTAGTGGGATTTTCAATTTTTGAATAATTATTTATTTGAAAGTTATCCACCGCTTGATATTTATATGAACATAAATACAGCAGTGATAAAATTTTAATATAGCTTAATAACAAAGCTCCTAAAATTAAACCGTTCAGGACGCCACAGACGAGATTCTAGAATAAAAGAATCTACAATTAAAAATTACAAAACGTTACTGGAATATTTTTTATTTTAAAATATATCAAAACATATAATGCGACCTTTTTGCGACCAATAATATGACGACGTTTCTCGTAACCATATTTCATTTCAATCATTTCCAACGTTTTTTGAACACAAATTCTAGTAAAGTGCTTTCAAATAAAAAATAGAAAACCGGTCTCCTTATAAGATATTTCTGAGAGGTTTTCCCATTAATCCTCAGTGAGATGTCAAAGATGTCGATTGTTTTAAACCACATTTAAAAACAGGGATTTTGAGTCAATCAGAAGTGCAAAGGTATTTTTTTGGACGAGGGCCAAAGTTATCATGCCCGACGCTGGAGGCTTCGTTTTTAGCCTTAGAATGTCTTAAAGTAGGCCACTCACAAAAGCAAATTGCTAATTGCCAAGCTTACGTCTTTGGCCGGTCATGCCCACATTTAAGGCATCCGCCAGAAAGAGACCCTCATTGGCACCGTTCATTGCAGCCTTCAGAGCTTCCACGAAATTTGAATGCCTTATAGACAGAAGTACACCCACCTAAACTGTAGCGCTTCGAGCTGCATCCACAGAGTGAGAACATAATTGATTAGGTGAGTCTGCGCCGTTTCTGAGGAACAACCTCAACTGCGGGGTTTCGCCCCAGTGGCGTTGATATTTAATTTTTGTTTTATTTGTTGATAAAATGCATATAATATTTTTTAGGGTTTGGGAACCCTAGAGGGTGTGACTTCGTACCCAGTGTAACGCTTAGTGGAATCTAGTTTGAGTTTTTATTAGATTATATTACAATTGCGTCAGACGATAAATGGCGAGATGTTTTCTCCGAGCGGTGGTTGGAAAGCTGACGTAGGGATGATGTCTGTGGGAGATCCTCAAAGGCCTTGTAGGTAGTGAGAGTGTCTGGAGGTAGTTCCTGCCGTGTTCGGGAGTCTCAGGTCGTACCTTCGCGTCTGTCAGTGGGGGCGCGTCTGGCAGGCGGCGGGGTGAATCTGCCGCTTATAAATCTTGTTCGAAACAAATGATATGACGCTTATAAATCTTGTTCGAAACAAATAACGCTTATATAACGAGTTGCTTAGCACAATTCAAGTGACTAAGGAATGCGTTCTTTTGATATAACTGTTTCACAGTAAGCTATACAAAAGTCAAAAGCTGTTCTTCCGAACAGGTTACCTACCAAACTACCGTTGCATGTTTTATATGAATATGTATTCTAAAACAAGTTTTTAAGATATTAATGAATTAGCAGCACCTAAATTGTCTCGCCCCATTTTTCCGGCAATATAGGTTAATACATGTAAGCCAAATATTTCATTATGAAGCACTTACTAATTAATTATGATTTATTATTTCTGATACACTAGTTTAGCCTTGTGTTTGATAAAGGTGAAGCTCAAGCCAAATTGACACAGACGATCCAACTAAAATTAAAAAACACTATATAAGATTGGAGTTTATAGATTTTCCACTTGAATCATCAGATTGCCAAAATTTGGTATCTTAGACTAAGTTTATTTTAATTATCTTAGACTAAGTTTATTTTAATGTTTTTTCAATATGGCTTAAGTGAAAAATTTTGTATTCAAGAGTAAACACGCCAATATTTTTATTTCTTTATAAGGTAGTGAGCAATTATTTAAAGAGGGTCATGTCAAAAATCACTTTATAAATTATAATTTAAGTAAAATACCAGTAGGCAAATTAATAAAAATCGTGTTATGTATACTATTGTGAAAACACTTCTTATTCAATATTATATAATAAATATTGTAAAAATATATTATAAAACAAAAAATATTTAACTCTACATATGTAGTTTTTAATGGTATTGCCTGTAAATTAAGTTTGTTGCTATCTAATTTTATAAAGTTTGCCTTTCTTCGAAAAATTTTGCTAAGGATAATTTTAATTCTATATGTCACAAATATTTTCCCGAAATATCCAAATGTTAAAGTAAAATTAATTTAATCAAAAATCATTATCTCTTGTGGTGGTGGTTTTTAAAATTTATAGACTGTATTGCGCATTATTGATTCAACGCACGTCTAAGTAAGATAGAACGAAAATAGAATACCAAATAATTCATACATGGGACTTAAACATGCTCGTGGTCTTGCATGTGGCTTTATTGTATAGTGACTTTGTGTGTTCGGATATATACGGTTGCGGCCGTGATTTTTGCTTGTTTGTGTACATTTTTGATCAAATAACTCGATTTATAAATATATGCACTATTATTTAAAAAATCATGTAAACTTTGAAGGCCAAATAATTTTAAATCTATTGACTTTTAGACTAAAATTGCTGGGTCTCTTGTATTTTGTGTCGAATTAAACGCAAATCATTAAATTACCTATTTAAAATAATTATTATAGGGCAGACACTGGAGTGCGCAGTATCCGAGAGGGGTATATACTCTTGTGACGCCGCCTCTGGGTCACCGGAACCCCGAGTAAAACTGGAACTATGTACCAGGGTACTTGCACGTTTTAAAAGAACCTAGTACCCTGTAATTTGTAGAGGGTACCCGATTATTTTAATTTCAATTTAATATTTGATTTCTCTATATAAAATATATATCGCACAAAATTCTTCGCAAAATCCATTTAGAGATTAGGTGGGGTAGTGAGGGCGGTGTATCGAAAAGGGACAGGAAATCGTTATTTAACAGTCCGAAAATATGTTTTATGACACATTTCGTTTCGGCTTCCTCAAATATTTGCCGTTTAATAAAAAAAAAAAATGAGAGTATTTTCAAAAACGATATTTAACACTATTGTTATTATTTACCGTCAGTGATTCACGATCGCAAAGAGTCTTGATCGCTCGGTATCCATCGGTTGATGGTTAGCTGATATTAAGAGATGTGAACAGATTTTTTAGTATTCTAATGCAATTTTAATACCAATTATATATAATAAAATATTTACTTAAATAATTTATATTTATTATCGATTTAGAAGTAACAAAACAAATTTATGAAAATATGAAACATGTACAATTAGATGATTTATAAATAGATTATAAAAAAATTATTCAAAATTTTATAAAGCTTTAAAGTTTATAATCCGCGAGAGTTGATAAAGGTGAGCACTTCACAACGTTTCTGTTAATCCTTTGACTCATAGTAGAAACACATTTTTGTTGTCAACAATAAACTGGGACGGGTGGCTTCATAAGCATGCTTTATCTCTTTCTTCGTTGCATGCGACACCACTCCCACTTTTATTTCTAGGGGATCGGCGTCAGTTCTGGATTGTTAAATGAATAAATTTGATTAACCTACAATACCACTAACTTCATTCCATAATTTTACTACTTATGTTTCTGATTTTTTTTAATTTTGTGCAGAATTTTAACGATATTCTAAATAAATATAATTATTATAGTCATTATTAAATGTATTCCTACTATTTTTGTTTCCAAAAGCAAAAATATTTATATTTATTATAAGAAAAAAGCATTATTATTAGAGTCTCCAATTCGAGTAATCAAGTACTCGATACTCGAGTATTTTTGTCTATTTTTCAAGTACTTGATAATCAAGTATTTTGAAAATTACTCGATTAATACTCGAAATTAAAAAAATTTGAAATATTTCAGAAACAAAAATAACTTTAACTTGGTCCGGTAAAGGTTAACGTCTTGCTTTTATTTGGCGTTTATGCCCGAAGTCTCGAGCTAGAGCGGTTACTATCAGGTATAATTTTTTCATAGTTCCATAGTTGCATAGTTCCGGTCGTCGGCTATGTTAGTGGGTACGACGGAGAAATTTCTTTTGTGTTTTCTGTTAGACAGTCCCGACTTATCTAATTTATGGCAATGAACAATATGAAATATCAACAAAAAAAATTTTTAGGTTTTATGACTATGCAGTTGTAGCGTAAAGTGTTGTAAATTGTTTATACTGATCCCTCAGCTTAAAATATAATTAAAAAAAATTGTCTGTTTTAAAGGCATTTAAAGTAAAGTTAGTTCTTTGCGAACCGTTTAGCTCTAGAGTGAAAGGGATTCACCCAAATACATCTTCGAAGGATATAGATTTAAATTCTTCGCAATAATCAGAAGAAGTAGAATATTGTATATTGTTAAGAAAAAAAATCTATTCAAGAAGAATTACAAAATGCTATTTTGTCAATAGTCGAAGGAAATAAAAGAAAAGCAGAGAAGAAAATGAAAGAAGAGAACATAAAAAGAGAGTTCAAAAAATTTTATATCTATAAAAAGCGAACAGATATAAATTAGAAGCTTTATCCAACGCGTTAATGACAATAAGACCAACATCAACAGCAACGGAAAGGGTTTTTTCCATAACGGGAATAATACAACCAAAGGTTAGCAGTGATATTAAATTCGAGACACTTTTTGCATTATTGTTTTTAAAAAGTATGTTCGTGAAGTTAAAATAATTGTAAAAATTAACATACTAAGTATTTTATTTATTTATTTATATGTGCACGAATTTGAATAATAGCTATTTTGGTACATTTGGTAAATACTCGAAAGTACTCGAGTACTCGAGAATTTTAAAATTGTAATATTCGATACTCGAGTAGTTGATGGTTCGAGTAATTGGAGACTCTAATTATTATATAATAAAAATAAAATGGTAAATATTTATTTAGAAGCGCAGGGTAACACCCCCACGGTGTATGGCTGAGAGGCAAATAGTAGTGGATTCTAATTAGAATGTAACGGTAAACCGTCGAGCTCGATAGGGAATCTTATGATGCGGACGGGTGAGATGTTTCACGTGTTTTTACGATAAGAAAATTCATATAATAAAATTATCTCACGCTCACAGACAAAAGGCGAAACAAGAGTAGTTCTGTAATATTTATTTGCAATTTTTTTATCCTAATTTGGTGTTATAACAAAATTTAATTTTCTCTGTGTACTTTAAAATTTACATACTATGATTAAAATTATTTTTTCCTTAGATACAACTTTATAAAATTACATTAGTTTCATCATAATAGTTTTGTACACACAATATTTTTAATCGCTGCTTCTTAGAATATAAAATCATTTTAGGCGAGCAAACTTTGTTGAAAATACCACTATTGTATAAGATTTTGTACTCAATGACTGTACTATATTTTTCAACAAAACAAATTCAAGCACATATATCTATTGATATATTGATATTTCTGTATTTAAAAATTGCTCGGTATTCGGTACACTGGTATTGAAGTTCCTAGTTTAATACAGTATGCGTATTAACTACCCACTCGCGTCTCAATACGACAAAAACACGCAGAGATGTCCACATTCGCATCCTGAATATAAATGCGGGAATCCTTAATCTTGGATTAAACCTTTTAATACCGGTGGGACGGGCAGGGATATCTTGCGACGCTTTTTTAGTATTCCCACACGTGTGAAAGGTTTTTATGGGCCGTCAACCGTCAAAATCTATTTCCAAGTATTCACTTATTTAAATTTTATAACCGTCGTTTATTTTGAATTCGTCCATGAATAATATAATGGAAAAATTCTTGCTCACTTTATATTACGTATTTTACGAGGCTCGTGTTGCTTTAGTAGGCAAATTTTACGCATTTAATATAGGGTAATATTACGTATTATGAGTCTTAAAATATAGTCAGAATGACTTTATGCGACGTAAAGTTGTGTGGGGGGTCCTACATATTTCGCCACCTCTGCACTGTTTGACGTCTAGAACAGACTAAGGGGTTGTAATTTTTATATTTAGTTCTAATTTTAGTTTACGTTCAATTCTAAATTACTCTTTATTAATTTTTGAATTTCAATGTTTATATTTCATATATCATTAACGGTACAATTAAAATATTTATAAATCATATTTTAAGCCTCTTTTTTTAATACATAATAATGACCCTAGCAATATGAGTTACCGGTGTGAAGTAGGTATATAATTTAATATATCAGTTAACAATCAGCCGTACAAAATCCAACAAATATATTTGATTTTTACTATTATTGAATTAATTCTAGATAATAAATAATAATAATTGTAAATGTATATATAATAATACAAATACAAACTGTATTACATATAGTTTTTAGATGTTCATATTTCTCGTGAATTTTCGAAAACTTCGGATCAATTTTGTATTTATTAAGAAATGGAAAACAACAAGAAATGAGAAACACTAAAACAATGAGCAAGGCAGCCGCTTTATATTATGTATACCGTCAATAGATGAAAAAAACTAAAAAACCAATATTCCAAATTTTTGCTCAATTGATTTAAAAATGGATTATTGTAAAAAAACTAAACAAAAAATTAAAGTTCATTCCATATTCTTTTAATTTATATTAATTAGTATCTATCTAAATTGTATCATAAATATGTAGGGACTATTCGGTGAAGTAGAAATAACTTATTACAAAGAAGCATTGACCGTTAGTAAAATTACTTTTCGCATATACGCGTTAAAAGCGTAATAAAATGCTATTTTACTTAACTACTTGCTGCGTAAAAACGCACTTGCATAGCAAATACATTTTTACGCATCGATCAGAATCATTTACAAACACAAAATAATGTGCTTTGATAAGTACAGACAGCTGGTCATGTAATGTGCTTATAGTGTTACCGAATCTCTACCTGTTTTAAACCTCAACGGTCACGCAACTATTTCTATAATAAAAACGACAATAAAATATAATTTCATCAATAAATGCTCATATATTAGCGCAGACATAGCGCATAACATTCACTCTTATTCTAAATGTACTTTAGACGTAAACCTTTATTAAGTCACACGAAAGTTCATCTGAACACGTACCAAGAAGAGCTACGCCAAGCATCGACTGAGACTTAACAAGTCTAAATAAGCAGCTATTTCCCTCATATTTTCACCTAATCTTTTGAGACGACTCGATTCTGCAGATACAGACAAGGCTACGATAACATCACGTATTTATAATACTTATTTAAACTGTACGTGACTCAAAATTTTTTGTACAAAAATATTATTTTCTAAGTAAATAAATATATAAACACGATGACATTTAAGTCAAAACAAATATTAATTTTCTAAGCAACCAGCACAAATGTACTTATATGTATATAAAAAAATAGTTAATACATAAAAAGTTGTTAAAATCCTTCTATAAGAATGTGGATAAAAATAGTTTTATAGCATTGTATATATATATATAGTATATTAAAAAATAAAGTGTGTTAAGGTACATATAATGAAGACAAAAGCTTGAATTATTCTCCTTCGTGTTTTTTACTTTTCAAAGACTCGCCAACCTCTTTTATTCGTCGTCCTTTGAGTAATGTTTGTGCTTCACGACATTCGGAAATTATTTTATCAAATGCATGATCTATATAAAACTAAAGTTTCCACTCCTTTTATAATGTTTTGTACCGGATTTTCCGCCTCCCCATTCCTAAGTATAAAAGTAGGTTGTAAACCTACTTTATTTGGCCCTAATGAGACGTAATTTGAGCTTGGTTATACATAATGCAGACTTACTTATATGCTTATTATACGACGACATAATTTAGTTATTAATTCTGGGTGAATCGTTTTTGTGCGAAAGCTGATTTCGAATTAATTGTATCTAATCTTGATTTAGTTAGACTTTCTGGTCTGCATTTAGTTGATCGAATCTCCAATGTCGATGTTAAATGGCGGACTTCTTAACTAAAGAGTTATTGAAATGTATATGTCCTTCTTCCTTGTTTTACTGCAGAAAATTCGAAGGAAGGGGTGCTTCTGACGTTTATCTTTGACTCGGCCAATCGAGTTTAGTGAAGCTTGCAATAACCATAACCGCGTAAAAAAATATTTTCTATGAGTTTTAAATCTGCTTTTAAAATACAATTGGAATGTGTATATATAACCATCCAAAATGGATGGTTATGTTCCACTAGAGACTAAATAATACGTTCACAGTTCACTCGCTGTCGAGTAGTTAATCGAAATGTGATTGTAACAAATTGTCATTATTATATCTGCGTCATAGCTTATGTAAAAAATCAGGTCTGTAAATTATTTACTAATTATCCTCTAGTTACAAATCACGTACCACCCCAAACCCGTTCCAAAGCACAGGCCTAATATTTCTTACTATATAAGAATATGTTTTTGTTTCCAATCCAATCACGAAAACAATCATTATTTCTGACATTGTACATTGTACGCCTTTGTTTTTTACATATCTAAATTTGAGCACAAACCAAAGGTATAAGATATTAATGTCATACAATAACATAAAATAAATGTAGAATATTTCATAAAATATTATACAAAAAATTGGAGAATTACGTTGTTAAAATATGATTATTTTTGATTTATTAATATATTTTCGTTTCTATTATTAAAAGAACATTACACAAACGATACAAAATCACTATAGTTTTTTATGTTTGTTTAAAGAACCCCTTAAAAGCTTTTTAACGAAATGTGTACATATATTAAATAATATTTTCACAATAAAAATGTTTCACATATTTTTTTAGTGTGAGTGGTAAGTACACACATTTTTGGGCAAATTCAGCTATATAAAGAGAGAAAAGTTTAATATAAAAGAAACCATGCAAGTTAACAAACTCAGTCGAGCAAAAAGTTACGCATTTCGGCAATATTTTGTCCGCCAATCTTATACATAAAAATAAGATGATCTCATTTTGGAATGTAAAAAGTTGTGTGATGTGAAAAATCAAGTTTTTTTATAGAATATGATTTGATATAAATCAATTTAAATTTGACTCAATCTTCATCATATTTTATTAATTAAAAATATCATTTGATACGTGTACATTAAAATACAAATAAAAAAGTATTTTCATGATAAAAAGGTTTTTATATAACACAATTAAATTCACTTCCATTGTCTTTCAATTTATTTTATTATGACTTTAAATTTAATAACGTATTTTAATATTATGATAATATAAAACGTGTATATATTTTTTCATCTAAAAGGTTAAATAATTTCATTTTTAAAGGTGGTTCGAAGTCAATTGACATAAAACAATTCCTATTTCTTTTAACATCCTATAAATACGGAATGGCCCAATATTTTTTTGCCACTGTTGTGTAAAGATATATGCAGAATGAGTCACGGTTATTTAAATAAAGTTTTTTTAAACATTTATTCAAACGTAAATCGCATTTTTTAAAACCGTCTCTGACACTCTCGTCTCGAATTGTCTGATCTTCCCCCAATGTAATTAAATGTCAATTTTTTTATATTCGTGATTTGAGACGTATCTTCGATCACAGATGTGGATGTTGATGAGCCAATTGCATCACTTGATGGTCCAACAAACGAAATATTTTTACGCTTTGAAGTTAAACTGCTAGGTGCAAACTTCGATGATTATTAATACAAGAGGTAGATGACAATAGTGGTTTTTGTGTAAATATGAGGCATTGACTGTTGCGCACCATTTACGCACAAAATGCTAGTTTCTCTGATACTAATGAGTAATTAACGCGACAGATGTGCTAGCCAAAGTGGTCCGTAAAATCTTTTAATTATTACGCAATTGTTATTTATTATATTATTTGGCCTTGCGAGCTAAATATTTTCTTTTTATAAAATTTGAATGCCCTTAGGATTACCGTTGGTTGGAGCCCCCGTAGTTTAATGCGCTTTATAACTAGAAGAGTGATCCCGACAGTATTTTAATTACAATAATCACTGATATGATTGAAATCGAAAAGCATTGAAGTACATGAGGGATTTGAGCCCATGTGACTTACACGACTTATACCACTGATCTATTCTAATAAAAAATAGCAAATGTGGTTTTTTACTTAATTTCTCAGTATGTTATTATCTATTGAAATCAGAAAAGAAAAAATTCGAATTAAAAGTTAAAAACAAATAAGAGCAAATGTCCAATAAGGTCTAACATTTTTTTAAGCATACCAGCTGGAATTAATCAGGGCCAGGCAAAATAATAATGCACATTTGTTGTACATGCTAGTGTAGGGTCTACCAACGCAAAATAACTCTTTAAATGAGTATTTGTAAAAGTTAGATATTTATTTAATCTTTATGTTAGATAGACTGGTAAATTAAAATATATATTTTAAGATTCGCTAAGTGATAGTAGGTGTATTTAAAAATTATAATAATATAGTCTACAATATTAAAATATTTTTGTATCTCTTTTACTTTCATTCATTTTCTCTCTTTATGCTTACTTTTAGCTCAATGGCTCAAAGTCCAATAACACTATTTGACCTTTATATGAAGAATATTTTGCCTTTGACAGATAATTAATTTTAAGCAATCTAAATTTATAAAATTCAAAGCAAAATAAATCGAACGATCTGATACAGGTGATCCATTAAATCTACAACAAAACAACCAAAAAAAAAATATATATATTGACAATGTTTGTAATTATTAATAAAAGTAAATATATCAATAAAATATCAACCTTTTCAGTATCAGGAAATCATAATAATAAAGCAAAGACATAAATATTACAAAATGAAATTTCGTGTCATATCCTTAAATGTATTATATCACACAATTCATATTTTGCAACCTATAAAAGACATATATATTTATAATATTTATATATTCATAATATTAATTTATATATAATAAATAAATTCATTTTAATAATTTATAAATATAACGTCTTGTATTTCTTAAATAATTTTATAGCCAGTTGTAATAAAAAAACATTTACTTCTTCTAAGAGCCTGGTATAACACCACTAGCTTTTTTTTTATCCCTTAATTAATCGACTAACTTCAGCCATCTATAGAGCATTATCTGCCCATAAAATTATAGGATTTCTGCGTGATATATTATGATATCCAAAGATTTCGTATTGTTTGAAGAGTGCCAGCACCAGTGCCAGAACGCTAATCTAAAAATCGACAACTTTGCCGTAGTACGAAAGTTTGTCCTAGTACAGGGAATCAATATGTTAAAATAGACAGATGCTATTTATTTTTATTAAGTTAGACATATACATATAGCCAAAGTATAATATATTACCTATGGTGAGGCCTTGCCTTATAAAAAGATTTTTCTCCAATTCTTATGCGACGCCATTTACTACTTATACGTCATAGAAGCAATACTAGCAGACCAGAAATCTTTTATTCATTTTTAATCCTAAAATGTGTTTATCCTTATAAAAACACGTTGCCAACACAGTACTTAAAGACTAATGCGGATTATAGAAAATTTTAATTTGAAAATTTCGAAAGGGGAATAACTAAAATGAATCAGAATAAAACAGAAAACTTACATACGAAAGGAAGATAATCTTTACTATTGCCTCTTTAAAGTGCACAAAGTAGTAATATAAAATTTAAAACTAGCAATAAATATCTGGGCATAAACCAAAGTTCTGCTGCAATCGCGATCCTTAGAGAAATATTTGATAAAAAAGCAGATTAACCACAATTTTTTTGTATTATTTTACAAAAATGTATGCTTGCTGGGTGTGGAGTAACAATAATGACAAACTCAGTGAACTACTAGTCATTTAAAATAAAGTCATAAAAATAATGAACCATCCACTTTTTACACTATGAAAAGTAACAAATTGTTATTTTCCTCTAAAAAATAGTATAAAAATATTTAGCAAAACCACACCAACTCACTTTTCTCAAGTGTCAACCTCAAATATAAATATAAGAAGAACATATTAACGTAAGAAATGCTTTATAAGCAAAAGCACATATTTCCAACGTCCCAAATCCTTTGCCAAATTATTTAAATTAGCATATAAATCTTAGTTTTTTCTTTTAATTTTAATAATAAAATTTAAACACTAACTATTAACTTACGACTTCATTATATATTTAAGAAGAAACTATTTTACACAAAACACAGATATTTTGACACTTATAAAAATTGATGCATTAACAGTAAGGAAAAAACTTGTCACAATACGCGTCTCAACAATCCGAAGAAGCAAAATATTATTTAACAATTATCCCAATAATGAAAAACCTTTTGCTTAAAATATTAATAAATTATATATAACAGATGCGTTTGGCACATAGACTGGCTGCAAACATTTTAATTAAACTGACATTTTTAAAAATGATATAATTAAAAAAATACGGGTTTTATAAATATTTTTTTAGTTAGTTATTTTTAAAGCGTCTCTAAGATTCAATGAACTCTGGGAGCTCAATATTACTCCTTGACCTGATCGAATGATCGAAGAGCCGTCTGCGTCGATTCAGCGTAGATTCGAGATCAAGGCTTACATACATACGAGGCTTACATACATACATTCTGGCTTACATACGTACGGGGAAATGGAAGAAGATCAACGTCACTATATATATTTTTTTGCCCAATCGAGATGATTTGAGACTGACCTGGATTCTTTGTTTATATTTCATTTTCTTTGACTTTCTAAACATTGGAGCTAGTGCAACAAAACAATTGCACCTGCTCACTCGGAGACGATATTTTGAATATTTCAAAAGTGAAAATTATGTTGGAATCATTTTTCATGTCAATAAAAACCTTTTCAGCGATAATTTCTTTCGGAAACGAATTCCATAACTGATATTCTGTTCCTTTTGTTGTAAATGTGAGGAACACAATCCATTACGTATTATAACCCTTTTTGTACATAAATTTGGACAACTTATTGCAACGCGACAATTATGGGTGGTCCTGACAACAGCGATTATTAAATTACGAGCCGCCATCGAAGAAAAACAACACAAAGCAAATATCCTGTTTCATTACCACAACGCCCTGGTTCATTTGTCAATACAAACGACCGCAAAAATCCATTATTTTGCTCTCTGACAGGTTTCTTAGGTTCTTATAAATTAAAATGTTATTCTCTGAAATGAGATTTTAGACAAATGATAGATGAAGTAAATGTATTTTTGAAAGCTTGACAAATCGCTTTTAAAAGGGATATATTGATCTTAATAAAAATCATACGTTCTAAAACATTATCTTTAAAATTAGTTTTAAAAACTTTCTGATACCCATAAAAAATACAAGCTTCCAAGAACAAAACGTTTTCTTTTTTTTTTTTAAATTTTCATTTTGTCGAAACAAAACAAAAAAAATACTACATAATTTTATATTTAAAATGCATACTTTTATTTATTGTATAAAAATTTTATGATTTATCATTTATATTTTTAAAATGACTCAATTTATAAATATATTTTTTCATTATCACTTATT
The DNA here is from genome assembly GCF_051122295.1 of Plectrocnemia conspersa. NCBI lineage: Eukaryota > Metazoa > Arthropoda > Insecta > Trichoptera > Polycentropodidae > Plectrocnemia > Plectrocnemia conspersa. Next base: position 11,045,899 of record NW_028277176.1, read on the forward strand.
TTCGTATTTTAAACATTTACCAGGATTTGTAATTAATTCACGCACTTCCTGAGCGATCGCGATTTTGTCTTAAGATTAAGCCTTACTTTATTAACTATGCCTAAATTTACTAAGGCCAAATAAATTAAAGCAGAAAACGAAAATGACTCGAGAGAGCATTGTGCCCACGGAAACGCTTAATTAATTTCCGCAAAAGTCTTGCACGTATTAATGAAGATTCATACTCGGTAATTAGCGTATTTTTGTATAAATACCATAAGTCATAACGTACATAATGCGTCTTAGTCCATTGAAAATTCGTGTCACGTAAATACGCGTTCAGTTATTGGATATTCCTTAGGTTATCCTTGACAGAAAAAAATAATTCATTGTCAGTTGCTCTGATAAATTTATATTCTGCAATGCGTACGAGTATAATACCTGTATAAGATGTATTGTATAATATATTTATATATAACGCATTTATTAGTTGCCTTAATATAAATATCATATTAAATGTAATATTATTATTTCGTCTAATATTGAATCATATTAAATGTAATATTATTATTTCGTCTAATATTGAATTATCATAATAATAAAAGTGAAAATATACAATAGAATATGTACATAGCATGATATTAAATAAGAAAATTGTAATAAGTCAACGTATGTCATAATAATATACAAAGGAATTAAAATTTAAATACATAAGAAAAAAATACATTTCCTTTTTTTATTAAACATATATAAAAATACTTTCTAATGAAAAAGTCACAATTGGCGTGAGAGAACCAAATGGAATATATATTATATGTTGATGTTAATACCAGAATTGTAAGGCAGGACCAATTGTGTCTTATTCGTGTAAATAAATGAAATTATTGTATAGCGAACGTCTACATTTGTAGGCAAATGAAGGAAATGTAATTATAATAGAATAAAGGGCGTAAAAGACGAGTAACTTTGAAAAAAAACAGCATTCAGAACGAAATAAGTTAGAATACCAAACTTTGTACTTCAATATATGAAAAGAAGATCCAACGAAAAATGTTTAATTGGAAATCTATCGAATGAACGATACATATGTACATATATTACACAAAAAGATAAATAGAAAATATATACATACGTTATTCTGATTTTTAAAATAAATATAACTCCAGCTAAATATATTTCATTTACAATGAATAACATAAACAATCAACTTTTTTTTAATGATTGCTATACACTTTTATACATATTAGTTCGTATAATCGTAGTTAAAAATTTGTTATAGTGTGTATGAAAACTACACATTGATAACTTTTAATGAAGATGGTATTAAACTTAATAAAGATAAACACTGGTAAGAAATAACAAGCTCCACGACAAATATATTATATTATTTATTTACATATACAAAGACTGGTCTTAAACGACTAGAACAAAAATATGTTTTTTTTTTTCAAAATAGGAACACCACCATGAGAAAATCTTTTTTGCAAATTTAGTCAAAGTATCCGCCGCAAAAGCTTTGTGAATCGGAATCGAAATCCAAACGACTTTCGTAATCTGTTCTAGTGGCCAACAACAATCTGTTTCAAACAAAATATCAAAGAGTTTTGTAATTGTCCGTCTCACCTAAAGGGACGAAAAGCAAAATATTTATAGAGTGCACGAGTATAAATACGGGAACACAGGTAACCAACGAGTACTTTCACTTTTTTAGAGACTTTCATTGACACTAAATGTCTACTTCAGAGTTCAAGGCAACAGAACTTCAAGAGCCTTTCAACTTAGTTCATACGAACTTCGACCAAGAGGAAGCCGACCCAACTTCAAACCATTAAAAATTAATTGTATCCGCTTTAGAGACGCCTGGGGGCTACAGACGCACTCATAGTAAACTTCACATATAATTAACATATACAAACTGTAGTGACGATCACAAAAAAAAACAAATAATAACAATTAACTGTTTTTTTTTAAAACAAAAATATTATATATCAATGATACAATAGTTAATAGATATATAATAGTTGGCAATTATAAAATATTTTGTACTTGGACATACTTGTAAAAACTGAAAAGCCGTCAGACAAACCATTTTTGAACAGGTTAATGAATTTGAATAACGAATAACTGCCCACGAAGAAATTCATTCCTCAAGACACAAAAATGATAGCATTTATGAATCGTAGTCGTACATTTTACAAAGTAGAATTATAATATAATAATGACAGTTGATAGTTAAAGGAAATTCCGAATCCAATTCAATTGGATGACTCGAAATAAGCAGACGAGGATATTTAAAAAATAAAATAACTACATGTATTTGTAATATGAATCCCAACAATCGCCAGAGACCAACATCTCTTCGTCAAGCTTTATCTTCATTGCTCTAAAAAGTATCTCATGTACCTGTTTTCTTTTATTGATTGATTGCTCTTTGATTGATAGATTGTTCCTTGTAAATTGACATTTTTAAATCCTTTTTATTTTTATCACATCCTGAAACTATTTTAAGTACTCCGATTTTATTTTGTTTAAACAGGAATAAATTCGTTATTTTTGCCAAATATTTCTCAAAATTGAACAATGACAAATAAATATTAAAAAATAAAAAATAGATATAAGTAGAATTACGTCTTAATAATAGATAATAACATCTTAACAGAAATCGTGTTTTATTTATTAAGAAGCTTATGTAAACAAATCTACAAAATACAGCCCGAAGCACTTTATAATCAATATACATAAAAAAAAACGGGAGTAGCTCAGATCAATGGCATTCTTGTTGTTTTAGTATTGAAAATATTTCATAAAAGGGTTGCACAAGAGTTAGGTTAATTTAAATTACAATATCAGATTAATTCCTTATGCTAAATATTTAACAAATTAATTCTACCCATTAAAATATATCGCTTTACATCCTTTGTGTATCGGCTTACAGTCTTTATAAATAAAAAGTGTCACTTGACTTGAAAGCTTAACTAACGTTTAAAAAATAATGATTTGATTACTTAATTTATTTTCAAGACTCGGGAATATTAAATAAAAAGTAAACTTGGAAATATTAAATGAAAAAACAAAGCTTGTAAGCTCAATTTAGTAATGGTGGTAAAAGGAATTAAGTGAAAACACAAAATTTCCCGTTTGTACTTGAATTTTTTTTAGTATTTTAAAAATTAAATATATTTTATCTTAAAATTATTTTGGAATGCTTAGATTATATATTTTTAGGTAATTTTTTAACTTAATTATTATCATGAACCAACATATCTTCTGTCAGGCATACTGTTTTATTTAAATTTAATTATCTATATGTAGACAGACTATTCTAAGAATCAGTTAATTAGATCGTGTTTGTCAAAATCATATTGTACAAGTGTCAAAGGCGTTCTCTACATTATACATGAACCTTATACATGATGAATAATCACTGATTATCAATCTGAATTATATTTATGATAATCACAGACACGATAAAAATTCAAATTTGTGTGAAATTTTAACTTGTATAATTCAGGTGTTAATCATTGACTTACGCCACTGATAAATTATAACAAGAAATGCTTATGAAATCTGTGGTCTTTTATGTAATCTGCTTATGAAATCTGTATCTTTAAATGTGATTATGGTGACAAAATTGTATCTTTCGATATTTTATAAGAATAAATATTAGGCCCATTATTTCTATTATTAAAAATAAATAATACATGTATTTTAAATACACAAAAACAATAAATTTTATACAAACTAAATATGCTAAAATAGACATATTACCATAACGTTCAAATAAATAACTTAAAGGTTAAAACAGGAATAAACACTAATTTTAAATTATTTAATTATAATAAACATTAAGTTTTAGATATTAAAATAAATTAATACTAAAATTTTAGAGAACATAAAATAATATATGTATTTGGAGTTGAGAATATACTGCCAAATAATATTTTATTATTTATTTATGATGCTATGATTTATGGTCACGTATCATATCATATCCGTTTTATAGAGATAAGTACCTAATATTCAACAAAATAATAACCACAATTTCCCATATGATTCCTACATAGATAAATAATAATTACTGTAATGTAATTATATAAAAATATCTACAATATGCGTATTATTATTTATTTATTTCAATCTTCCGTTGTAACATGACAGGTGCTAGCTCATTGCGTTACAGCGGTGTAAATCCAATCAATATTTAATAAGTAGAGTTGTGATCGCGTCCCTTATTATTACTCGTCGCAGCCTGAACGTCAGCGCTTGCGAATGTTCAGCTTCGCAACGAACTGGCAAAGAACAAATGTGCTTTTGGCGATAGCTATGAGGATTTTAAAAAAATATATGGAATATTTATATTGGGATAGTCATAGATCTATTTTAGGTGTGCATCAAAATTATATTTGTTTATGTTTATTTATATAATAACTATCAAGAAGCATTGGTTAAACAACCCTATTAGGTAATGATTGTCAGATTTGTATAAAAAAAAATAAGTAGTGAGACACAGTAAAATAGTGACAGTAATTTTATTTAATATAAAATAATATTACAGCTCACATTTAATAGTCACAATGCAGAACTTCTATTCAAATTATTTATCGTGAGATTAGGAAAAACTAGAAAAACCTAATTTGTGATGATCGATTAGAATTCAATTCATATAATAATGACTAATTCCGATCTCCCAGCTACAATAGGGTATAAATTGAAAAACAATATCGGTCTATCATGTTAGTTATGTTATGTTTAGTCTATATATGTATGTTTTATTTATGTGATGTGTATTTGATATACGCAATAAAAACTGGATGCTTTTAATAATAGCTTTGAGAACTATTGAAAAATAAAAATATAGTACTAATACGATAGAAACTTTAATAAATATATAGTTGTAGATAAAGGACATTGTATATATTACGACGAGTTTTATAAATATGTATTGTAAAATAAACATCTAAAGAGTAATCGATCTGTTGACAAACGACCCTTTTAAAATATACAAAACTATTTATTTATATGATATAAAATACCAGAGATCGACATGGGTTCTTTGTGATCCACGAAAAATGTTTACTTTTACGTTTAGCCAATTATATACTACATATACATACCATCCTACGGTCTTTAAGAGACATGAGTAAAATATTAAGCAGTCCTGTAAAGTGAATTATTAACATATATTCATGTATGATATTTTATATTATAATTACATACGCTTATGTAATCTATATTTAGTATTTAAAATATATGCTATATATATATCGGTCGAAAATCCATCTTATACAGCTGCCTAAACGCTCCTAAGCTGTTTTAACTAACTTCCTCAACTTTAAAGGACCTCTCCTTCATTGTTTATATATTTTATTGTTGCTTGTAAGTGCTGTGCTTTGAGTATGTATCAGAAAATCTAAGTTTATGTTTAATTATACGTTCAAATATAACTATCAATATAATTTTAAGTTGTTCGTAATTTAATTTTAAATACGTAATGGTTTTTAATTGTATTACCAACTTTAAAAAATATTATCGTTGGAATCAAAAGAAGCTGGCTTAAATAAGAAATATAAATTAATATAAGTAACGCAGAAATTTTAAACGATAACGCTCTGTTACAGACAGACAATAGGGATTAATTATATTCATATTTAAAGGTCTGTTTCGGGTCTGAAATATATTCTTGATTACGCAAAATTTGACTTCGACCTTCGGATTTCATTACTAATATCATTTTTGTTTATATAGGTATACAGTTTAATTAAAAGTTAAGCGATAACGAAACTCGATACTTCACTTTATTCCAAGGCTCATATTTTTAACGGAAATTAAACTATACAGATATTAGCCTACATGGCTATATTACAATCGCTAATAAGCGTTTCAAAACCATTTTGCCCGTCCTTTTTTATCTTTAAGGATTGATCTATTCAGCTGGTGACAGGAGAATAAACACGAATTAATCTACTTTAATAGTTTTGTAAACTTTTAACTATAACTTTTTAAGCTTGACATTACAGTCTGAAGAGAGAGTGAAATGAATGAAGTTCTTATAAAATAAAATAGTGTTTTATTTTTAAATTTATTTTTAAATAAAATTTCGAAACTTTTTCTTTATCATATATATAAAGAGTGATGCGCAATTTTTACAATACTTAGTGATTCGTTTTAAAAAGTAATAGAATTAATGACGCACATATAATAAGAGTGGTACAAGATCTTTGTTAATAAATTACTTCGCATCCATAGGCTGATGTGGGTCTAATTAGAGCTTTATATTATATTATAATGATTTCATTCTTTTCAAAGCCATAATTGCTTTTTTTATATATACACACTCACACACACATACACATAAATATATATATATATATATATATATATATATATATATATATATATATATATATATATATATATATATATATATATATATATATATATATATATATATATATATATATATATATATATATATATATATATATATATATATATATATATATATATATATATATATATATATATATATATATATATATATATATATATATATATATATATATATATGTATATATTCACAGGACAGTTCTAACAGTCCTCCGTAAAAACCCCAGAATAACAACAAACAAATTTAAATAAAAAATATGTATTCACATTTATTCAGAAACAGCTACTCGTTTTTCATCCTTTATTATTCCAAAATAAAAATGGTTCATTGCCATTTGTGTCCCATTGCTACCAATAAAGAAAGGGTAATGTCAAGTAAAACAGGACACGAATCAAATTCTCCTGGGAATAAGTCACCCTTAAGTCATGGAAAACTGTGTTACATGAAAAAATAAACAACTTATTTCGATCACGTAGAAATATTTCTTAGATACTGAAAATATAAAGTTTATTTACAACAACCTTGATGAAAAAATGTTAAAAATAGCCCTTATAATTGTAAATAGTAAAACAAATCAAAATAACAAAAATAAAGTATTGTCTAAAATGTATTTAACCATTTATTAAACTTAGTAAAAGTTTTAAGTTGAATTGAATTCAATTACTCTTGTTTTTATTAAACATGCTAAACAGATATATCTGGCGGGATTTATGTCACAAAATTAATTAAATCACAAAGCTTGTTAAGCGAAAGTTATAATCTTCGCACAGTATGTTGACATTTCGTTTACGCAGTATATTAATAACATCTTACATTATGATTTGTCATTGTTTGATATTTTGTAGCTTACATATGTAGTATTGTACAATATGTTTAAGTAAAAAATTAAAATATTGTATTACTGAAATTGTTAGATAAAGTTAATTTTTAATATTTTATTAACATACAAATTAAATATATTTCACAATCTACAAAGGAATGTGCTGCAAAGGTTTTCCATTACATCGATAGTGAATGGGATAGGTGTGATAAAATGCCATAAAGGAGTTTATAATCCTTTAATACTTATGTACTATATATGTAATACATTTTAAATAAAAAGAAAATGTATACATTAATTATTACAACTTTAGTTTAAACTACAGTTTTTAAATCTAGATAATGAGAATAAAGATACAAAGAATTAAAGATTAATTAATATATTTTAAGCTAAAGATCTCTAACAAATATTAAATTATTTTTTATTAAAATCTCCGAAATATAATATTAATAAATTGATATACCAATTTGTTTATTGTGTTTTATAGTATTAACATAATGAGTCTATTAATTCTTTAGTAGGCATTTAATGAAATTTTAATATTTGTATAAATAAAATAAATATTGTTATTTATTTTCTAGCTTTATTTTTTATAACCAGTAGTTTTACAAAATAGCGTTTAACAGTAAATGTAGTACTATGTAACTACATGGTACTACATGAGGACATTTAAAAATCAGTCATTTAAATGCCTTTCATTATAAAAGTAGAGGGAGCTAGGTTTAGAGCAAACAAAATGAATGAATAACTTTGTAAAAACATTCTGGAGAAAAAGTTTAAGACAACTCATACAAATATAACTTCAAAAGGCAACGAAGATAATAGTCAAACGACATTGTTAACATTGAGGACATTCAAACAATCATTTCAAATATTATAAAAAAGAAATAACCAACAGACTAGACAAAAGACTTTAAGGCTTAAACATATTTGATTTATGAATAATCAAGTGATGCAATTGGCCCACCAACATCCGCATCTATGAAGCAACAGAGACGTATTGAATCAAGAGTATATAAAAAGTGACACTTTGTGTCACTGGTAAACGAGAGGGTCCGAGATGATTCGAGGCGAGAGATGATCAGAAACAAATTCAGACAGACGGCATCCACACGAGAAACATCAGCGAATCTTTCAGAACGACAATCACAACGACAATACCAGTTTCTCCACCAGCACTCATTCTACGGAAGACAACTCGACAGTATTTTTCTGTGATTAAATGAAATTGAAACTGTTCTCAGCTTTCTCAGTGTATATTTTGGCTTTAAAGTTATACCCCTTCGGTCTCAAACCCAGAAAAAACTAATGTACCAATATAAAACATCAATAAAAGTGTAAATTTAAATCTTAAAGTATAAGAGCACACGAACTACATCTGGATAAGATTATATCATTGAGCAAATGGTAAAAGAACTTTCGATTAAATATGTATGTTTTTAACTTCCTTATCCGGTCAATGCATCCCTTAGATAAAAATATACATGATTTATATTTATTAAATATTAAAAAAAACATTACTAAGAAAAGTATTACTTTGATCGATAAGCTTTTTTGTACACAATTATAATTGTTTAACCAAATGGTTTATATATTAAGATCAATATATGGCATATATATGCGAATTATATATTATTATATAATATATAATTATATAATGAAATAGATTTTTTTTAAAGTATTATATATAAATTTATATAGATATTTATTATATCAAATTTAAACTAAACGTGGTAATTTAATAATATCTATATTTTTTAAAACAATAATTTGAATGGGACAATATTCGTACATTTATAAAATATTTTCTTGAAAAAATAAATATTTTATTCTTATAAAGGAGCCGGAATACTGTAGTCCGTAAGGATAATCTGATAATCCCGAGCCTATGGTACAATCCTCGCAGCAGAATAAAAATAAAAATTTTCTAATAAAAAAATATGTAATAAAAGCTAACAAGACTGCATAATATTGAAAAAATTTAATTTATTTCATAAAATAGTGTATATTCAATCAAATTGATATCATAAATTCTCAGACTCTTGTACTATTATAATAGTTGGTCAATTTAGTAATCCATTAATTGTTACCAACTGTTGCGTTGAGCCCCCCTTAATATATATTTTAGTGAATGCGTAATAAATGTAATTGTTACTTTGATTATTTCTAATCCATATGTATATTTTAATACAACTTGTTAAAAAAAACAAGCAAGTCAAATTAAATAAATATTTCGGCCACAATATTATTGTTTATACTTTATTAAAAATATTAATTTTTTTTTTTTAACTATTAACTTTTAAGGGAAATTGCAAACTTTAATCAATTAACTGAACCCCTTTCCCCTCCGCGCACCTGTCAAATATATTCTAAAAATATCCAGCATTATTGGAACTTTTGGAACGCTCTTCCAATTTATTGCGGCAAATTAGTAAAAAGCATGATCGAATCTGATCGGTGATATATACGATACTCAAAAGTGAAAATATTTTAATTGAAAAATGTAAAACAAACGGAATGACACCGCTTAAATAAATAATAAATTCTACTGATCATGTATATTTATATTTGTAGCACACCATATTTGGCAAAGCAATAAAGGATAACAACGATGTCAACTTGGTGAACAAATTGAAAAAAGTAAAGTCGTAAAACGTGACAATAATTCAAAGCGAGGGACTACGAAAATTGCTGTTTACTTATCATGATGGATATACATACTTATTTACAAAACTATAGGTACACTGGTGAAACTAGGTGCTATTAAATCAGTACGTAACAACTCTCAACCAGTTATATAGAGTTACTAAAATTCATAATTGCTTTTCGCCGTTGTGTTAGCTATACATATCATATATCCTACCTAAAGCATACAATTAAATTACGAAAGCTTAACGGACCCTTGAGAAATGTGACTAAGGTAAACAGATTTTATATTTGGAATAAAAATATTATACAATATTAAGTAATAGAGATTTAATCCCAAAATCCTTTTATGTCTTAAACTATTTTAAATGTTTCAAGATTTCAATAATTATTTAAAAAATCTTATTTTTTTTTCAAAGTATATGATACTGTTTGGGTGTAATTGCTAGCACGGTATTTAGTGCATTCGTGCTTGAAATTAAATTTTATTGCTAGAGGCAAAATTGAGCTAACTTATATTAAATATGGGAATTGGAAAAAAATAATCTCATAAACTGTACGTTAAATTTTTTTTAAAAAGGACATGAAGTCGGTACAACTTTTATGTCTATCCTAGTTTACAATCACAGCACTTTAAGGCAACCTAATTTGTATTATATTTTCACGTAAATTATCTACTTAATTATTCTACAATGTCTTAAATATAATCATTAGTTACAATATATTATTATTAAATTTACATGTCGAAACTAATAATTTGTTAAACAAATAAAAAATGTGGCTCGCAGTAAATATCAGCGTATTTCTAATCGCGATACGAGCTACAATAAGCTCAGAAATCTAGTAGAAAATTTGAAAGATTCACCAAAACTATTGATTGTACTAATAATTTGATATATTACTACAATCCTACAATGCTGTTGAAAGTAAGACTAAAATTTGACAAAATTACCTATTAAAATAATTAATTAACAAAAGCGCACGTGACGATCGGAGATATAAAATTATTAGGGGCACTATAAAATGTACCTTTTAAACGCACTTAAACAAAGGCTAGTTGCAGTGCCTAGCAGAAATTACAAGTGAAAAGTGACAATTTTGCTAAATCTACAGCTGTTTAATTTATTACCTCCGTGTAACATGACATTTTTAAAAAAAAAAGAACATAGCCTGTTTCCGCCCTAAGTCATTTCGCGCGAGCAAAGCATATTTATGACACTACCCTTCAGAGTATTTTTCGGAAACAGGATCTTTTATCTTGAGCTTTCATAAATTAAAACATGACTTTTCTGCTACTTCGTTTCCGATACCCAAAAAAATACTAGCTCAGAAAAGTTTTTTTTAAATATGCAATTTACTATCTACTAAAGACAAACATAAGAGTTTTTATTCAGTTAATAATGATATGGTTTTAATTCAGCAATACTAATATATGTATATTTAAGTTAACGGATAATTGTATATGTACTTGTATTTATATGTTATTTTTTCAAAGTGAATATAACTTTTATAAAATTCCGTTCATAATATATTATTGCTAATCAATAAAATAATGATATATGATAAGATTTTCGAACGGTCAATATTGCTTGATTTCAATTGTGTATTCTTTTTATTGGTATTGTAAAGATATTCTAATATAATAAACACCGCACTTATTTGTTTCAGCGTTACCAACATCTTTCTGGTCAATCTATCAGTAGCCGATTTGCTGGTCACCCTGTTGTGTATGCCTGTGCAAGTCGGGAAAGCTATTACTATAATATGGTTCTACGGCGAAGTTATGTGCAAGACGACCTATTATATGCAAGGTGAGTGGATCGATTTACATGCCTTTGTGTACGAACGTTTTCCGGTAATTTATCCTTAATTGAACTCGAATTTATTAAATTCAACACGCAGGATTCGTAAGGAAGATAAATCCAAGATTTAACTCGGCTACTTGGAATTGCCGTATTGGGCTTGTGTATAATAATTCGTAGAACTTGTTTGTTTTAATGATCCAGTATAAATATATTCACAGACTGCTTAGTATTCGTTTCCCCGAAGAAGGAAAATCTGTTCTTTAATAATTTAGATTTACATACAATATAGCTTTGGACATTTATTAAATATGTTATACCCTTAATTGGATATATATTATATATAGTTTTAAATTAACGTGTAATTTTATGTCATTATTTGTGCTTTTGACAGAATGTCTGATTATGTCAAAAACACAAATACACGCACTTAGCTTTGGGAGCACAATCAAAAACAGGTACTTAGCTTTGGGACATGGAAAAGCTTGCGAATATGGCCTTTTGACTCTCTCGTGTCTCTTGCCAACGTGTCGAGCTTCAAAGTTGATATATATTCATGGTCATCATTGTTGTTAATTAAAAACTTCGGTTTGGTTGATCTGTACTACAGATTAAGAAAATTAAAGTCAATTTCTTCTCAAAAACCAGATTTCATCACAGTCTAATATTTTGAACCCTCTTCGATTTATATTTTATTTAATTTTGAAATCATTCTGTTTTTCAAAGTAATTCAAATACTCTATGGTAATTCTGATTCATAATAATTACAGGCCAATAGCGTTTCTTTCAGCACCTGTAAAAGTATTTGAAACTATATTATATAAATATATTTTTATTCACTATAGGTGTATGTTTCTCGAACACTAACATGATTTCCTCCAATCTCGATATACTGTCATTAATCTAATGGGTTTTTTATCTTTGTTTTAAGATTGCCAATGTTGGGGATCATCATCTTGGGTGTAATTTTCATCTTATCTCAGCCACCGCAGAATATTTAGCTGCGTCGTCTTCGTTCGATTTTGTGTTTTATTATTTTTCCGTTTGTTTGTTACTAAGGGAACAACAAGTACATTCATTTAATAATTGGTTTGCTTAAATAAATTTATTTTCATATGAATTTTGTTAAAATTCAATTTAGCTGCGTTTTAAAACCGGTAACCATGTATTCGAAATTGTTTTCGCGTCGTCTCTTTTATTTAGTGCAATTTTTTTTTAGTTTCGATTTCAATTGCTTCACTATACTTTTTTACAAGTGGATTTTTAAGTTATAAGAAATATTTTTTTAAATTTGGGTTTTTAAGTAGTAATAAATATTTTAAAAAAATGAATTATTATATGGGGCTCTTCTCTATCAGATATATTCTCGCGATATTGCAAGTGTAATATGGTTTTGGGTGAATAATTATTTTCTATTATCTAATAAAAAAAAATAATTGATTTACATTTACAATTCCAAAATAAAATTATTCTGCGATTTGTCTTTTCAGTAAGCTAATTTTCGTTTCTGTGTATTTTAAATATTCATATATACAGAATTTATTTTCTGCAAATTTCGACCCTATTGCTTATCTACCTGAATGAGCAGCTATTATGCAAATTGTGCAATTTAAACGTTAGCCTTCCGCAACACTTATAACCCTAATATATTTTTACCTAAATGCATCATGCAATTAAAACGTTTTGTGAAAACGACGTTTGTGTCGGTTGCTATAGCGTGTCTTGTAATTTTTTGTTGTACGGATTCTTAATTTAAGTTTGATGCTGCTTTACTCTATCTACGCAATTAAATACCTATTAACTATTTTATTCACATTGATTATATTAAAAAAAAATTATTATAAAATAATATTTTTATTTTGAAACAAATTATATATTATTACAAAGACGCAGATATATATAATGTATGACAGGTATGGCACGTGCTTTAGAAGCTATTTGAATTGGAGCGCTACTGAATTTTTTTACAAACCCATACACCCCAAGGGGTGTTTTACATTAGACATGATATTATTTATTCATACATGTAGTTTATTTACATTCATAATATCTTTCTTCATTTTGAGAAATTTAAGATCGTGTCAGATTTTAGCTTTTGGTAACTGCAATTTTCTCGGGAAAGCTTTTACTTGTCCTTCTTTCAACCCCTTTTTCATTTTATCTCGGAAAAGTTAAATCTAGCCTCATGGGAGCCAATAATGTAATCAAAATAATTATATTCCTAAACAAGTCAACCAACTTCTCAATGAGCTCGCCGAAAGATTGGTAGCTTTGCGTGACGGTTTGTTAATTACATTATGATTTTCCTCTTTAATATTAAGGTTTAAATATAAATTTTAATAAACTTTCAAGCAGTGTACATCTATAGTTTTCAAGCAAGCATATAAAACAAATCGTCGTAAACAAGGTACAAACCCTACGCTTCGCTCCATTTATTGAATCATTAGTTAACTGATTATTGCGTAAAAGAGTACAAATACACTACATAATAAGTAATATGAAATCAAGGGTTTTAACATAAAAGTAATTTATTTTCAAATGCTGGAGTTTTAATTAAAATTTCGATATACGACATTGAAAGATATACATATTAAAGAATTAGACGGCACTTATTTTAAACTAAACCTAATTTTAAATTTGTTTGGTTAAAAATATTTGTGCCGTTCAAAAGATTATGTTTTAGCGTTAATCACGTTAAGCATCACTGGTGCTTTAATTTCCTTTTCTTATTTCGAACAAACCGATAAAATACCGTTACTTTTTAATTGCAATGATCAAAAATCAATTGTTTTTACAATTGAAGATGTTGTACAAACTAGTTGCTACGTGACGATTTAATGTGGTATGGAAATATATATACCAAAAATAGTCTAGGAACTGCAAAATACTATTAATGATTAATTATTATATATAAATATAAAAAATAAGATCCGCCGCACATATAGTATTTTTGTATAATCAATGTGTGTACATTTTCTTATAATTATATTATTTTCTATATACACAGTTGAATTTATTAAAAATGTTTACATGTGTGTATTTAAAAGTTTTACATATAAACAAATTTAATAATATTTAAATTTATATATACAATATATACATATACATATATTTATATATATACATATCTACTTATAATTTTAAAAGTAAAGTGTTTTTATTTTAAGCAAAATAAAATAATTTGTTTTTTATTATAAAAAATAAGAAATATAATTGATTACATATCTAAACAAGATCCAAAGATTGCAAAAAATGTTTAATAACATATATATTAGCTTTGGACATATATTTAAATAACCACTAAGCCTGTTTTTAATAATATAAATAGTAATATTTATCAAGATTTTCTTTCTCAATATTAACTAAAACAAAATGTTATGTAATAACTGCTACAATGTTCTGAACACTACAGCATCAAACGATTTAACGAGAATCTTATCTTACGACAAATCATCCAATAATATTATTCTATATAATAATTTTCCTGCTTTTAAAGTAGCCGTCGGCAAAGTTCGTTATCTGATTTTGTATATAATATTCAATTTCTTAGTAAACACGCCAAAATTTTACCAAACTCCGATGAGATACAAAGGCGGTGTGTTATTTATTTTAACTAAAAGACTACAAAAAACAAATTGTTTTATGTATCTTTATTATGAACATATTTTATATACAAAATAATCGACATTTAACATAATAGGCGTTGGCCCAATGTGTTACAACGATGTGAACACAATCAGCTAAAAAACAGCTAAGTAGTGAGATAACAGTATAAATTCAAAGTCTGTAATTCAGAAACAACTTTTTATTAATTATGAACTATTAATACTGTTTATAATCAAAAGATACTACGATCTAAATTAATTTTATTTTAAATGTTTAGCACAAAACCTAATCTGTAATGATCGATCAGAAAATAAACATAATTATCACCAATTCTGATCTTCCAGATACGATAAAAATTAAAAACACATTAAGATACATATAAAATTCAAACTCATTTGTTTCGTGTTTAAACCCAAACTCATTTGTTTTATACAATAAATTGCCAATATACATACATATTTATATAGTATTGAATATTATAACTTATTTTTTTTAATGCCAAGAAACACTAGCAATAAACTAAGCTAACGCGGTTAAAATATTCAGCACGTTTACTCTGCAGTATTCCACTACTTGTAGCCTATCCTGCCGCGATGTTAAATAATATATTTGCCGTACATATTAGCCGAATTCCCGTGTGGAATAATATAGTAAAATGCTATGTATTTGATCCATTTTTATTACCTATTCAATGCAATAAATGTTTTTTTATTTATAAAAAATAATAGTAAATGTTCACATTTTTTATAAAATATTTTAAGACCTACGTTTCTGTAACAAAGAAACATATAAAAGTATAGCAGCATAAAAAAGTTAGTTTGCTCGTTCGAGTTACACAGTTTCACCACAAAAAGAAGTAAAGTTAGCTATCGATAACACTAAACTCGTGTTCCGGTTATTTCGAGTTAAGTTTATAAAGATCTGTCTGCAAATGATGCTGTTTAATTATACTTTTTGTTGAGATACATACAAAAAAATGCCCGTAAATCTTTTTCGTAATACATTACTTAGATTATTTTTATTTTAATAATAAATTTATATTAAAACACAAACACATTTTAATGTACTGATTTAATAATACAGTGATAATTAATCACGTCAGAGTTGTTGGTATACAATTTTGACTAGAGCTATGTAATGAACTTGAATAGTTGAAGTAATTAAGTAAATATTCATGTTGATACAAGAGAATATTAATTTACAATACAGATATATTTCAAATGTTATAATATTCACGCTTTATTGAATATATGTAGGTATACTACTAGTCGAAAGCTTAATAAAACATATTATATATTAAAAATACTAAATAATTTGTCTGAATAGCTGTATTTTATTGTAAATTAGAATCGGATGTAGATTTGACTTATATTGTATTTTGTAGCTTTGAGTAATTTTGAATAATAATGATAATTTAATTTCTCTTGTGACATCTGTTTTAAATTAAATTATTCACTAGATACATATATTTAGCACTACATAATTAACAAATTTTATATTCGTTTGATTGATTGCAAATGTCTAGACTACATTTAAGTTTTAAAAGCTGTTTAAATGAGATTTAAAAAAAATTAAACTCATTATTAGAGTAAAATTAAGAAGCAGAGTGGCAAATTTGCAAATTTAAAAGCTCTCTATCCACAATGAAATATATTGAAAAAAAAAATATCGATGTCTCAGTGTTAAAGTTTTTGAAGCCGACAAAAAGTTACGAAGAGATATCAAATACCATAAATAGTTGATGAGATACCCTTTTTAAATCAATATCTAACCTAAGTAAACTTCCGGCAAACACGGAAGATTTAATTTGCAGTAAACTCTAATAATGATAAAACGCAAGAGTGGTAACAATAGAAAAAAAGATGTTAACGACATTACAATCTAAAGATGCTGATGATAATAGGATTATTGTGATAGCTGTATAGAAAAAAATATATAATATATTCATTTCAAATAACTTTAAATGAAAAATAATATATCTTTATAGCTCTTCATATATTTTTTATTAAAAAAACTTAAATACTGCTGTTTCTTATGTTGTATCGACTCCAGTGGCAGGACGCGTCTGTTTGCGTCGGCGTATTAATACGCCCTCTGCTTTAACACGTTGAATACCGTGTGCACAAAGTTATGCGTTCGTGATTTTAAAAGTATATATAAAAAAACACGCGTAAACTGTGTATATACTGTTACATATTAATTGCGTTCTAACCTGCGCAAAAAGGAATATTATATATTTTATCCCCATTATTAATTTGCATTATAAATCTTTGATTTACACGGCACTTGGTGTATCAATCAAAGATTTGAGTGTTCATTATTTATTAAAACAACATAGCTTCTACGTTTCAGGTATGAGCGTATTAAGCCTAGCAAACAGTCAGGGGTTTTGTTTTTGTACAATTTATGAATCATGCAATACTGTGCCGAAAGCTTTTTCTATATCTGACATTAAAATTCCTGTATTCTTTTTCATATTAAAATTAACACATATGTGCTCTGTTAAAAAATTAAGTTGATATGTTGTCGTGAGATATTAATGGAAACCAAACTGTACGTTAATAATTTTATTCCCCAAAGGTTCTTTTAAACGCTCAAGAATTATTTTACTTAATGACGTTAATAAATTGATAGGGCGATAATTAGGACCCTTATCAGTTTTTTTATTGGATGAATTTTAGCGGTTTTCTAAACAAACATTGTAATATACCCAAAAGATGTATATATATATATATATATATATATATATATATATATATATATATATATATATATATATATATATATATATATATATATATATATATATATATATATATATATATATATATATATATATATATATATATATATATTCATACTATATGTTTCATATTTATAAATTAACGTATTAACTTGTGTTATGAACTGTCTGTTATTGAAACTATCTTAAAATATATAACATAACAAAAATCTGATTATGATTTGTTTCTCTGAAAATAAAGGTACTTCTATAACGAAAATTGAGCGCAAACTTCAAATTGAACCAATGACTGTAACGTGTAGGTGTTCATATAAACTTGCCGTTACTTTTAGCAGACTATTTTTGATTTCTGCGAGCGTTTCTCTGCTTATTAACAGTCGCCATTTTCAAACGGCCAATACGAATTGATTTTCTCTCGATTAGGTTTTCTCATCTCACGCTTGGTGTGAAG
Source organism: Plectrocnemia conspersa (assembly GCF_051122295.1). Lineage (NCBI taxonomy): Eukaryota > Metazoa > Arthropoda > Insecta > Trichoptera > Polycentropodidae > Plectrocnemia > Plectrocnemia conspersa. The sequence goes on from NW_028277176.1 coordinate 11,064,334, forward strand.
AATTTCGAATCGATGGTTGTCTGCTTTATGTTGTCATTTGATTATTCAAGCGAAAATATCCTTTATGAAAAGGTTCAATGCTTCAATTTTAGTAGTAGATATTTCAATTATTTATAATATAAATTATTCGTGTTCGTCAATGAGGAAATTCTCAATTTTAAATTATCGAGTATTCAATAAATAATTAGATTGTTATTACTATCATTACTATTTATAAAAAATATCACGAGAAATAGAGATAAATTTAGGTATTTCTGTTCAACGTTTGATTCACCTATTTGTCCCATTATAAATAAATGTTTGACATAAACTAATAATATTTTTAATAAAATAGCAAAATATTAAAAATAAGAATCTAATTACATATTAAATATAAAAATTTCATTCACATTAAAATATGTTAATTAATAAAATAAACCATACTTATTATTTCAATAATTAATAATATTTAACTTTAATCACTCCAACACTATTTATAAAACTCTTGTGACAGTGATTTTTAATCACTATTGTTTTCACTTTTAAAAGAAGTGAGATTTTTTATTAAATAAATTTTAGAACATATTGATATATCAACCTCTTAACTTATGTAATAGAAATGTTTTTTATGCCATTCTTTTTCGGTATACGTCTAATGCTTGATTGATCCATTTCCAATTATGTTGGAGAGCTTTGCGAGCTCTTAATATTAAAAACAAACAACTTGAGATGAATGGATACTTCTAAAAATCTATAATTTAAATAGACGTATTCGGTGAAAGTACTACTAAAATTTCCGGGTAATAAACCGTTTATTTATTCGATTTTATGATAAATTCATAATAATTTATAATTAATGACGGTTGATGTGTTCATTCAAGCAATATTCTTATTATTACCTTAAGAGATTGCCTGATTGCCTGATTGGCTATTTGAGTAAGGTTAACTGAGTCTAAATAATCCATCAATGAATTCTTAAACCAAGTTAATTTATCTCTCTTTGATGCATTCCGCAAAGTTCATATTTAGATACAAAACAGATACATAGTGATGTGATGAATAACGGTATCTGTAAATATCTAACAAGGCGGTCAGATTTATTCGCTCTATTAAATCATAAATTGAATATAATATAACCGGGTAGCATTATGTTGTGAATATTGTATACTTACAATGGTAATTTTAATATCAATGAAAACCCTATAACATTTTAACCAAAAAATAAATTGTTGATACATATTAGTAAACAATTTTTAGGCAACAAACACAACTATAAACATTTTGTGACTAGCAATTTTATTGTAGGTAAATATTTTATTATTCGAATGAAGAATTGTTTGGCAAAGTAATGAAAATATATATACTATTTGTATATGACATACGTAATTTATTTTAATATAATATGCAAAATATAAGATTGCTTGAATTTTTATTTTATTGTAATACGGCAAATAGGGAGTTACTCGATTTCTTATTTTTCTTTATTAAAATACCAAGAATATTTGGAGGAAATTATATTCACATACAATTTTATGGTCAATAATTAAGTAGTTTTGAAAACAGATTTATTAATAACGAGCAACTTGAGCAAATCATAATATAATGTAAATTTATATATTATTAGTTAATATACAAAAATCAATTTAATTATATTTATTCTCATAAAATATTAAAATTGTTCTGTGATAAACATCCAAGAATTACAAATGTACATGCTCAGAGAGAATTAATTTTACATACAATTTTCAAGAAAGTAGTTATAAAAACAGTATTATAATATATATTAGAAGCAATTAAAAATCTGATATAAAGTAAAAATAAATATTATTACTTAATATATAAAGAGCAATAATATTACATTCTAACTCAAGTAATTTATAAATTGTTTTGTGACAAACACAGTGTAAAATCCACATAAAAATTTTATTTTATCTCTATTTATTTCAAGTGAAACAGATTATTTTTGTTTTGGGTCATACACTATTTAAGAATAATTACTAAGAATCATTACTTGATGTGCCAAAGTGCTAAAAAAAATAGACACTCAATTTTATATAAAACATAAGTTTATTCTTATTTCTGTAACCAAAGTATGAATCAATTTCCGGATGTTTCACTTTATAGAGTTGACCCGATTCGCTAACGATAAGCTTCTCATAATTTTCGATGTGCTTTCACAAAAGACTTTTCCGCACAATTACTCTTCAATCGGAAAACTTTCGTTTTTTACGATCTACTTACAGGCAAATACAAAAACTTTAAGGTAAAAAATAAATATCTTTAAGCACTGAACACCACCACTGAAGAAACGTCATAAATTTCACATATATCAATATAATTAAATGTAATATTGATAAGTTGAATTTTTAATTAAAATACCTGCATTTTAAACAACGTGATATGATAAAAAATATTGCAATAATTTAGAAAAAAAATTAACTCATATCCTTGCCTGCGTCTGTAGAATCCATTCATCTTCGAAGATCGGGTTGACGTAAAGAGAGAAGCGACTGCTTTCTCAGTATTTTAATCATTGCTTGGCATAGCTCTGGTTGATGAAAGTTTTGACTAGCACTCGTGTGCTCCAAATCATGAATAAATCGTAAAAGAATAATCAGAAATGAATTCAGAATAGAATTGAATGGTTTGCGTTATGTTTACGCTTACATGGTTCTTTTTATTGCCCAATTATTCGGGAAATAATTAGATTTGTTTATTTCCCTTGTATTTATTATATGAATTGTTGCATAACCGTTAAATTGGAATCCGTTAGAGATTTGGCAACCTCGCACTTGTCCTTGCTATTTACTCGTCTTTTTTCGTTCGTTTGCTTATCTTTTATTTTTTCAATAACTAAAAAACCTTTTAACCAATTTGATATTTTTTTAGGAGTAGCTGTAGCAGCGAGCGTATTTACAATCACGGCCATGTCCATCGATCGCTATTTGGCCATCACTCAATCGGTCTGGATTCCAAAATTGCCCAACAGAAAATGCGCCTTAGTCGTCATTATGCTGCTATGGTTTGTCGCCATTTCGATATTCGCCCCTTTGCTGCGGGTGGTGGTGCTGAAGGAAGAGACCTTTCCCGTTGTAAATGGATCGGTAAGCTTTCGGTTATCTACATAAATTAAGCAAATATTACACGTGGCGCCTTTGATGAAAACACTGACCGTATTTGATAAGTAATATATTGAATAGTGGTGTATAATATATGAATAGTCCTATGTGTAAATTGACTCTATTTTTGTGTTTTAATGTACACAAGTATATGTATGCTGTGAAAATTATATAAAAAAGCGTCTAAAGAAAATCCTTTGTCACTAAAAGCAATAAAGCAAAAAATCTGATAATATCTCTATCCTTTTGTTTGTGATCCTGGAAAAAAGTTTATAAAAAAAAATTCTTTGAAAATAACATTATATATAAAAATAACATTTCATCAATACGTCATCTTAATAAATAAAAAATCACCACGTGTATTTTTACTTTCTATAACTTTTATAATTATAAAGTATTCTTAAAGCCATTGCTATACCTAAAAAACTGTTACTCGTATATTTTTATCTATGTCTTAAATATCTCACAAAAATATGTAATTATTTTTTATATAAAAACAATATCTTATATATAATAAAAAAATTAACTTAATTCTAGCCTAAAATTCTAATTTTAACAATCAACCATATTACAGTTATAAACCAATTAATAAAATCAAATGGTTTATTGAATAAAAAGAAGGTAATATTATAATCTTTGGCTTTCATTTACGAAGTTTTAACAGCGCCGCAAAGCCTTTAGTAATGAGTTTCATTAAAAAATATTATAGAATATATATGTATATATACACTTATATTTTAGATTCAGGCTTATCGCCTATACTAATGTTATTTGTATTAAAGTAAATCTATAAATATAAAAAAAAAATTGTGCAATGTTGCTTAAATATGTAAAATATTTCATTTATTTTTAATTTATAGTTATACAATAATTAGTTTATATTGTAGATTAATATTTCATACCTATTTGTTTTTGTAATGATCGTATATATGTATATGTTGCAATTCACATTAAACCTATTTATTTTGTATAACTATAGACTCATCTCGGTATTAAAGATAAGTTTACTATGCTCAATTTAATTACTGCATTTATTTACCACATTTGAAAGCTTTATTGAAAATTGTTTCCGTGAATACAATAATCAATAGAGAAGATCAAAATTGTCCCTTGTTCATGTCTATGAATATCAAATGCATATTTTATAAGAACTGCACTATGTCTGAGGTATTTTTAAAATCAATAGAACACAAGAAAACATTTACATCTGTGGACTGTTTATATAATATTTGCAAGCTAAATAAAGCTTTCGTTCCTAACCATTTAAGACAACAAAATTGTTTACTTTAATTTATTGTCGATCTTTACATTTTTTACTGAAAGAATGTATGTTTATATAAATGTAAGATTGATATTTCCGTTTTCTCAAGAGAATTATACATTTCCTCGTATTCATTATAATCACTCAAATCACACAAAGGGAAACATTAAACGTTAATAAAATTTAATCTCGTTCATTTACAATATAAACAACAGTGTCGCTCTTAATAAATAATACATCATAATAATGAGAGAAAATTTTCTATACAAAATATTATAAAGGAGATGAAGTCTATAAAGTATTATCTATTTTTTGCTACACTTTTTTTTATATTCAAAACAACACATTGACAATTCCTATGTGTATATAAAAAATACACGTAAAAGTAAAAATAGAACTTTCCTTTTCCATGACAATGAAAAACCCTTTAAATGTTTACTTCTTCGTAAATAATTGACCTAGTTAAGTTTCATTAAGAAAACAACTTCAATTTATATTTGTCCTAGACAATGTTGGTAATAAAACGGTGTTTTAATTAAATTTTGCCGCTGTTTGTATAACAGTATTTCATAGGAATAAAATTTTAAGGCATTATTTATTTATACATTGAATATAAATTATTCCATTTGGATTTATCAGTATTATTAGTATTAATTATAAGAGGAAGTTTGGAAGGAATATAAGCTTATAAGATAGTTAAGTTTACCTTTAGGAAATCAATATATTAATAGAATATCGATTACAAAATCTGGGCTTCATCGCAATAGTTACTTTACTGATTCGAATATTTTACAGGAGTATTTGATTTCATTTGCATATAAAATACATTTATACTAATTTATTGTAATATATGTAAGAAGAATGATTTTTTTTGATTATATAATCACTAATTGTCTAGTCAGAAATCACAGTTAGTAAGCAGCATTAAAAAAACAACAATGTTATTGTTTTACCGATTCTCATCATATAATCAAAAAATGTTTATATTTAGAAAAACCACTTACTTTAACCGATTAATAATATATATATATATATATATATATATATATATATATATATATATATATATATATATATATATATATATATATATATATATATATATATATATATATATATATATATATATATATATATATATATATATGTATGTATATATTTTTTTATAATTTTAGCACTCACTTGTTTCTTGTTTCAGAGAATCGAGGAAACCAAATTATCCTTTTGCACAGAAGGCTGGGAAGGTGCTCCTATTAGAAGAGGAGTTTTCGGCTCGCTGAGCTTTGTACTTGTATATGCTGTACCAGGTACTTATTATTAACCATGGTTTAAAATAACACACCAATCAACTCACCTTTCCTTATTAATTAAATTATACGCCTTTAAATTAAAGGCAATGATAAATTTGTTTACTCTTTTAATTAAAAAAGTTTCTGCGTATTTTACAAGATGTAATTTGAAACAAATTTGTAATTTTCCTTTCATCACAATTCATGGTTTACGATTAAAAATATCGTATGATTGCTACATTTTCAGACTTTTTTAAATCAGTTAAGGATTTTTACTATGATCCATTATTTGTACCATCAATAAAACCCTAAATCAAGGACATTTGTTTTGCAATATTTATTATAATATATACAATTTTGTATCACCTTTTAAATTTACTTAGAAACCGTATTTTGTATAGACAAATAAATAATTACTTTTACAGATATATGCCTTTTTAGTTTTTTTTTAGATAAATTTGGGATTGAAAATATTAGTTAATATATGGATTCTTATTTTATCAAAAACATATGGTAATATGTGATGCACGCCCTTATCGTTTAATTTTAATCTCTTTACTTAATAACATTACATTATGATTAAGAAATGGTTTTATAATTTAATATTAATTTATTGATTAAATACATAATATTTTTGTTATGTATTAAATAAAAAGGGACTATTTTCAGATACCTTAATATCTATAAAATATTATATATAGTCAGAAAACCAGGTCTTGCTTTGTCGTCTAGAATAATTAAAATATATAAGGTGTGCTACAAATTTTAAGTGTTTGGAAATCTCGCGCATCACAACTGTTAGTTATATTAAACGCATAGTTTGTATTTTCTAACCATATATAGATGACGCATTTTGTTACTCTCAGCAAATTTCCTTATCCTGAAGTGAACAAAAACTTTTCAATAAATTTCGCGTTAAAATTGGAATAAAGTGCAGTAAATGTGGAAATTTTAAAGTAGGATTTTGGTAATGATGTTATGCTAAGACAACGGGTTTATGAAGAGTATAAAGGTTTTAAGAGAATCGTGAAAACGTCAAAAATGAAAATCAACTACTAATAAAAAATATGTAAAAATTAAGAAAAATAAATCACTATTAGAATAATTGCTGATAGTATCATGTTATTTGACATTTTAGGCATAAAACAAGTAACAAACAATTTTATTTTTAAGCTCTTAAAATTTCAACAAAAATAACTTCTGAGTAATTGTTGAATTTAGTCGCTGACTTGTTTCAATGCATCATAACATGTAATGTATGGTTATAAGGTTATGAAATAATAATAATGGTCCAATCGTATCACTTGAAGAGCGAAAACCAAAAAATAGTCTAGTTTAATCTAAAGTTAATGTTTTCCTTATTTTTTTGTTTGATTATAACGGTATAGTTCACTAAAAAATTGTAATACTAGCTCGTATGATTCCAAATCATTTTCAAATTAAAAGAAACGATAGCAAATTTGATGTAGACTACTTTGAAGGGGGCAATATTGGTATTAATAATAAAAATTTATATTATTTTTACCACACCTTGTTACATACATTCATATTATCTTACAATGCTTGCTTTACAATAATAATACTATCATCTACTTTTACAGCTCCGTAGTTATCAAATAAAATTCCATCCCCGTCGGATCATAACATAACAATTCCAATCACAATGAATGAACATTAAATATTTGAGATGTCTTAACGACAAATTTCTACCCGCCTTTGTTATATTACATTCGCAACCCCCGTTTATTAAACCGTGGTTAACCAACATTCTATTCCAGGTTGTATAATGGTTTTGGCGTACGCCCTTATGGGTCAAAGACTGTGCTCTGTTAAACCACCCTTCGACCACGAAGAAGGGAGCGCCAGCACGCAGCAGGTTAGAATTATTATCATACCTTAAATCTTTAACCGACGATGTATAAATAGCACTTATTAAAATCATAACTTTTACCAGGGAGTGAGACTAGTCCGGGAGAGGAAAAGAGTCGCGTGGATTCTTCTGTTGCTGGCAGTACTTTTTGCAATTTGTTGGTTGCCATACAATAGTATACAATTATTAGTAGATCTTAAGTGTATATCTCAAGAGTCAGTCTCTTCAATATTACCATACGCCCTACTGTTAGGTAAGAATTCAAGAATAATATGAAACCATCTATAAAACACCACAGACAAACTTCAATCAAATTAAATTATTGTTGTTTTTTCAGGTCACATGAACTCCGCGATAAATCCAATCGTGTATTGTTTCATGACCAAGAATTTCAGGCGGTCTGTTAGGAAGTTGATACGCAGGACCCCTGATGATCTGTCAAATAGGCCGCACCAACGATGTAAAGTAAGTATTAATTTTAAACATGTTTTTGTAAAGACTAATAATAGTTAGCTACCTTGGTACCTGGCGGTACACTGACGGTATGGTTATAAAATAGCAATTATAAAAATCACCTGTTAAGTAATTAATACACGTATTTAAGTCACATAATCTTTTAAATTTTATTTCAAAACCATCCTTAGCTTCTAGCGTTCAATGATAAGACTGTATCTATCTACGATATTTATAAACGAATAAAAAACTAAACCACAAGTCGATTTTCAGCTTTTAAAAAATCACTATTATCGAGTTGTAGATAGACGTAAAAATAGAATTAAAAATAACAGCATACTAAAAGCTTTTTACTTCTTAAAACTAGGTTAAATTTAAATATATAGAAAACTTTCAGTATTCTTAAAACTTACTTTAATTAAAACTTTCGATAAAATCTTACATAGATGAAAGGATTGAATTAAAAACGTATCTCAACCGCTTAACTATATTCATTTAATTAAAAACTAATTACTAATTTATAATATATTAGAAAACCTACAACTTCGTTTCGCTTCTTCGATCAAATAATAGCACTTGTAAATATCTTATTAAAGTTAAAAAAATACCTTACTAATAATTTCGTAAAATACATTTTTTGCCTGCAAATCGATCTTAGATATTGAAATTTAAAAATAAATACCCTTACTGAACAATTCGATTAAATTAATATAAAATAGAGTGAATGAATAAAAGCTCTACATGTAAAAATATTTAACTAAAAGAAAAACGTATAATTTATAATATAATTAATCTCATAATTGGTTTTCCTCTCTTTCTTTTATTTTCAAGGATCTGAATAAGATAATGGACACTGTATACAAATTTCCTGTGCTATAATATATTAAATTTATTATTTCTAGCATTACATGCATATACATTTTGGTTCAATAAAAACCCCACACAAATTATACAGTTATAACATATGGAAGAGAGAATAATTTTTCAACTTTTTGTAATTTAGTACATTAATTTAGTGAACATTTATTGTACTATGATAAATAAATTTCCAAATATATGATACAATATATTTTTCCTTCTAGCCTTAAAGCAATCTGTGCTTTGGTTTTTGTGCCTATCCTTAAATTTTAGTTTGTTTTTATCGTAGCTTCCAATATAATGATTCCAAAAGATTTACTAAATGTGAAAAGTGATTATATCATAGTGCTAAGAATATTTGGATCAGGCAATTTTAATAGTTGCAAAATTTTGTTATTGTACCTAGAATAATTTTATATACATATATCTTAAAAAGGAATATTGAATCCATGTGCAATTTTGACGGCAAATTCACGAGATTGTGTTTGAAGCACACCAATGTTGAGCATGTTCTACTAAAAAATACTGGAAGCATCCCGTGCTAAGATTTTGCGCATTTAAAATATTGATGTGCCATCAATATTTAATTGCATAATATTTTTGTCACAGAACATATCTACTATAAAACATGGCTGGCATATGACTAAGATATTTAGATATGTTAATTATATTTTATATTGTAGTAAAAAAAAAACATTTTTTTTTGCTATATATTATATTTGTACGCATGTATGAAATAACATTTTCTATGTTCAACAAATGTTTTCATTCACAACATATACACTGGATGTTATTTGCCAAATAACTTTCAAGTTAAGAAAATATTATTAATTCAAAATTTTAGCATAAAAATAATATATAGAAAAATTAGTGTATCAGTTTTTTAAGTTAAAGCGAATCTAAGATATATGCTTCCAAGAAATAAAATTATTATAAATTTATTAAGGGAATATATTAATGCGAGTTTAAATTAAAATATTTGTTTGTATAAAAAAAAGTAACTTTTAAAATTAATTTTTAATAATTTCTCTTAATTTTCCCTGTTTTCATAAAAACGTCGAGGCAATTAAAAATATATCGATTAAATTTTTTTTTAAACGAGGTTAATATAAAGAAGAAAAAAAGTCTCTGAATTATATTTCACCATCAGTCCTGTATATTAACAAAATATCCATCTAGTTTATTTTTTAATGAAACATTAGTTTATATGAAAAATATAATCGGGATGAAAATCTTGCGCTTGGGGTAATATTAAAAATATATAAATATAATATTACTTTAATTAACACAACGTCGATTGGAACATAATTAATTATCTTTTATATGTATAAATACAATATGTACAAAGCTCTTAGAGTCTAAATATTTTTTATTATGACGACTTCAGTAAACCAATTTTAGAACGCTTATCAGTGAAAATCAATAAAGCTGATTCGAAATGAGGATATAAATTAATAATGTGGTCTAAGAGATAAACTCGCAATTTACGATTTGAATTGGACCAAATCTGATGGTTACGCTTTGTTACAGACACACATCGGGCTTTGCTTAAATTAATATATCATTCAAAGCTCGTTTGTACATGCCTAAATATATGTATGTAAAATATCCAAACCATAAGCTCATTAGCATTCCTACATTTTTAAGTCGTTTAAAGCTCTCAGCTTTTTAAAGAAACAATAATAATCCTTTTGAGCTTTTGCAAGTAATTATATTAAATTATTATATTTTTTTATTGATAAAATGTGTCTTTTCTCTGTCTTGAAGCACTAGTTAGATTGATGGCTCTCTCTTAGAGTACCCCGTCTTCTTTTGTAGTGACACAAAAGGGTCGTCTTGGTTTTTGTACATCATACGAATTGCGTTAAACAAGTTTGCGAAATGGTGGTACAAATGATGCGAGATAAGTACGGTTAAAAAAGAGCCAACCTTTTTCAAGGGTATGATGGGTCTGTATAACTATTCTGCATCCAATTACCGACAAAAGAATGATACAATATTTGCCTTTGTAATTTGTATTTTTAAATGTAATATATATTAGATTTATATAACAAAAGTAAAAATATATATAAATATATTTTTTCGATTACATTTTTCACGGTTTTGGGACCAAGAAGTGTGACTTCGTGAGCCATTGATACGCTGATATATATTTTATTGCAATAATAATAAATCTGAGGTCCAGATAAATCCTCAAAGAGACGATGATGAGCTCGCGAAATCAACGATTAAAATATATAAAAAAAACATAAATTAAATTCAAAGTATTTAAGTACTATGTGAATTAACTTAAATGATAATGTAGCAAAAAAATATTGTACTTATATATAAACAGTATATATGTATATATACTTTAAACGCTATTCTAGTCTTAAAGCTAACCTATTAAAATGAGAGATTTTCAATATACTACATTATTATATACAATAATATCTGATTTCTCTGTCGCACCCATTGTTTGTTGTATAAGCAACATTTATTTACAATTTGTTGTTAGAGTAGCAGAACAAATAAAATAAACTCTGGAGGCTTTTGATGTAAACTTTTTGCGAAAATTACACTTGTTTTATTCATTTATGTAATATATACTTTTATGTACATTTGTAAATTATTTATTTTTGGTAATTGTTTCACAAACATAGTACATACTATAGATCGCAATTTATTAATGAAAATGTTGTTCTTTCGTGCTTTGAAAAATACTACTCCTGGCCTTTATTGCTAATATTAAATAAAATATATAAGCGGATGCTAAGTTTATCGCTAAAGCAATTTGTAAAATTTCATCTTTGTTTGAATGCTTTTTGTCCATCGTCGACTAATTGAGCGTAAATATTTACATACGAATGTTCAACAAAATATTGTTTGCCGATTCATAAATTTCCAAGTAATGCAAACCACGATCGGACAAAGCTAAATTTATACTATTAATTCAGTTTATTATAAATATTTACATCGGACCAATTGAGAAGTCAAACACAAACCTAGTTGACAACTTACCATAGTTGAAAGGTTAAGCTAATACAATTTATTTACTAACGTTAAAAATAATTTATATTAATAAAGAACTAAGAATATATTGTAATTCAAAAACCGATAAGGTTCATTGGTCGCAATAACTATGATAAAGTTGTATCTTTATTACACCTTAAGTTTTTACCTAGGCATTAAACAATTAATCTTTATACCAATGCATATCTAAATATATACTTTTGGTTACATGTATATATTATTAGAGATCCTTATAATAGGTATAGAAACCCGCTTTTAATTAATTTTCTACCTCCTATAATTTTAGGGGTAGATACGGTTAACAGTCCCTATAAATCACGATAGTTAGATATATGGGGTTTACTTTTTTAGTTATCTTGGATCGTGCGTGACTAAAGACATAAGTAAATAGATCATTATAAAAAATCGTGTTTTTGCTACATCTATTTTTTACTATACATAATAAAATATTTTTATAAACCTACACAATTATAATAACATATTTGTTTATATTAATAAAATCTGTTCAAAGGGCGTATATTGAAATATTACAATCTAATTTACACAACTAATAAGAACATATAAAAAATCAATGTTTACAATTTAGATTAAAAATAGCTCACTTAATAAATTCAAAGTGTACATGTATTGATTAAAGTATTTATGTAAAATCTCCTCTGAAAGGAAATCTTCAAATAGACTGTCTAAGGTGAAGTGATTGGTGAAAGCTCTCAGACGAAGTGTCTGAAGGGAAGTTCTTCTTATTGCCATGATAGATTTTTTGGTCGTCCCCTTTTTCAGTAGAGCGATTAATTACAGATGTTTATTGAATACGAATTACCGATGGCTGCTAAAGCAGATCATAAACAATCGTTTTGGGGATCAACTTGAATGCACAACTTATATCTTTTCAAGGCGTTGGATGTATTAATATTTTTTTATTTATGGCGCGTACCTTGTGACTAAATCTGTTAAGAGATTTCTCACAGTGTCCCGTTTTTTTTAACGTTAAAATACTTTATTAAAAGTCGATTAAAAAACTGATCTTTTTATAATTAATAGTATAACTTAATCTCTCCAATTGTTAATAAAGAAGTGGGTTTAATTGATGAACCCGACAGAAGTTACTTGTAATATCTTAGGGTTTTAAAATAAAGTTGATGTAATTGTCGGTAGTAGTGAAAAGCAGAGATCTTATTTTTTGCAAACTCTATACGTAACCTTCGAAATCTTTTGACTAATAGTAAACAGGTTTATTTTTCACAATTAAAATTATATACAAATTATTGAAAGGCAAAGTTTTTGTCTTGAGAATGAAAATGGTATATTTGTTAACCGCGCATTTAAAACAAATTAGAAGGGAAAAACGGCTATATAAATGTTGACGAAAATGCTAAATGTTTATGGTTCACGGGTCTTAAGACTCTGGATAAACAATATTTGTTTTCGCTTTTGAAAGTATGTGACGATCTCTTATCCCAAGGGATCTTATATCGCGTTTTGTTGAAATGGCGTATCATGGAGTACAATATTACTTAATAAATGAGACTTTAATTAAATATCAGACTAATATCTATTGTCTAGTTATACATATATTTATATTTCAAATTAAATCTACTTAGTAATTAAATATTAAAAAATAAGTATTAGTTTTATTTATAATTAATTTGTTTTAACTCAAGAGTTTCCAAATCAGATTTTATATTCTAATATATTTATTTTTAATGAACAGTATGACTTAAGTCTGCATATGTTTAGTATTGTGTTATGTAGCTTAAAATGTACGATGTCATTATTATAGCTAAGAAACGATAGAGGTCACAAGTACTACAGTACAGTATTTCATGATACAACCTGAGAATAACTTTTGATTTGACAAATCTCTACAACCTGTTGAAGGTCGTGAGAAAGCTTTTTTATAAATTTAAGCTACAGATCAGCCAAACCAATTAGTTGTAGTTTTTAAATCTATGTTTGCATCTATTCTTGGAGAGGATTGAAAGTTGAAAGCAATTGCTCAAATTTTTGCAGTCCGTGTATGACTTACGGTCCTTTTACGCTAATGAAAAATAAAAAAATCCTAATCTTGGGAATTACAATTCCATAAGATTTATTAACTGCGCGTTTGAATAATATTAATGACAAAATAGCGTAGTACGATAATTAAGAACAATTTATTATATTGAATATGTAAATATTTACTTAAATTAACTAAATTTCATTTCTGCTCGTATTTTTAAGGCCGTAAATAACACGAATTGATATCTAAATCACATACGCACTTCATAATATAACTCAAACATTTTTTATTTCACTTTGAAGGCATTACTCTTGCTATTCCCGTACTAATTTAACCAAACGTTAAAAATTTAATTAAGCTTAAGTAACGACGAGATTAAATTTGCGGCCAAAAATTTAACCGCATAAATCTGAGATTATATACCGTTGCCCTGTATTATTGAACGTTTCACTCTTTTATTAATTCAAGTATTTTTCTCTTTCCAAACGTTGTACAGAAAATCAATTTATTATCAAAATATTTATATTTCGACATACTAACGTTATATTTAGGATAAGCTACAAAAGATGATACTGCTCAAATTTAATTTACCCTCACAGTAGATAATGTTGTACATTCATAAATATCTAATAACGACACTTTTATCATAAATTCTTATAAACCCGAAAGTCTGAATACACGTTTCTGGTTTATTTGAGGTAAGTCTTGGAGAAAAAAGATTACCTTATATATTTCATATTTATATGTATGAGGTTCGCACAAGATGGCGCCATAATGGTGCAATCCATCAGATTTAAGAAATGTCAATAGACCCCGGAAATGTTATCATAGAATGATTATGCAATCAATCGCCTGAATCAAAGCTAAATCGTCTAAATTGCATGAAATATTGAATATAAAACAATATATCATTTATAAATCTAATATATTCTCGCATATTTTGTAATATTTCTTGACACATATATTTTAATATCAATATTTTATAAGTTAAAATTTCACTTAAACGCATTTTTATGTTACTTTGACACGGTGATTTTTACACAATTCAGACAGCTTACTCAATGACTTTTTTAATAATTCAGTGCTATCCGTTTTTGATCATCAATGAGATTTTTAGTAAAAGAAATATCGATCAGAAACCATTTAAAAACCAATACGTGCAATAATATATAATTCACTGTGAATAAGTTCGACGTTATAAATATCGGTTTAAATGGGATTAATTTCCGCTGGTTTCATCTCTTTCCTGAAGAATTGGCCGTAAAACACTAAAAACAGGATTTAAAGTACCGAGTGGAAAATTCGTACCCCCGAGAAACGAACAAGTTTAAGGCTGTAACTGTGGGGAATAATAATTCTTACACTTTCCACTCGAGCAGTTGTGCTGAGTTGAAAATAAAGAAAACCCTTCTCATAATCTATTGTGTTCGTGTTTAATATATCAGGAAGCTTACATTTAAACAGCGCCAAGAAAGTATTTCTATCGTACATTAATCAAATGCAAATCTGAATGTTATCTCGCAAATCTGATTCTTAAAATGATTTTATTTTATTATTTATGTAACAGAGGGTATACAATTTTCTGTCATAAATATATTGTTGAGCATTTAAAAAGTTTTATCGAAAGTTTAAAAAATATATTTTTAAATTTTGATAACATTTTCATAAAATTCCAAATGACTAATTCTAGATAATTATCAATTCAATATAAAGAATATTGTAAACTTTCATATGTATATATGCACAAGAGCTGCAAATTGTTTTTTTATTTACATGATATAAACTAATATATGAAACATATTTTTTTGAGATTGAAAAATAACTAAAAAGTGCTCACATTTTGCATGAGCAAGCTCGACTGAAAGATTTCGATAAGCACGTAAAAGTGAAACATAAAATAAAAAGGGTTTTTTTATTATATTTAATCAACCATTCTTGAAATTTAGTCTGAGACCCTCAATATTTTTTTGTATTATTTTTTTTAATAAACATTAGAAGTCATGTTTAAATGTTAAATGTTTCCGACGTAAAAATTTGTGCAATAATGCAACACTTCAAAAAAATTATCAATGCTACAAAAACTTAGCTCAAATTTAATTTTAATAAAGATCTCTTTAAAATACACACCTTATTTAACGTATTTTTAATTAGGATCAATTTTAATTATTTATCGAATAAAATATTTAGCACGAATTTTCATTAATTTCACGTTAATTAATATAAACCTGACCTTATACATTTTTTATGTAAAAAGTTACATTAATTTAAAGCTCAAAGCCTTAATACTTTAGTTGATATTAGTGTTTATGTTTGTATTACAAAAACAATTATACAATACACAAAAAGTGTGTTCAATTTTAATAATATTATAATATAATATATATAGCAATGGAGCTTTAATAAATAATATATTACAATTAACGATTACAATAATTTAATGCTTTGTTAATAATCATACACGTTGAAAAATCCACAGCAATAATTTAAAAATAGTATAATCAAACACAAATTTTAATATATATGTACATATATATTTAGAATCAATAGAAAATATATAAACAATTTTAATACATAATCAAAAATAAAAGAACTGCTTGAAAATATTTTTGTATAAATATAAATAATATATTGTTAATTGTTTCTCCGCCAATTTTTTTGAATATGGTTTCCGAGTATAAGCTGAAAAGAGTAGAAGAAAGAACACATCCCTGACGGACTCCTCTTTGTATAATAATATTTTCTGTTTGATCTCCTTCGATGCTTATTACTTATTTATTTATTTTTGTCATCTAGTCCGATAGAACTCTTTAAGATGCCCATGTTTAACGCAATCAAATACTTTCTCAAAGTCTATAATGTAAATGTTAATGCAAAACAGCTTTACAAACTTTGTAACATCTCTAAAGTAGCATTTTCATGCAGAAGAGCGCTTCTCGTGTGCCTAGGCCTTTTCAGCGAGTGACTCACTAAGTCGCTACAAACGTTCGAATTGTTATTTTTTGCTAAAAAAATAAATATCGACGCAACCATTCGCGTGGTATTTTTCCAGAAGAGTATATTTTATTGATGAATTTCGTAAAGATGTTTAAGTTCTCCTCGCTTAGATTTTCAGAACAAGATCGTTTTTATTTATTATGGCTTCTATATGGTCCGCAAATAATGATTTTATATATTTTCTTCATTCATTTTTTTTCACGAAAACTAAATAATATTTTATCTCTTGTATCTTTTTTAATTTATCTAATCTTCTACGATTTTTTAATTGTTTTTTATTAAACGATAAATATTATTGTATATAATCTGATTTATGTTTTAAATCATTGTCGAGCTCATATTTTTCCATTTAGAATTTTTTCTTTTTCTTCCCCTATTTGTTGATCATTGCCATGTTGTTAAAAAAATATTGCGATTTCAATTTAATTCAAGTTGTATTTTTTTTGTCATTTAAAAACTAATTTTAAATCTATTATTATTTCATATAAAATCAATTTGGTTAGTGTCGTCCATGTTTATAGCCTTTTTCTTGGTAATTCGAATAAGGAATTGGAGATTACTAAATCTTCCTCTTGGCAGAATTGAATTAGCCGCTCTCCTCTTTTATTGCGATCACCTAGTCCGAAGCGTTCTGTTATTTCCTGCGTTTCTTTACTTCCGAATTTTGCATTGAAATCACCTATAATCATATTAACGTCTTATTTTTTAGTATATTTAAATAATTCTTTGCTTTCTTGCTAGATTTTTTCACTTTCCTCGTTGTTTTTATCAGCTGTAGGAGCATATACTTGTAATATATTGAGATTATTCTGTTTTCCCATTAGTCGTATTTTATTAACACATTTAGGTCATGGTATAAAATTTATAAAATATTTGTTTTATAAATTTAATCAAACTAGTTATTTAATGGACTCAAATTTGACAGCTGTTATTAAAGTGTACTGATACAACGCAGTAAAAACATTTGATATATTACCAACTTTTATACAAAATCCCGAGAATTTTCAAAATGACCCATGTACATAATTTACAATGATATAAATAATAACCTTTATCGTTGCTTTCCGCTTTTAATTTTTTTTAAATCTAACGAAGAACCTACACACACGCGATTTTAATATTACATGCTGTGATTTATTTTCAAATGTAAACGAGGCACAAACAAAACGAATTTACATGTAAAGAGATTTAATTTGCCCTCACAGTGATAAACCTGATTTATTTAATGTAGGCTAAATATCAAGATAGGGTTTTTCTTTCTACTTTCTAATCAATTAAATTAAGGTAAAATACACACAAAAACAAAAACATCTGCTTTGTTAATTACTCGATAATGGAATTAATTTGCACGGTTCTTTATGTGACAATAATATAATGAAAAGCTAGGAAGTGTGTTTTTTTCAATAGGCAATGTGTAAAATGTATTTGTAAAGATATTAGCTATAATAAATTAAACAGTTTTCATAATTTTATCATTATTATTAATCCCTCAAAAAATCATGGCAAAATGTAATAATACTTATTTGACGCAGCAGTAAATACAGCGTTAGAGATCAATTTATAAAATGTGTAATGTCCTGTAAAAATTATTATTTTATTATTCAGCATTCATTCATTGAAAAATTGTATTCTAAACCAAGAAATTTAACATTAATCTGTAAAATTTCCTAGGGATAATAATATTGTAAATCTGATCAAGGAAACGACTGTTTCTAATCATACCCGGGGGAGTTAAACTTTGTAAAATATATTTATCGAATCAAATTTGAAATTATATAAATGTAATTTATCAAAGTATAATAATATTTTGATAATATACTTCGATTAAAAAATAATCCCAACAATGCGTGTTATCAAAAGTGTATTAGTATTTTTTAGTAATATAAATAAATATTATTTTTATTAGCTTATTGCTGTATAGCATGCTATGCAAAACTTACGTCTGAATAATAAAATACTAATCTTAAATGTGTAATATAATATTTTTAAAGTATTTACTTAATTTTTATTGATATTTAGACTTTTTCTCGCGTAATATTAATGTAAAATCAGTATAAAATACAGTTAAAGCACAACAAGGTTGTTTTCAAAAGTAGGTCACGAACCAAAAAGTTTTGTAAACATTGACCATTATAAAATAAATAATGAATGTTTAACGTATTTACATACATAAATATATTACGTATTATATATCCATTAGGCGTAAAAACGGTTTATAATATAACATAAATTTTCCAAAAAACTTTTAATCTATTTTATCTACAAAAATGTTTTCGTAAAACTTATGACATAACTCTTTATTGCCATTTTTATCTAACTTCTGATCTAACCCACGTAAATTATTAGAGTATGGATTAGATAGCATTGAAGTAAAAAAAATACAGAATTTCTTTCCTGAAGATCAAAAGGATCATCATAAATAAGAGATCCGTTTAATCGTACGATTTTCGGAATACATTACTTTTATCACCGATAAACCTCAAATGTGACCAAGGGTCAACCATTTCCAGTAAACTTTACACATAGTCGGATGATGCAAGTACCAGTAGTTAACGTTAAATTATCCTCCATTTGTGATTTCGACTTTAACGAGAGTTTTCAATTTATTAATATAAACCTTTCGTGACACTTCAACGAATTTTATTTTAACGAAATTGCAAAGGCAGTCTAGCAATTTGTTGTTAATGTTACTTTGAACCCAACGAACCTTAAATACGTGACCCTTCAAAGCTTAAGGGGTGATTTATTGATTTTTTCTGTTTCTAAAAGAACGTAAAGCACGTACAAGCGCGTGGTTTGAAATATTTACATATTATGACTGCGTCCAGGGCCTTTTGGCGTGAATTTTTTGGCCTGGGGCAAACTAGAATGGTTATGCGATATTTATAGGAGTTCAATATAAGTTTCTAAACATTACTTTGTCTTCTTTCAATATTGGTAAAACTAGTTTTATGGTAATCCTTTTTCGATAATACATTCAAATGAGTTAAAGAAAATATTTGTATTTATATTTTTTCCAATAGTCATTGAACAATTTTATGGTTTTACATAAGGTACATAAAGTCACACCAATCTAGGGCATGCTTTATTAGCCTTAGGGTCACGATCTAAATTTAGAACGTGAGCACTTTCAAAATTCGAAAGTCAAAGGCCTTTTGGCACACCTCATCATTATTACTATGCTATTTATAATATTTTACATCTTATTAATTTTAGCTACATATAACCTAATAATTAAAACATTTTAATATATGTATATTAAATTATATATTCACATTATATATACTTATTTTTTTAATGTGTTAATTTAATTGCCAATGAAATTTACTTTTCTATATTTCGACTGTTATGCTCTATGTGATGCTGATAGTTGAAAGAGCTGGATTTTTACGGAAAAAGTTTTCTCTCTTGAAGAGTTTTACCAAACTACTAATTCAAGTGGTTTGAATATGGTTAAAAATCTACCTAATATACACTATCAAGATAATTTTCCAAAGCTCTTCACAAATGATATTTTAAAGGTGCAAGTCCGGATTATATGGTGGATGGCATAAGAACCCTCAAGTGGCAAAAAAATTCAATAGAAATGTATAATCTTTTATGTAGTCAAATACAATACCCATTATATTGGCAACACATAATTATCTTTTGATTGATTGCTTATTTTAGTTTCGTAAATTATCTTAGAGAAATAAATAGTTTGTTTTATTGGCAGTAGAACACGATATTCTTAGTTGAATGGAATCCAACCTTTGCCACAGTTTGTCTCACCCTGCTCTAATAAATTATTGCAACAACTTATTTTGTATTGAGCATTGTTTTAAAAGCTCTTTCTTAGCGTTAGTTATTAGATATCGTAACTTCGCTGTATCTAGTATATCTTTTGACTAGCATTTATTTCTAGTAACGGTAATTTGCATATCCTTAATCGTTTTTAGTTTACATATATTATTTTATTTTGTGTAGCTCATACTATCCCCAAGTCTCTCTTAGCATTAACAATTGATATAAAACAATGAATAAAAAAACAATAAATATTATAGAAATGCCGTTTGGATATCGCCATAAATCATGCACAGAGTGACGTGGAAAAGTGCTCGAATCGTAATCCACGAAAGGTATTCAGAAAAAAGGTGGGTAGATAGTATCTCCTAACGACTGAGAAAATTTTCGTCTATATAATCCACACGCTTTAGGCTAAGGGACTTACACAATTTACCGCTCGAATATATTACCTAAGTTACAGGCGTTTCTTGCTGCCGAAAATCAGCGCATGTGTTCATTAAAATTTATAAGTAAACATTCAAACACGCATGTGCTAGATTGTAACTGCTAAAAAT
Organism: Plectrocnemia conspersa; assembly: GCF_051122295.1. Lineage (NCBI taxonomy): Eukaryota > Metazoa > Arthropoda > Insecta > Trichoptera > Polycentropodidae > Plectrocnemia > Plectrocnemia conspersa. The sequence goes on from NW_028277176.1 coordinate 11,085,508, forward strand.
ACAACGGGTGTGTTAGTATTCTAATTGTATATAAAATATAAGTATTAAAATAAAAATGCAACCCTAAATGTTGTGATTGCCACAAATGATATTAACAACAACATGTCTGTCTATGTTACAAAAAACGCCCGGTCTGTCACATCGCTTCTCGCATTCTAATTTCTTAATTTACGGCTAGATACAATTAGTCTGTCTCTAAAATACGGCGACAATGATTCAACACAACCTTTTATATCGTTATTCACAGTCTGCAAAATTTATTATCGTCTTGAACGAAACGCATCACAACGAGCCGTAGGTACGACTTTCTTTGTCTTATATCAGTCGCGTATTTTAATTGAAAATTACGATCCAAATAATAAGCTTTTTACTAAGAATTTATTAAGTGCAAAGCCAGGATAATTCAGTTTGTGAGAATTTTATATTAAAAAGTAACAACTTTAAATGTTTCGGGTTTTGAGACAGAAGGGGTGTGACTTTGCAACTAAAATAGACGCCGGAAAAGTCGGTAACAGATTACTTTATAAATGTATATAAATTACTACATACATACATAGAGTAATGTAGCTGCCGTTATTAGGCGCTAGAGTACAAATAAATGGCAGGTCATGGAAGTCAGAGTTTTCATTGGTGTGTCGAGTTGTATTATTGTCAACTGTGATTTCGTGAAGTAGCTGGGTTTATATGTTTAAACAATATACAAACTGAAAATTCCAAATTTCCAGCTGTGAAAAATAGTCGTTCCGCAAAAGACATTATTTAAAGTAGAGTGACAGACAATAACATGTTTATACCTCAAAACAACGCATTAACAAGAGGTCGATAGTAGGAAAGATCAAAGCACTAATACAAAATAAAATTTAAACGCAATATTACATTTCGAAATCCACTTGATACTTTAACCCGTAATTTTAAAACTGTTTCTATTTTAACCACAACTACATGATTAATATAAGTAGGTTGGTTGCAAAACTTAAATACAATTTTACATGGATATTAAATAAAACTTTTGGTAAATTTTTATTACTTTTGTGTAATCTCCGTTTATTTTTAATGCTGACCAAATATAACATAAACCAGAAATATCATAAAAAACTATTTAAGCGTCTCGTATACATAATATCTAATATATTTTGCACCCAAATCTCATTCTTTGATTCCATTATTTAGCTTTTATAAATCGTATTCAAATAAACGCATATTACTAATTAGACCCAAAAAGATAAAGTAGTAATAAATATGTATATATATTGCCATATCAATGTATTATCAGGTCGTGTGTTTTAATTATAAATCCAGAAAAGCGCTTAATTCTAAATGAATCAACTAGTAAGCTGTATATTACCGTATTTCAATCATCGTTATATGCAAAGGTTTGTTTTATATTATCTGCAAAGCAGCGACCCGAAATTATCACCGATAAACTGCCCAAGCAAGATTCGCACGTATTTATTTTTCAACCTCTAAATACGTATCACGAATGCGCAAAGCCTTTGATCATGAAAATTAACATATAAAATGACATTACCGATAACATTGAATAAACGATTTTCCCATTTACAAAAAGAGCATTATACTATATATGTGTACTACGCATCTGATATTTAATACAATTTTAGACAAAAGTCATATCAATGAAATATATATTTTTATGAAATGTTATATTTCAATAATCAGTTGATGTTATTTAGATGTTTATATGATCCTCGACATTAATTTTACACTTGAATAAATCCTGTCAGATGAGAGTGAAAACACCTATGTTATCGCTCAGCAATAACATTACCATAAAATAACAATTTACTATGCGTGTGTTAAAAAATATTTGCACTACTTTTTTTTAACTATCGATCTAGTACTAAATAATCTTGTTTACAAATATAAATTTGCTTTCGCTTAAAACTATTATATTGTTTTTAGAAATTGCGATCGCTTAACGAAAATAAATATCTGTCGTCTGAAAACAAGTATAACCATACAACAACACATTTTTCTATATAAGTTGCTTTTTCTATAAAAAATTATATACTCTTACGAAAACGTGCCGTTACATTCACGCGGTTTACGAAATTATATTTCGTGAAAAGTTTTCTCTGCGGTACGGCAGCGTTAAAACGTAGCAAAGCCGTATTTCAGTCGAGATTAAATATTTTGTGGGAATTGAAATATATCGTGAGGCCTTTACAGTATAAATGTGTATTTGTATGTAGTGTTTATTTTTTTTAAAATCATCTATAGATTTTTATCCTAGTTTATATTTGTTTTATAAAATTAATTTAATAAAAGTTATCACGTGACATTACTTTTTATATACGTTGTATATTTTTTCATAAAGGATTAATCTACAGTTCTTACATAAACGAGGATAACGCACAATCATAGCTTGACTGGATTTCTATATAATTATTCTCATACTCTTCAGACCTTTCATTCGGTCCGTTTATCTTAGAAGTGATATTCCTTTTTCTATTGTTATTTTCGACAATATTTGTAAGCCTTTTAATATGGTCATTTCTTTCTTCAAATAATCAAATAATCTTTTCGTACATATTGCTGTTTTTACATACTACATTATATTTTATTGTGGAACGATTGGTTATCTTTTCGTGTTTCTGAGAAAATCACAGAATTGTTTATTTAAAAAAGATAAATCTTCATTAAAAACACATTAAGAGCAAGTTTTTAAATATTTTTGTTGTTACACATCTTAAGAAAAGATCATATGAGTAACTCCCACGTTTTCAATCTAAGCTTTTAAACAATTTAATTTTAATTTTTTCTAAGAATTGTGGATATGTATATCTTTCATTGAAGACTCACCCACGTGAAAACTGGTGAAAATGCAACAAAAATGAATATTCGGATCAAATTTATTGGCAAAATAGTTTGCGCATTACTTAAAATAGTTTTTAAAATAAATTTCGTGACGATGTTAATTATATATTTGTTTATCCATTTAAATTTAATTAAGATCATCGTGACTTCATAGGTTATTTCAATGTGTCATGATGGTCAAAATAATAAACAATACATTATTTGAATTCCAGGTTCGATATTTCAGCAGTAATATTCCTGACATGGCTGAAATTTCGTGCCAAAGAAATGAAATATCGAACAATAAGTTCTCATCGCGATGATTCTCGGAAAGCAAATAATATTATTATTTGCGAACCTCTAAAAACCATGTTGTTTTGTTACAACACACACACACACATACACAAATATAAAAACAATACACAAAAAAATATTACATAAAATAATAAAATTAAGCGATACGACCCAGACTAGCTTCTTGTAGCTAGAATTAAATATATCAATGTGCAATGCCAACGTATTAACCCCTTTGAACGCGGAAATCGACTAAAGTCGCCCAATTGATTTTTTTATCTCTTTACGCAAAAATCAGTTAAAAAATGTTTTTCAAGAAAAAACTTTTTTTGTGAATAAACATAAAATATCGTTTTAAATAAATAGATTTGCATTTCTTTTTTAAAAAAATTGAATATTATTTTTGATTAACGCATCCAAAGGGTTAAAGAGCTTGATGGCAACAGCCATAGGTGAGTATGCTAATGTGGACGTCCAAGCTTTAACGGGTATCCAAAGGGACGCGATTGTTATAGTATTATTTTTTATGATATAAACCTTTCTTATATATATTTTTTAATAATATATAGTAAAGTTGCAATACTTTTTTAAAACGTAATCCAACATTTAGTTTTATCATTTTCTAAGTAAGTTGTAATCAAATCTTAAATGATACATAATATTTACTTTTATCATTAAATATCAAAGTTTCAAACCTAACTTTTATTTATAAAAAATGTTTTCTTCTATAAATATTTAGCTAAATTGTTAGCCTATTTTCAAATGAGCTAAAAATATTTTCCATAGATAAAAACATATTGAATAATAATTTTAAAAAATCCTAATTATTCGGTAATATAGTGGGCAATTTTACGCAGTAACGCGGTAACCGTCAAAAATTCACTAGGAGCAACCGCATATCTCTCGGACACATACGTGCGATCTCATACCATTTATACTGTATAGCACACAACTGCGCAATGGTTTTAAAATCTAATTTAATCATTGTATTTCAAAGCTAAATTTAGAAAAAATCAGAACGAATCAAAAATAATATTTATAACTCAAAAAGTAGAGGGTCCGGTATTCGCACATTCGTTAGCTTCGGTACCTCACGATAGTGAAAAACCGACAGCTAGTATGTGATAATTAGACTCAAATACAAATATTCTAATACTTAATATATTCACCTGTTTTTTATCCTATTTTTGTCATTCGAAGGATTTGAATATAATTTAAAGTATTTACTTATATTGTTAGTAGAATTATCAATTTTATTTTTTTTAATATAATTTTAGAAACTATATTTTTAGTTTAATTTCTAAAAGCACTAAAAATCTATAAACTCCCTATCTACAATACATAAATATCTTATCGATGAAATTAATATACTTTTAGTTATTAATTATTTGAAAATTATTACATTTATTTGTATTTTTTCTGCACCTTTTGTAGCTTACGTGTACAAAAAGATACGATATACGTTGACACGCGTTTTCAATAATACTCGTCGTATTTTCTCCATTTTACACAAGCAAATGCTTTTCACAAAGCTCAGTTATGCCGACGAGTTTTATCAATATAATATGAAAAAATACAGATTTGTATTTTTCATAATACTTATAAAGCTAGTAGCAAGTGAAATATTAAATATTATAATAATGGTTTTCAAGTGGGCTAAATTATTTACTTTTTAATTTATTTTTTTTTGGTCACAGATATCATAATAAATACTCCTATATATATATATATATATATATATATATATATATATATATATATATATATATATATATATATATATATATATATATATATATATATATATATATATATATATATATATATATATATATATATATATATAAAAATATGCAAATTTAGTTTAATATTAATTATCATCGGATTGTTTTGAATTTCGATGTGGCTGAAAAGTGATCTTGAGTCCGTGCTTTATTAACACGTTACATTCATGACTCGGATTATATAAAATAATTATTCATAAATAATAAAACGACCTTAAAATAAAGCAGTTTATAAATATTGAGATCAGATAAATTCTATAGGTTATACATACAGTAAAACACACTATATTTATGTTGTCTATGTTGACTTTTCAGAGAAGTACGATATTCAATATATAATAATAATATACATTCTTACCGTCACACAAGATTACTATTATACATAAATTATATTATAAGGCTTATGAAAGGAATTTCCTAGAGGCTTACTGAATAAGGATAGATAGTATTAATACGTAAAATTACTAAATAACTAAAGAGCGACTTCAGTTACAGGTTTAATCAATAATATATTACGCTAGAGGTACCGAGTTCAAATAAAACACTTTTACATCCTGTCCGTGACACCTGTCGATTGGAAATACGTGTAAATTGTTTGCAGGCAAAATTTAAATACAAATTTATTGAAAAGGTATATTTGCTGGTAGTTTTAATAATTAAATAAAATCTATCTATATTAAATAGATATATTCAATAGTTAGTTTCACAAAGATGAGATAAAACAGCGTGCGAGATTGCAAACAACGTACATGTTCCAGAGAATACTTTGTAGATTTTTAGGGCCGGGTTTAACCAGAAATTTACCATCAAGAACATAGGAATCGAGTTGTTATAAAAAATTAGTAAGCACGTCACTAAAACGTAACAATTTATTGACAATTGAAATGTTCTATAATACGTTAGTTCATAGCGTAATCCAATATAGTTTTATTATCTAGAATTACTCCTGGTTGTTAGAAAGGATCAAGCCCGACGAGAGGGGGAGAGAACCAGCCGATGTAATTAAGCTGTATAGTTACCACCTGCTCTTTGTGTACGCTCCCTATTATATGTATTGTAAAAATAAGGCTATTATCTATGGCCATTGAGACTAATAAAACGTGGCTTATATGGCTTTATTTTAAGCATGACAATTCCATAAAATTTCTAGATCACGCGTTTGTAATGATGGCAATATATGATATTTTTCGGAAATGACAAATATTATACAAATATTTTTAAAGATTACTAATGCATATAGCATAAACAAAACTAAATTTTCTTTCGGAGAACCTCGTAAACGTATTTATGTGCATTTTTAAGTTTGTGGCTATTTTTATTTCTTGGTGATATCGCGCTATTTTTAAAATACGATTTCTATTGAGAATTTATTTATATAGCACCTTTGTTCAAATGACACTTATTATGTAAAATTTAATAGAGTCCTCTATAATATATATTTTCACGGCAACTCAGTGATATATACATAGATACTGCTAAAATATTCCTTATGTAAGGAACATATATTGATTGTTATGATACTGCAGAGCATTTTAACGTTTTCTTGTGGGTATTGTAATTTATAACTAACAAATTGTTCATGATTTTAAAATAATGTTGCTGATTAATTTATGTTTTTGTAATAAAAGGTATTTTTACCAACCATATGTAATGGTTCAAAAATACTTTTTAACAATATTTTACATCAAATTCAAGTAATAAAACTGGGTTAAATGATAACCATAGACTTTATTAGACGGCGTTAGGAAACTAAACAAACTTAAAAAGATAATGGAACTTTGATCAAATGCTAAATAACAAAATTATAACTATTTCAACGGGCATTATGCTATATATGTACGCGAAAACATTATATAGATATAAGCAAATCATATAGAAATACTGCTTTTTTAATCAATTTTTATACTTAAAAGCCTTAAGTAAACTTGTCTCGTATAGGCAAATTTTATAGTTCTAAAAAGCTTATTCCTTTATTATATATTTTTGACGAAAATATATTTATATTTCATCTAAATTTTTAATTTTTTATAGGTATTATGATATTACATTTCGAACTTGTATTTATGGATAGTTTTTAATAATAAAATATTATCTCGAATGCGCATTCAAGTAAAAAATATTAAAAGACAATAGTAATATTAGTTATTATTAAAATTAAAAATTGTGAAGATAATAAAAAAATTATGTTAATTATCAAATATTTTTAGAAAGTTCATGGTTAGATCAATAAGAATAACGAAATTGTTACTAAAGTAAATAAAAATCACGTTTTTCAAATAACCAATATATAATCTTAGTAGCTTATAATAACATTGTCTTTTAATACTTTTTGAACTTTCCGGTCGGCGAATTGTCATCGGTGACCTTTCATCGGTGAACATATTATACAAAACTAATGATGTTAATGCGATATTTACAGTGAATGTTTGGCTTATTTATTATGTATTGTAAATTGTTTTATATATTTTGCTTATATTAAAATAATAATTTACTGATTGAATGCTATAATTCACGTGCTTTTCGTCTGTTCTCGGTGTGGTCCGCGTCAGATCCGCTGGCCAGCTCGCGCAGCCACCAGTTCCAGCGGATACGACTCTTACCATTCGCCTCACCGAAAGTGTTATTTACAGGTAAGGAAATATCCAATTAACATTTAATATCCAAGCATGTATGTAGATGTTTACCCGCCACATAATACTAAAGCGCTATCACATATTCGACAAAAGATGAGCGACTGACTTTATTACTGTTATGTTAATAGGTATACATGTTTTCTTAGGAAACATAATATTCTGCTGAGTAAGTAAAAATAAAACACCATAAGTTATAGAAAATATCATGACATTCGTCATCTCGCAATGAATTTCGGTCAATATGAGATCTACTAGTAAATTAAATTATCAAGGATAATAAGTGTTTTAGAAATTCATTAACACTAAACGCGGTACTTAGTTTACGCAAAAGTGATGAACTTAGAATTAAAATATTATATATATACAAAGCTCTACTATTGGGAAGAGGAAAGATTCTGTTTTGCTCATCTATAATTGGATCTGACAAGGTCGTAAAAATAATTTGCAAAAAACTTTATTAAAAAACGAGTTTACAAACGAATTTTATGATCTGATTTTTATCTGTATTTTATGAATACGATTATGTTTGTAAGTGGCTTTTATCTATGAGTGTTTAAGTGCGTTAGTTTTAGGTGGCTTAACACTAAATGCGCACTATTTAATTTACAGCGAAAGTGATTAATTAAAGTTCGATTAATTAAAATATATACAAAGTTACACTGTTGGGAAAAGTGAAAATCTTTTTTCGCTTATCTATGAGTGTTCTGAATAATCAGAGCTGACAGGAACGTGAAAATAATTTGCAAAAATTTTAATTTAAATGAAACGAGTTCACAAACAACATAATTTTTGTCTATATTTTATAAATACAATTATGCTAGTAAATGGCTTTTGTCTATTCGTGTTTAAGTGCATTAGTCTTATGTTGCTTATTTTTTGTATTCTCTGAAGTTGTGATACCAAAATCGATTAAGTAGCGAGTTGATATGATATGTGAGAATAAAATATCAATAATACGTTTACATACAGATGTATGTTCTGATTTTCGTAATGGGTCTGAATTTATGTATTTTCAAAATTAACTCCATTTTATGTTCATTTAAAAATAATGAAATGATATATATTGTCTGAAGTGTGGCTTGTTGAATGAGACGCAATTCCACATGTTATTTGAAAATTTCGATTTGATTAACTTTACAAATGAACCCGCTTTTTAAAATAAACGTTTATTCATAAAATCTGTATCATTCATATTTATTTCATTAAATTTAAATAGACAAAAACACTGCAAAGATTACTTTGCGTGCACACTTTTAGATCTCATTTTAGAACTTTCAAGGCGAATAGGTTCAGATTGCTACTTTGTAGCATTGTACGTTAATCCCTTAAGATTCATTCGACCTTTCTTTAACATCTCGACAACCCAAAGTCTATTTTTATTATCAGTGAGAGGTAAAATCCTAATCCTTAAAAGGTTTCGTGCAGCTCTTTATTTGTGTGTGCCTGACGTGCCGACAAACAATATTTATTATATGAAAATACACTAATTAAATAATAAGTTGTTAATAGATGTACAGTGATCCTTATCTAAATATTTATATACAAAGACCGTCTGGGTAGACAAAAAATAATTAAAATCCAAGAATTTGCGTATTAAAAAGTCATTGAAATGTCTAAACGGTATTTCTTTTCTTGTGATCAACTCTCAATAGCTAAGGAAATGTTGTAATTATTTTTCATTAACTAATTATATTATTTTACTAAATCTTTAAAAAGATATTACCGATGTTCTATGCTAAGAATAAAATACAATAATATTTTTATCCCATTCAAAGCAAAAAAGAGCACTATTGGTTGTCCTTATATATAGTCACAAATAATAATTGTAAAAATACACGAATCACCTATGCAATATATTTAAGTTGCAATTATAATAATAATATATAATATAAACAGCAATGGTCTCAATTTGGTGGTACACCATGAGATATTATTTTCTCTTTGAAATACACATAATTTATTTCAACATTTTGCTTTATTTTTTTAAATAATTATTAAACTATCTTAAAACTATTTTATTTATACCGATATTCTCTAATATATTTAATATTTAAATTCTGTCTATTATTTCGAAAGCTCTCTTAAAATCTAAGAAAACTGCTACAATGATTTTGTTTGTATCCTTGGTTTACAACCAATAATTTATAACTACTTGTAATGCAGTCTCAGTGTAATGTTTTTTTCTGAATCCCGATTTTAAAAAATAATGAAATCCTTTAATTGTTTGGGACGGACTTATGGTCCAAAGACTAACCGAGAAAAGCTCCACACGCCATTTAGTCCAACATCATAACGTCCGCAAATAAAATATTAAAAATGTTTTTTTTTTAACAAATCGAGGCGTAACGGAAATTTGCATATTAATCTTTTGTAGATTACTAAATATAAATAAGGCAATCAATTCAAATCCGATTGCGTAATACTTTATATTAAAAAATAACGTTATAATTACACAAAAAACATATATTTTGCTAAAACATAATATACTTCCTTAATTAGTTATATTTTTACTATAAATGCTTTAAAAAGTCGATGGAATTATTCATGCGTGACCAGTGTGTACCATTCCAGTCATCATCAACAGATTATTTTTTTACTAACAGTACCATATGATTTATCATATTATGATAATACGATGTTTACAAAATATTTATTTAACGGTATTGATATATTGAATACACCCATTTTCATGTTATAAAATTAAATTCACAGTATGTATATCAAATCAAATCCAATAGCAAAGTACAATGTTTATCGCGTGAGTGTCGAATTCTTTAAATTCAAAAAGAACGTCATAATTATACTTAAACAAATACGCTACTAGGTACATAATTAAAGAAGTGTAAAGAAGTATTATGTTTTAGTAGCGTATATGTTTTTTGTATAATTATAACATTCTTTTTTAATTTAGAGAATTCCACACTCTATAAACCTTGTATTACGCGATCGAATTGATTTGATTGTCTTAAATATGTTTTTTATTATGCAAATTCCCATCACCCCTCGATTCATCGATTTAATAAAAAATCGTTTTGAATATTTTATTTATGAACGTTATGTCGTTGGACCAAATGGCGTGTGGACCATTTGCCGTATGAGCTTTTGTCGTGGATGTTTAGTCGTTGGACCAAATGTCCGTGGAGCTTTTGTTGTGGAGGCTTATTTTCACATGATCAGAGATTCACATAATTATAGTCACATTGTTCGACAAAACACTACAATATTTAAAATCAATTAAGCCAAAACGAATTAACCTAATTATAGGTCAAGTAAATAATATTTTTTACAGTAAGTGCCATAATATATAATATATAACTAGCATATCACACTCCTGAATAAATTACATACTAAAGCATACGATGAAGCGCTGCTTTACATATTATTAAATTTTCGAAAAGTTATTCGAATATTATGGAACAATCCATCGTGATTTTTTTAGACATTTTAAAACTAAAACTTTTGCTTATTTTATAAAGAAAACGAAATGTTATCATATGCCTTAAACTTTATGATTTTACATATAATACTTTTATAACCACATTTTTTAATAAAAAAAAAGTAATTTTTCAAAGAACGACTTTACTTCAAATATTCATTTCATTTCTCCATCACCATAAATCATCCAGATTAGTAATCTTTGCCTATTTTTATAGTTTGACATTAAATATTAGAGCATGTTACAGTTAACCTAAAGTACCACGACGGAATTAAAAAAGTTCAATTACTAATTGTATTTAATAATAAATGTATATTTTCTCATGCAAACATTGCTTATGAGAATATTGTAAATACAAAATGAAAATCCATCTTCATTTCGAATGTCGAATTAATTGAAATGTCATATTCAGATTTTATATTATTTGCATAAAACTATATTCACTGCTGAATTGTGTATGCAAATTCATCGTATACTGACTTGTTTATCCATATTTATGTTTGAATAAATATTTTAATTAAAAATGTAATATTAAAAATATATAATTTTATTAAAATAATAATTAATGATAAAGAGTAATTTAACCATTGTCTAACGAATAACCTTAGTACATGTATCATTTAATATACATAATATATTCAAACAAATGTGATAATAATATGATTTTGAACGAATAGCTTAAATTCCGATTTAAACACACTGAATAATCCATATATAAGTATATAGAGAAACTCTGCGTTTGCAAAAGTTTCAAAGGTTGAATAGCTAAGAACTCAGAATTGCTATGTAATTGAAATTTCCTTGTTGTTATTTAATATTATATTTTAGCCGACGAAAATGTATTATTATATACGTCTGTATGTACGCAGTCAAATTGCCCTGATCTATTCGTGCAAGTTCACACCTCAAACTTTTCCCATATCCTATAAAAATCTTTTTAATGGTCGATTTGCAGAAGAGAGAGTAATATAATGTTTCGACATATTGAAATAGTTTTTTTTTATATAGTAAATGGAATTATTTTGTAACCTGAACGCGAATATTCATCTTAGTTTTAGACTTTTTTCTGAGAGAATTCGTAAAAGGTGTGGTTTAATAGCTTATTAGAGAGAATGTATTAAATTAAATAAGTTATGTAGATTACATTTAGGTCAAATCTTGACACAAATGTTTCAAAACATATTATTAAATTGCTAAAAACGAGTGACAAACCAGTGAGTTTTAGAACTCTGCTGTGGGAATGAGAAAATAAATAAAAGGACAGATTATCGTGAGAGTTTTTTTATAATAGTAAACCAGAAACGATAAACATGATTTTTAAGAAAATATTCCATATTCCGGTTATTAAATCGCTCGATTAAAATTTAATATGAGAAATATAAGTCCTCATATTGACCGTATTGAAATTTTTTTATTAAGAAAAATATCCCTTAAAATACTTTTTGTTGTTTTCGGGGTCTTTTGCCCAATACAACTCACAGTTCTACTTTTGGGCAAATTTGACAACATTACTATTGTCGCAAAATAATAACCTAGTTTTCCACTCTGCATTATTTCATATAATTTATATTTATTTAATTATTTAAATTAAATTATTTATATGTATAATAATATTATTGTTTGTACTTTTCAGCATTAGCTTTGTTTAAGTTGCTGAGCTTTAAAATATAAAAAGGAAAGTAATTTTAATCAGATATATGCATATATATATATATACAGATTCGTTTCTCACCATTTATTTGTAAGAATTCTATAGCGTCACATAAACAAAGGTGGTCTATAAATCAACCCTGTGAAAACACACAAGATTTCAAAATCGTGAATAATTTACGAGACGCTACCCAAAAAGTAATCATAAACATTAATTTGTGCTACTAAAATAATAATAAATAATATAATTATATTCATTGAAATGGTCAGTTAAGAAATTTTATATTACTGCCATGCTCATGTTGTCTATATTTATTTGAATGAAAAGATCATAAAGATCACAATTTAGGAATGGCCAATAACTAAAATAAATTATTATAAAGTCACACTAGTCGGCTGCTAATCCTGAAAATTCATGTATCCCCTATCCAGTATGATCGGGCCTGTAGGAAGTGAAAGTAGTGCCGAGGCAAAGCTTAAATCTGCCCCCCCCCCTCACAAATAAAAAAAATTATATGTACAAAAAATGAAAAATAAATTATGGTGGCACTACAAACCGTTACGGCTCTTAGCCAAAGTATTCAAGTTATCCTGGGAGTAGAATTTGCGTAAAGGGTTTCCCGTTGCCTGATATGCCGGATTTTTGTTGATAGAGTATGAGGGAAGAAAATATGTATGTAAAGGAATAGAGATATCTCTTATACACAACTGCTAGTTTTTTATTATAATAATTGCTAAATAATTTTTATTATCAGGATTTATAATTGTTGCAATTAGAGTATCTTTGGTAGCGACCGGCCTTTTAACAGCGCAATATTATTCAGCGAAACGATGATTGCGCTATCACTGGCCCAACAGATATAATAAAATTGTCAAGAAAGTATAAATGTGGAGTCTGAAAAGGCGTTTTGTGGGGGTCTTTTTCTTTATTTATTTATTTATTTTTATAGCCAAAACTTGGCTGCAATCTAGTAACACTAGCGTCATGGCGGCGGAGGGCAGTACAGGACAGGAAGACAACGGACGGTGGTGCCCCATCACCGTTCGCTCAATATGTGTAATTGCCACCCGTCACCATCTGTCCGCCAAAATTTTATTGAAATATTCATGTTTTTATATTGATGTATTTTATCATTATACAATATATAGTCACTTTAGAAACACTGTATGCTAAGTTATAGCTATTCATTTTATTGATTTTATAATTAATAATAAATTAATTTATCTTAAAATTCAAGGGTCATAGGTACAAAAAGGGATCGCGTACGATTTGAATATTACTGAAATATTACTGGCTCATATAACATATAACTTTATTATAAATATAAAAAACTAGTATGAATATTATTAAATAAATGTAAAACGTGAAATATTAGGTAAAATAAAATGATATATTAATTTTAAAAATATAAAAAATCACGTTATTAATATTTTTTATTCATATTTATTTACTTATTTACTAAAAATTGAGTATATTTTTAATCTTTGAATACAAACAATAATAAAAATAATTTTAATATGAGTGCTCCCGTAGGTTGGCAACCCGGACTACTGGGCTGGAAATTATTATGTAATAATAAAATATATTATATTATGATAGTGGATTGTTCAGCCCAGTTAATCTGGTTATTTTCTCATGAATTTTCATTAAACAAATATGCGTGTGTGTAATTAATAAAAGTATAATAAATAAACTTTAAATTCAGGTCACTTAAAAAGAGCAATATTTTAATATTCAATGCGTAGATTATAATATTTATATTTTTCCTTTAATATTCATATTATTTCACCTAAAGTTCTTCCGGATGTGTTTGGAATATTTGAAAGTGAGTTAACGAGTCCGATTTATAAAAACGTATTAATTTAGCTTTTAACACCAGACTTTTGAGATTTGTGAGAGAATTCTTTGATAAATATACATACATTTTTCGAGTCACCTTGGTTTTGGCAAAAAAATCCCAATAAACGAAAAGCCGCGCCAGACCTTTGTTTCGGACCCGACATTCCGTTCTTATTAAATTCGACAGAAATATTTCCTTTATTATGAATTTCAATATTGCCTGAGATTAGTATTTTTTTAATAATTTTATATGAGAGGTTAAGAATGGGGTTAAATTAATGTACAAATTCCAAGGAGTCGTCCATTACGTATTTATAATTATCCATTCTTTCACACCGTATTTAAAATTTGTAAACGTTAGGAAATGACTCCATCGAATATCTTATTCGATGCTGACAACTTCGTAAAATGTCGTATATGAATTGTTATGTCTTTTACACTAAGATGAGTAAAATTAAAACTTAAAATATGTTTAAATATGAGATCAAATAGTACATAAGTAGTACAGATATTATTTTACAAGTAATATTCATTACAAAGTGTTAACTTTATCAAAATTTATTATTATTATATGTTCAAATATTAAAGGACAATCGTCGGAATTCGCATTTCATAATAAGCTATTATATTCTATCACTAAAGATTTGTTATTCAATACGGAGTATTTGTAAGTATTTGCCTTTTATCGGGGGACATTTTTAAGTCGCGTTTTCAACATTAATCTTAGACTACTCTCACAACGAGTTTTGTGAGAAAAGCCATTTTCGGTACTAAGCGAGTTGAAAACGTTTATTTTTAAAAACTCAACTGACTCAAACCAACATAAATATAAATAAAAGTCTCTAAATAACAGAAAGCTTCTAATACATTCGATTCATTGTATGAAAATTTGAAGCATTCCTGTAAAGCTTAAAGAAACTTTAGGGTGGGTGGCTTACTAATTCAAGTTTATCGATGGCTAATTAAAATATTTTAATTTTGTTTTTACACATTATTGTTGACTATTGCTGGACGTTGCAGAGAGACTCTCAAGATACGTACAAGCGCAAATCAGCAGCAAAACGGATAAAATTAGGGTAATTTATATAGTTTTATCATTGAGTACTTGCCATACTATGAAACAATTATGTTATGAAACTTTGTAAAATAAAAACCTGACCTCTAACACAAAAAAATACTTTATTTCGTACATAAGTATACTAAATACTTTTAAACTAAAAACGCATTTAAACTAAAGGGATAACACATTAGTTAAAATTTGTCGACCAGTGTTTTTTTTTTTTTTAAATTATCGTATCGAAGAAAAATGTACTACATAACTCGAATAATTTTTAATAACAACGTTTTATCGCGTTATTATTTATCGTATACAGCTAAAGATGATAAATATAATATAACGTACAAAACTCACTTTTAAGTCTCGAAGGCCCGTCGACGGAATGCGAAACTTCAACATTTCATGACGAAGGTCGAGTCACTGTAAAAAAACACGTTGTATTATAGTTTACATGGTTTAATCTATGTTTAGTTCTATTCATCGCATAAATTACATTGTAATAGTTAAAATATACCTAGTTAATTTGCACTCCGAATCTTTATAACCGGTCAAAACAACGATGCACGTGTAAAACCGCACAAAAAATCGCACTCTGCGCCATCTTGTTTTTACTCGTGTAAAAACATTTGAAAAACAAATAAATATTTAAATCGTATTTATTTTTATTCGAATTTTTTTTAAATAATTATTTAAGACCGTCGAAACGCGGCAACACTGTAGTGTTTAAATTATTATTATATACATATACACTATATAATAATCTTATATGTACATACATACTATATAAGATTATTATATCTATAATATGTATATTCAAACTTATCATTTATATTTTTTAACGTATGGTATTTTTCATATGTAACATCCAAATCGAAGTATTTTATAACTATGCCAAAACCTTCACCAACCGAAGAAAGTTTGATTTGCAACAAATTTGCAAAAAAGAGGTTTGCAACATATATTATTGGCAGTCATAACTTATATACAATTAGTAATGATAGCTTTGTGGCGAAACGGTCACGGAAGGTAGAGATATTTTCGCCCCTTCCCCTCCCCTTTGAATATGGCTAGAAAAATGCATGTCATTGAATTAAATACGACTACTAGCTAGTCAGCCCCCATATGACGTTCTTGTGCTTACGAGAAAATACGTGAGCTATACGGGCGGTCGCCTGGGGCGCCAATTACTTTAAATGGATACGTCGTTTACTCAGAACAAGGGCGCCATTTGATAATATTTTACACGGTATCGTTATCTCCTCGATTTCTTGAATATTTTTTGGAGATCGTATTTGAACAAAATTTTCTAAATGATCTCTGCTTGAGCCCAGGGCACTGAACACTAATCGTCAACTAGAGCATAAAAGACAACGCACTCCTCTTCTTTTCTTGGCCTGTCGTCCATAGTTTCTTTAATTGCCTAATCGCTTGGCGGCTTATTATTTCAGGTCTCTTAGCAGGCCAGCATCACAGCGGGTTATTTTAAGCAAGTTTTTTTTTTCTTTGGCCGGCTGCCTCCATTGTCGCCAGTGGTGCTCTTAATCGAGACGACAGGCTTTCGAGTTGTTTCGACGAATCTAAGTGTCAATAAAAAAGTGTTACTCGTAATTATTTTTCTACCACTAAACGGGCTTGATATTTTTATTTCAAAGCAGTACTTGTATTTTTTTTTCTTGACAAAGTGTTATATTTTTCACTTCTATTAAGCCAAGATTGAAATAGTATATAATAAAAAATACACTTATCTATATAATATAGTAAACTACGCGGCAACATATAATAAGATGCGTTCTTGTATATAATTATTGATTTAAATGAATTTTATTTACAGGACACAAATAAATTCAGAGTTGCATTTAAGAAACAAAAAGCGGAGGTTCAATAAAATATATTAGTAAGAACAGGGGTTCCTAAACTTTAATCATCAAATTAAGATTTTGATTAAAATTAGTACTTCAAAATTAATTACAACGGCGGCTAAAAATATTCTTTGTTACAAAACTATTGTGGTTGAGAAGTTTATCAGTTTTAAAATATTCATGGAATAACGTATAAACAATTTGATAACTTATATTACACCGCATAATAAACTAATGTTATTTTTAAAAAGTTGTATCTCAGATAATTTTAATTTTTTTCAAGATTAAATTTTGTCATGAGACCAAAGAAAAATGGAAAAATCGACAAAGAAGTATTTCAGTATTACTCTTGTTTCGCTTTTTGTCCGTAAGGGTGGAATAATTTTAATATATGAATTTGCTTATCATAAAAATACGTGAAAAGGCTTACCCGATCCAATATATTGTAGACAACAAAAATGTGTTTCTACTGAGTCAAGGATTAACAGAAACTTTATTAAGTGCCCACCATTGTTAACTCTCGCGGATTATAAACTTGAAAGCATCATAAAATTTTGAATGAATGTTTTATAATCTTTTATTCATAAATCAGCTAATTGTGTATACAGAATCTTCTCGTTTCATATTTGCAAAAGTAAAAAATAAATATTTTTTGTTACTTCTAAATCGATTATAATATTAATTATCTAGTCAAATAATTTATTATGTGCTATTGATATCAAAATTGCATTGGAATATTTAAAAAAATCTGTTCATATCTCTTGCTAGCGATGCTAACCATCTACCGATGGATAGCGAGCAACACTATCAAGTCATAAATCGGTAACGGTAAATAATAACAATAGACTTAAATGCCTTTTTTGTATTACCATTTCCCCAGTATGCCGTGTGTATTTTTTGCAAATACTTGCATTTTATTATTTTTGTTAAACGGCAAATGTTTGAAGATGTCGAAACGAAATATATCATAAAGCTTAAAGTTCAACCCTGCTTTTTATAAGATACTAGACGAATAAATGTGGGTCGAAGTCGATACGACATAGTTAGAAGTCGATTGAGGGTCGATAGAAAATGTTATTACATAACAATTGAATAATTAAATTCATCAAAAATTACTAAATATTTCTCTTTGCTTTAATTTTGTAATGTTAGTTATTTTTCGCTTAATATAAGTTTGCTATCTTTTTTTTACATAAATGTATTTTTTGTAATATTATTTTATAAGGGTTTAATTTTTATACATTAATATTCCTATAATTTTATATGTATTTTTACGGGCTATAAATAATACCGAATACAATCAAATATTATATTGTAGGTTGCGGTTAGATTAGGAGGTTCATAATCTCCGACATTCAGCACTCCGTCTTATAAGCGAACTTGATCATATGAATATTACTTGACTAAACATCACTTATTTGGGGTAGATCTTAAATCTCATATTAAAATATTCTAGCTATTTAGCATGTGCAGTGCGTCCGATTTTGCATAAATCCGGCAACAATTGAATTTGTAACTATCTTCTTGGAAAACGGATTTGCCGGTTTTTGTGCTTAGGTATCGATCAGTTATCTTTAAAAGCGCTTCATATTCTTTCGTTGCTGGTGCCATTCATAATAGATACAATTGTATCGTTAATTGCGCCGGAAAGAAATTAAAAAATTAAATGTAAAACGTAAATTAGATTTAATAGATGATGTTGGAATGCCCTTTTTATTGCGAGTGAATTAAATACAATATTAGTTAAAGCATTAAATAAAGACGTTTGCCGAACTTTGAATAACATTATGATTTATAATTAAAATGTATAATAATATTTAGCTTACGAGACCAACGAACCTTAAAATA